>NC_050073.1:119311193-119617321 GCF_009764565.3 Dermochelys coriacea
ATGTCCTCTTAAATAAGAAAGAATGCCACTATTCAGAGACTCAAAAGCCTCTCATTAAACATGAAAATAAATTGTTCTGACCTGTGAATGAATAAACTCGTGAAATATCTCAAACAAATGCCTGACAAAGGAATACATTTCCAGTACATATATGCCGGAAAATAACAAAACACAACAACAATTAAAAAAACAATGCTTCACTGTAGTGGATGTATAAGCAAACATGCCCTGCTGGTGGTTTTACGTTCACAGAAGAAAGGTTTTTAGAGGTTAAGTTCAGGTCACACGACAAATGAAATTGTAACAACCCAACTGACATTGTATAATGTCTTCTTCCACTCAATCAATAGGGCACTGTTAGTCCTATTTCCATAGAGATGGCTTGCTCCTTTCTGAAGGGTGCCTATTGTTTGAGGAGAGAGATTTGCCACTTGAACTGCGTTGTTCCCAAAGGATACATACTTCATCAATTATTTATATTCTTATCATCTACATATTTTCATATTAACATCTGCAGCATACATACAGCAAGCATGAGAACTTAGCTGTTTTTCTCTTGACCCTGACAGGTTTTCAGAAGCCACTTAACAATCAGCTAAATTATAATTAAGGCACAGAGATGTATAAGGATTTGATACACTGTTTTAGAAAGCTCAAGGTGTCTAGAAACCTGGTTAAAAAAATGCAACAACACATAAAATTTAAAGCCTTTAAAATAGATTGTGCCAGTACATTTTCAGAAAAATGTACAAATGTGCAACAGAACCAGACAGCAACAGCTTTTTTGTTAAATAAATGTCTTTAAGCACTAAGAACTGATTTAATAAAACACCACCAAACCATACTTTTGAAATATATTTGACACACAATGCCTCAAAATGTATTTTATCAGTTGGCACTGCTGAGCTTACATGATGTTAACAAAGATAACATATTATTAAGAGTTATGAAAAGCTACTTCAGAGACAGGAAAGATTATGGACGATTGTTGACTTGACCATTTCAAGGGATTCTTGCTGCTCTTTTAAATAAGTTTTAAATATGACTGAACGAACAAAATTAATTTTAGAATCCCTGGTTTTCCTTTAAGAGTAAAAAACACCCAAAACTAGTTTGCCATTTTAATACTGCTTTCCTGTAAGAAAACTTTTTTTAAGTTGCGGGGGGAAAGGGGGGAATTACAAGGCTTCATAGGCCAAGTTTCAGCACATAACAGATGTCTGAGTTATAAACTAAGAACCAGGGAAGATCCTTAATGACAGCGTAATAATAGGAACTACAATAATGATCAATCAAAAAGATTTAGAGCATGAAAGGAAGTGTTCTTCTTGATAATTAATTCAAGCGTTATGTTTTGTGCCTTGACACTGTGCATGGTGCTGTACATAAAAGAAATGAGAATACTTCCTGCCCTGAAAGTTTACACTCTAAATATACTGTTACAAACTGAGAGTCTTTTAATTGGAAACATTAACTAGATTTATTATTAGTTAAGGATAAAAATGATGGAACTAAATTTTATTTATACGCTATTATAGAGAACTATCTAGCACATAATATAGCTAAAGATATTTCAATCCATAGATGTACACTTCGGGGTACAGTATGAAATCACGTATGAAGGACCATGTTTGGTTTTAAGGTACGTATCTTATGTTAAAATATCAATTTCTCTTTAATAAAAGAGAGCTTGTCAAACAACGGGGGGCATTCCTGTGTGGAGCTGAGAGCTCTCAACACTGACTGAAGTTTGTCAGAGTTCAGGATATTCCAGCTCCCGCAGGCTCAAGTCCATTGTTAATTTTCTTATACATATTTTAAGTGACATTTTGTGCTTCCACTCAAAGAACGTATTAACGTATGATTTAGTAACATTTTCAAGTCATGAAGTAGGCCCTATTTTTTCTCTGTAAAAGAGAATTAGAAATTGTTTATATCTTTTTCCATAATCCTCTCCAATATGGGTCAGGCTAAGGTTAAGAGTAGAGGGAACTACCACATCAAAGACAACCAGGGTTAACAAAATCCAAAACCATGTGCAATTCCAGTTGTCTTCTTGTTACAAGGTTAGAGGTCTAGAGAAAATGGAGAGGTTAGAAGGTTCTGATTCTCCTGCAGACTGCAACGCTTACAGTGGGAGAAAGCAGCAAACCACTGTGATAGATACAGCAGCCAATATTGATCTTTTCTGTTCACATTATCCTTCCTGCATGTATTCTGAATTAGAATGAATATCCATTACAGTGATGTAACTAGAATGCAGCACAGGTATGAAGACAAATCAGGTACCAGAGACAGGCATCTGCCCATAACCTCTAACAAACAATTAAATTAAATTTACAGTTTACCAATAGGTGAAGCTCATCTTGCTAATCTAAACGGACCATCTGCATCTTTATATAATGACAAACTTCATTAGTTCTGGTTAGTTAATCTGATCGGTGATTTGTAATAATGAGACTGAAAAACTTGTCAATCCTTTTTAAGAAGAGTGCTGGGTTTTTTTAAAGAAATTTTTGTGAAGGGACCTAGGCCAAATTTAGATTAAACTATTGCTAGTTTAATCAGATGAATCTATTACAGTTCAAAATTTAAGGGAGACAATTATGGTTAAAAAAACCCAGAGGTATTGCTGGTTAATCTAACCCACTTTCTGAGATGTGGAAGAGAGCAAAAAAGAATAATACTAGAAACTACTTTACCTGAAAACTGTGTAATAAAGCAAAGATGCTGCAGCTGCTCCCAATAAGCCACAGAAAAGATTTACTCGGTAGGCAATGGAACCAAAAGGGAATAGACCAATTACCAGTTTGGCCAGCAGAGTGAACAAAGGGTAACCAGGAGGATGGGCAACCTATGGACAAACCAGTAATGGGTTCACAAAGTTTCCATACAGCTGAAGTAAAAATTGCAATGACATTCTAACTGAGAAGTATCTTCTTTATTATACACTATTATACACTGGTATTATACACTATGGTCCATCATCAATAACTAGGGTCTTTGAACAGAAGCTTCTCTGTAACAATCTTTTTGTGCCAATTTTAACTTAGCAAATATTTTCTTTAGTAGATTTGGCTACCCAAATCACCCATAATAATGACTCACTTAGAAAAGAGGTGACATTTCATTATGACTTCTTAAACTGCTTGTTGTATGGGGGTCACAGTACATTAGGGTCATTCAAAAGGCTGTTTTTAAGAAAGCAAATTCTGAACTATTTTATTGGTTAGCAAGTTGAAAGACCACACTGCTATCGGATTACCACCATGCTGACAGTCCTAAGGTCTTGCCTAAAGGGATCATGCACCATAATAAAGTTTATTAAATAATAAAACTTATTAAAATTGTTAACCCGATTTATTTTATTCTCCCCAGCTTATACAAAATTTGGGTTGATAATAAGCCAGCTACTGTATATACAGTAAAGCCTTTGCTTTATAATTTAGTTTAATTGGATTTAAAACTTGAAGTAAATTGTCGCGTGCTGTACTTATAAGTTAGTAAAAACTGTGGTTTGAAAATAAATTAATCTACTTTACTCCATGCTTAATTAAACTTCCTTAATTCCTAAAACTGTTAATGAGAGCATTGATTAAACAATAAAACTAATACTTACTCCAAGCTCATATGCGGCT
The DNA here is from genome assembly GCF_009764565.3 of Dermochelys coriacea. Classification (NCBI taxonomy): domain Eukaryota; kingdom Metazoa; phylum Chordata; order Testudines; family Dermochelyidae; genus Dermochelys; species Dermochelys coriacea. Next base: position 119,314,832 of record NC_050073.1, read on the forward strand.
GTGATCAGCTCCCCTGTGAAAAAATAATGTAAAACCAATAATTACTATTAGGAAATGACACTCCTCCAAAGTTTTCAAAATCCAAATGCTTGCATTGGGGTTTTGCATTAATTTGACTGGATAAAACTGTAAATCTGTAGAGATTTAACAGCATGAAATTTTCTAAGAATATTTTCTCCCTCTGATGTCGTTGCACAAAATATCTTTTGTATGTTTTTCGCAAGACTTTTATGGACAGATAAGTGAAGGTGTAGGTAGGCTGCATTAAAGAATGGCCTGATAAATTCAAGTTACAGGCATTATTTAAAAAGAAAAAATTAAACAAGACTGCTTATTTCAATAATTTTCAAGAAAAATAGCATTACAGTTTGTATAGTTTATACTACATTGTTTCTTAACAACCTGGTTATTTCTCATGAAAAAATACAGCTTTATATTTTTAAATAGGGCAAAAATAATCCTTGTGCATGTATGCCTGGGTCAGTTTATTCAGGAGACCAGCTATAACATGGTGCAATTTGAATTTGCAGCATTATTTATTTAAAAAGTGACCCTTGTTCCTGCTAGGGGATATTAGTCTCAGCTGACATCTTCATTATATAATACAATTTAGATTTTATATTCCGTTTGTATTTCCTGTGATTTAAAAAAAAAAAAGCCAAGAAAGAATTGTTTTAGTGTAATAATACCTAGCATTTCTACAGCGCTTTATATCATTAAAGAATTTTACAAACATTATGTAGTCATATATATTAAATATATTAAACACACATAAATACATTAAAATAACATGAAGGCAACAACACAAGTAGTCACGAAATTCAAAGTTAATGCTGATATTCTATCACTAAATGGAACATCAAGGATTTAAGTCACCTTGGATAGTTTACTACCTGACATTCTAAATCAGTGATAAGAAAAGGAGTACTTGTGGCACCTTAGAGACTAACGAATTTATTTGAGCATAAGCTTTCGTGAGCTACAGCTCACTTCAATGAATGCATCCGATGAAGTGAGCTGTAGCTCATGAAAGCTTATGCTCAAATAAAGTTGTTAGTCTCTAAGGTGCCACAAGTACTCCTTTTCTTTTTGCGAATACAGACTAACATGGCTGCTACTCTGAAATAAATCAGTGATGTGATCCTGCCTTGAATTTCTATTCCCTTTCCTAAATGGACAGGACAGCTGCAGTCTCACTGTTGTACTGAATATTACTGGTCATTATTATTACTACACACATTATAAGGTGCTTGTGCAATATTTTAAGGGGCAGTATGTATGGTACATGATACAGACAATCTGAATTGCATTGCTCCTTGCTATATAAATGGCTAAGTGTATGTTACAACTGTATTTTTTCATTTGCAAATAATTCTAAAACAGAGATAAGAATTCTAAAAGAAGTTTTTAAAAAACATCCAGTTACAGTGCATAATTAGGAAAAGAGGTGATAGTCAAGTTACACTTCCTGTTAGTCACTGATGTCAAATCAGGGATCTCATCTAGAGCATTTGAGAAACCCCAGAGCCAGCCCCTGATAGCATAACAACCTCTTGGCTCTTGGTTTTGTAGTGCTATGAAGTAAGTGCTATTTTTATTACTACTCTATTTTAGGAAAGTTTCTATGTAATGTATGAAACACAGTTCGGATTTGGAATTTACTCATCCCCAAATTTAATTTAATCCATAATGGCTACAGCAGTTCTGAGGTATTATAAATCCAGGGAAGCCGGCAGGACTTGGTTCTGCATGAAAATGAGCAACTCAGAGGAACTGAGCGTTCTTGCTACCCAAAGCATACTCAATAGGTTGCACACCTCGCTGCAACTTGCTAAGCCAGGGTTGTCTCTTTTCTTCTGCAGAGAATTAGGTAGAGCTGGGAGTGGGTTTAGAGACCTGGGGTGGAATCCTGAACTAACAGGAGTTTTGCCATTGACTTCAGTGGCAACAGGATTTCACCACTTGTACTTAAGTGTGAACCCATAAATTTTGGTTCAAGCGCCAGCAGTTTTTTGTTCCATAAAAGTTACTAGAGATCTCACTAGGCAGAAACTCCTCCTAGGTGCATGCTCAGCAACACGACTAAGACGTTCTGGAAAACACAGTGCAAACCCCAGTACAGACAGTCTAGACAGCACTGGCCATAAGCTATCGGAACCACAGCCTGAGGCACGTTAGCAAAGCGGATGTCTGTAATTTGTTCCAAGTGATTCCCCGATTTTGACTATGACCATCATCTAAGGTGCTCCTTGTTTTCCTTTGCAAACAGAAATGTATGAACACCTGCAGCACACTGCGTCCTGGAAAGCAGTCATGAGGATCAAAATTAGCAACTATTGTGAATGTGGAAAAAGGTCACATTAATAAAGGAACCCCTGAATTAGGTTTCCTGCCACTTTAAAAGCGCTGTGACAACTGCATACCTGCACAGTTGCTAAGGAAGCTGAATTATCCAGACTTCAACTTGTTGGATTAACAGCAGATAAAACCAGGCTCAGAGCTGGATGTTGCCAATTTTTGCACTAACCTGTAGCCAAAGCCACAGTCCGTAGGACTGAGCCAACAACAGGGCAGCATCTAAAGCAATATCACGGACTGCATCTAAGAGATGGCTAGGGACTCAATTAAATCTTTCTAGGATATTGGGTAATGTATTTGTTTAAAATGCCTATTACTGACAAGAAATATTTTGCACTATTATGCTGATACGTATTACTATGGTATTGATCCCTACTCTGGATAAGGACATCAAGACAATATGAACGTAAACTACCAAGAAAAGTTAGAGGATGTATAGCATTGTCAATTTTCAAGCATTCCGACACAGCTTTTTAAAAAGTGTTTATCGGAACAAATACCAAAACCTCTAAAACACTTTAGGCACCAACCTTCATTTGAAAAATGAAACAATACAAAAGAGACAAAAAAAGTGCTGCTGCAATCTTGACGAACTACTGGGGTATCAGAGTAGCAGCCATGTTAGTCTGTATCCGCAAAAAGAAAAGGAGGACTTGTGGCACCTTAGAGACTAACAAATTTATTTGAGCCCAAGCTTTCGTGAGCTACAGCTCACTTCATCGGATGCATTCAGTGGAAAATACAGTGGGGAGATTTATATATACACAGAGAACATGAAATAATGGGTGTTACCATACACACTGAAATAAGAGCGATCAGGTAAGGTGAGCTATTACCAACAGGAGAGCGGGGGGGAGGGAAATCTTTTGTAGTGATAATCAAGGTGGGCCATTTCCAGCAGGTGACAAGAACGTGTGAGGAACAGTGCGGCGGGGGGGTGGGGGGAGCATGAAATAAACAGGGGGAAATAGTTTTACTTTGTGTAATGACACATCCACTCCCAGTCTTTATTCAAGCCTAAGTTAATTGTATCCAGTTTGCAAATTCATTCCAATTCAGCAGTCTCTCATTGGAGTCTGTTTATGAAGTTTTTTTGTTGAAGAATTGCCACTTTTAGGTCTATAATCGAGTGACCAGAGAGATTGAAGTGTTCTCTGACTGGTTTTTGAATGTTATAATTCTTGACGTCTGATTTCTGTCCATTTACACAAAAGAATAAATGGACACAAATCAGACATCAAGAATTATAACATTCAAAAATCACTCGGAGAACACTTCAATCTCTCTGGTCACTCGATTATAGACCTAAAAGTGGCAATTCTTTAACCAAAAAACTTCAAAAACAGACTCCAACGAAAGACTGCTGAATTGGAATTAATTTGCAAACTGGATACAATTAATTTAGGCTTGAATAAAGACTGGGAGTGGATGTGTCATTACACAAAGTAAAACTATTTCTCCATGTTTATTGCCCCCCCCCCCCCGCCACTGTTCCTCACATGTTCTTGTCACCTGCTGGAAATGGCCCACCTTGATCATCACTACAAAAGGTTTCCCCCCACCTCCCGCTCTCCTGCTGGTAATAGCTCACCTTACCTGATTACTCTTGTGTATGGTAACACCCATTGTTTCATGTTCTCTGTGTATACAAAATCTCCCTACTGTATTTTTCACTACATGCATCCGATGAAGTGAGTTGTAGCTCACAAAAGCTTATGCTCAAATAAATTTGTTAGTCTCTAGGGTGCCACAAATACTCCTTTTCTTTTTACCAGGGGTATGTGATTTGTCGGTCTGCACACAGGACAAGAAGCTAGGAACAACTGGACTCTAATCTGGCTTCTGACCCTGCCTAATTCTATGACCTTGAGTAAATCATCAGCCACTTAATCTCTCTTCCTCAGTTTCCCTGGCCATCTATAAAATGTGGATAATAATTACCTACCTCACAACCATGCTGTGGGCATTAATTAGTGTTTATAAAACACTAGGTATTATTATTACTACATAACAGGGTATATGTGACACTGATATAAAATCAGGACATGAACATGAGCTTGACTTTAAAAACAAAGGACAACACGGTGTGTCTTGAGGCTCAAAATGTAGGGTGCTGCTGTCTGAAACAGAGAGAAAAGTTCTTTTCAACTTGAGTTTACTTGATTCATTTTAAACTGACTTAATGTCTGCAGATGTTTTTGAATTAATTGTAAATTTTATTCTCCCTCTTTTTTATTATTATTATACCAGCAATGGCAAAACACTATGAGAAAGATGCCACTGAAAAGATCTACATCATTCCTGGCATTTACATTTTACGATTACAACACTTTAAGGACAATTTTTTAAAAAAATATAGTGTTTTGAAAATATTGGGCTGTCTTTCAAAACTATGTATGATTTTAGATACCAATCCTGCAAATACTTAAGCACTTGTGCAACTTTACTTACATGAGTAGTCCCATTAACTTCAATGGAACTACTCTCATGACTAAAGTTAAGTGCTTGCAGGATCAGGGTCTTAGAGCCCAGATGCTCAGAGACAAAATTTACAAAGGAGTTGTTTGTCCAGGGGTGGGGGAAGGGAACTGACCTGGTCCTTACGCAGAAGTGCTTATCATGACTATAGTATTACATTTATTGATTCAATACGCTGTAGTTTATCGCTATCAGCCACTGTTTTGGAAGGAAAAAACCTGATCCCAGTGGGATGTGGTGTGGAAGTGCTGGGACCCTAGATGCACCTATTCAAATATTTTAAGTGGAAGCCCGTGTAGAAGGCTAGGAAGAGCTGAGTTGGAAATGACCTGGCCTCAACAAGATCCAGCCGCAAAGCCCCAAAAGACACGGATGGCGTAACTGGTCACTGATTCAGAATGAAATGGAAAGAACAAGGGAAGAAGAGACGCTATGAGGCAGAGTACCAGAGGGACATGCTACAGGAACACAACTCACATTAACTGCCACATCTAAGGCATGGTCTAGCTCCCCTGACAAGGTGGTTCAGAGTCTCTGTGACTGCTCAAGTCCCACAACACATGCAAAGACTGTCACTTATGTCTTTGTTTTACTCACAACCTCAAGTGGAATCTATTACAGACCGCCTTTTAGGAATCTCTCTTGCAGGGTACCAAAGGCAATTCTCTGAACTGAAAGCAGGCATTTCCCTGCGGCTATCTTGGTGGCAACACTCTTCTTATTAAAGTTCGGGGCCTCTTATGATCAGAGTCAGCCAATCATGCTAAACTGGGCAGTGGTGCTGTGACACCTCATAGCACAGTAGCACCCATAATATGCTAAGCTATTATTAGCAGACCCCAATCACAGACCAAGTCCCAGTCGTGTTAGGCGCTGTACAAACACAGAACAAAAAGTTAACGCCTGTCGTGAGGCGCTAACACTATAAAAATATCACCAACATAAAAAGACATGGGGTGGATAAAATAAATACAACACACAAGCAAACAGGTCTGAGGGACAAAAAACACATGCCTTGTTGTTTTTGATATGCTCTAACCCATCAGACGTAATCAACACCCAAAGAACTAAACTAATTTTAACTTATGGTCAAATCAGGAAGCAGTATTGTAGAATCATAGAGGTATAGAAGTGTCTATCCCCCTGCACTGAGGCAGGACTAAGTAAACCTAGCCCACCCTGGACAGGTATTTGTCTGATTCTTAAAAACCTCCAGTGATAAAGATTCCACAATCACCCTAGATAACCTATTCCACTACTTAACAATCCCTATAGTTAGGCAGATTTTCCTAATGTCTAACCTAAATCTTCCTTGCTACAGATTAAGCTGATTACTTCTTGTCGTCCCTTCAGTAGACATGGAGAGCACGTTTATCACATTTGTTATATCTATTTGCATCCTGGATACAAAAAACTGAGCAAGATCACAATCAAAACAGCACAGAACTGTTCCACAAACTGTAAACATGCATTATAGCTATGACCCACATGCATTGTCTAAGGTAATACAGGTATGTATCCCATCAGGAATTATTTTAGAAGATGAAAAGGTTATTATTGTAAATATATTGTTCATTCCAGATTAACATATAATACGGTTAAAAAATAGAAACAGGCAAAGGAAGATGCTTAAAATTAAAATAAAAAATGTTAAACTGAATGAGAAGTCATTAAGATGTGCTGTAGCTAGCCAATGAAATGAGACTGTTACCCCATTTGTCTCTCCCTTCACCCTCCCATTGTCTGCTGAATTCACTTCTTCCATCTTGTTTTAAATATAGTTTGTAAACTCTTTGGGGCCAGGGATTATCTTTTACTCTGTGACTGTACAGCATTTAGCACCACAGGGGCCCAGCCTTCATTGGAGCCTCTAAGTATTGGTATAATAATAATTACAGCCCTGCAGCCAGGTTACTTACAAGGCATGCAATGTACCTGGGGACCCAAATGTTCACTTTATTAGGAAGATTTTTGTGAAGTGAAACAATTCTGTTTTCCACTGTCCTTAAATCAAGAACCTATCACTTGAAACATTATTCAACTTTGTATTAGGGTATGCACGGTTATGCTAAGAATATATTACCTTAAACTTACAATACTGCCAATAAAAAGAAAAGGAGTACTTGTGGCACCTTAGAGACTAACAAATTTATTTGAGCATAAGCTTTCGTGAGCTACAGAAAGCTTATGCTCAAATAAATTTATTAATCTCTAAGGTGCCACAAGTACTCCTGTTCTTTTTGCAGATACAGACTAACACGGCTGCTTCTCTGAAATGCTGCCAATGTAAAACACCAACATATTAAGCTGGAAATATTGTACTTTGCATAACTGCTAAAGAAATCCAAGATAATTGACCACAAGTCTAGTGGAAAAAAATTGAAAAAGTATAATTTAAGATGAAAATTAAAATATAGTTCTAATGAGCTTTCATTTCTAAAATTACTTTCTCTAATTAAATCCTAATTTCCAACAAGGGGCAATGTCAGTTTAAATAGAGACAAGAAACATCTTAGATGCAGAGGTTAAGAGGCAAAGCCTTGAATAAACTGCTCAACTCTTTTGGGGGCTGGGAAAGAGAAAGCAATTTAGTCTGTAAGTACCGTTAGGTAATTAATATACCATCCGACACACACAAACTCAAACTGCAGTTGTACAGGCAAATATGCTAACCAGAAGTTTAAGCAGGACCAGCCTTACAATTTGCAAGTGACCGAAGGAACTGGAGGAGAGATGACATTTTCCCTTCCTATTGGCAGAAGAGTGAGTTTATTTCCCATTTTCCCCTAGTTATACTACTAGAAGGACAAATCAGTCTAGTCAATACACTGCCATGTCAAATATAGCCAGACGTATGCTCAAAAGAGAAAGAACCCAAGCAGTCCCATATTGCTTGCGACACTGGCTGGTCTTGGACACAAATTGTCCCCCCAAGGCTGCTTTCCAAATCCCTTATTGAAAGGCAGGACACAGACACAACACATGTCACAAAACCAGACACCACACGAAATCAGCATGGTTGGGATGTGGCTCCAAAATAAATCTCAGAGAGTAAGCTGAGGTCCCTAGAGATTTCAGGAAGCTCCTCCACTGCACTACAGCACAGCAACCGGGCACAGAGGAAGCGACCAACCCCGACTCTGAGAGATCATCTCCAGAGTGGAGGGAGCAAAGAGGCAGGAGATGCAGATGGACAGGCTACACAGCGGCTGGACAACAAGTCTTCTTAAGACTGGTTACTGCTCATTACTGCATGGCTATGGGAGAGCAGGGGATGGACCTGGGAGGGCTCCTGAACCTGTTAGGGAGACTGCCCATATACTCTTCTCAATTCTCACTTGCTAGGGTGAGACTCTCCTCATTCATTCCCACCCCAAGTCTCTCCCAGGGGGAAAGGGTGATGGGTGCTGCACGGGGTCCTCTGCTTGGTATCCCTCTGTAGAACCCTGACTTTGAACCTCTGACTCACACTCCCTGCCTGTTTTCTCATTTATTGTGCCTCAAAATCAGCTGATCCCTCTGTTCTCTTTTGGCTCTTCCCCTCTGAAGAGCTAGATCGTCAATGGCAATCCATAGAATCATAGGACTGGACGGGACATCAAGAGGCCATCCAATGATGGAGATTTGCAACCTCCCTAGGCAATTTATTCCAGTGCTTAACTACCTTGACCATTAGGAAGTTTTTTCCTAATGTCCAACCTAAACTGCCCTTGCTGTAAGTTAGGCCCATCGCTTCTTGTCCTATCCTCAGAGGTTAAGAAGAACACTTTTTCTCCCTCCTCCTTGTAACATCCTTTTATGTACTTGAAAACTGTTATAATGTCCCCTCTTAGGCTTCTCTTCTCCAGACTAACAAACCCATTTTTTTCAATCTTCCCTCACAGGTCATGTTTTCTAGACCTTTAATCATTTTGTTTCTCTTCTCTGGACTCTGCAATTTGTCCACATCCTTCCTGAAATGTGGTACCCAGAACTGGACACCATACTCCAGGCCTAATCAGTGCAGACTAGAGTGGAAAAATTACTTCTCGTGTCTTGCTTACAATATTCATGCTAATACATCCCAGAATGATGTTTGCTTTTTTTTTTTTTAAACAATGGTGTTACATTGTTGACTCATATTTAGCTTACGATCCTCTCTGACCCCCAGATCTCTTTCTGCAGTACTCCTTCCTAGGCAGTCATTTCCCATTTTGTAAGTGTGCGACTGACAGTTCCTTCCCAGGGGAGCATTTTGCATTTGTCCTTATTGAATTTCATCCTGTTTACTTCAGACCATTTCTCCCGTTTGTCCAGATCACTTTGAATTTTAAACCTATCCTCCAAGGCCCTTGCAACCCCTCCAAGCCTGGTATTATAAGCTTTATAAGCGTACTATCTATGCCATTATCTAAATCATCGATGAAGCTACCGAACAGAAATGGACCCAGAACTGATCCCTGCAGGACCCCACTCGCTATGCCCTTCCAGCTTGACTGTGAATGGCTAATAACTCTTCCCTGGGCACGGGTTTCCAACCAACTTATGCAAACAGCCACCGAGAAAACAGGACCCATCTACAGGTTTCTGCTTGGTGTCCCCATCCAGACCCCTGATTTTGACCCTTGGACTTCATGCCTGGTTTTGCTTCCTGGTTTTGCACTGGCTGCCCCCAGCACTTCATCGTCTTCTGAGTCTCTCCGCTCTCCTTGAGGGGCGAGCCTAGGCCTGCCCCTCCCTGAATCCCAACAGACCTGGAGGGAGGAGGGGGGAGGCTGTACAGAAAAGCACCCCTGGGGGGGGGGGCGGTCTGTGCTTGGCCGGCACACCCTTCGGGGATGGGGTGGGGAGGTGCGGGGGGGGGGGTTAGTTCAGTCTCTCCCCCTGGAGCTCGAAGGGGGGGGCACAGCCGCTGCAGTATCACCGCCCCCGCGGTGCGGGTACCCGGCTGCGCACTGCAGGCGGGGGGAGCCCGGGCTGGGACAAGTGACGAGACGGGGCCGAGGCGGGTACCGTGGCCCGGGGGGGGGGGGGGTGCAGGCGTCACTGGCCCAGCTGCAGCCCTGCAGGGCGAAGCGGCTCCCGGGCCCGGACGCTGCAGGCGGGGCGGGGGGGGTCCCCGCGCCGGGGTCGCGGGGGGGGGGGGGGAAGGGGCGGCCTGGGTACTTTACCCGAGTCTCCCCCGGGCACGGAGGGCGGCAGCGAGGCCGCGTACGCGGCAGCCACGGCAGCGCCCAGCGCCCCGGCGAAGCCACCCGCTCCATGGCGCTGGGGGCCCCGCTGCCTCCCGGGGCGGCTGCCGCGCTCGGGACCCATGTGCAGCCTCCTGGCAGGCAGCGCCCACCCCGCCCCCCCCCCGCTCCTTCCGGGAGAGCCGCGGGGCGGGGCGGGGCGGGCGGTACCACTGCCGCAGGCCGCGCGGGGGGGGGGCAGGCGCTGTGGTCCGACCCTGGCGTGCTTCCCTCCCCCTCCCCCCGTGTTGGTACATTCGGAAAGGGTGCGGAGGAGGGGGCGCCGCTGTCTCCCTGGGCCACGCGCTCCCCGCGGTGGGGAGACGTACTGCGGGCGGGAGAAACCACTGAGCGGGGGGACCGGGAGAAACCACTGCGGAGGGGGAGGATTGAGGAGGCGGGAAGACAGACTGGAGGGAAGGCGGTGGGGGAAGGGGGAAGGAAAGAGTGGGGGAGGAGAGAGTGTTGGGGGGGGCAGAAGGAGAGAGTGGGGGAGGGGAAAGAGGCTGGGGAGGGGCACAAGGAGAGATGGGAGAGAAAGAGAGTGGGGGAGGGGCACAAGGAGAGAGTGGGGGAGGGGAAAGAGGCTGGGGAGGGGCATAAGGAGAGACGGGAGGGAAAGAGACTGGGGGAAGGGCACAAGGAGAGAGTGGGGGAGGGGCACAAGGAGAGAGTGGGGGAGGGGAAAGAGGCTGGGGGAGGGGCACAAGGAGAGAGGGGGAGGAGAAAGAGGCTGGGGGAGGGGCACAAGGAGAGATGGGAGGGAAAGAGACTGGGGGAAGGGCACAAGGAGAGAGTGGGGGAGGGGAAAGAGGCTGGGGGAGGGGCACAAGGAGAGAGGGGGAGGAGAAAGAGGCTGGGGGAGGGGCACAAGGAGAGACAGGAGGGAAAGAGACGGGGGAAGGGCACAAGGAGAGAGTGGGGGAGGGGAAAGAGGCTGGGGGAGGGGCACAAGGAGAGAGGGGGAGGAGAAAGAGGCTGGGGGAGGGGCACAAGGAGAGACCGGAGGGAAAGAGACGGGGGAAGGGCACAAGGAGAGAGTGGGGGAGGGGCACAAGGAGAGAGTGGGGGAGGAGAAAGAGCCTGGGGGAGGAGCACAAGGAGAGACGGGAGGGAAAGAGACTGGGGGAAGGGCACAAGGAGAGAGTGGGGGAGGGGAAAGAGGCTGGGGGAGGGGCACAAGGAGAGAGTGGGGGAGGGGAAAGAGGCTGGGGGAGGGGCACAAGGAGAGACGGGAGGGAAAGAGACTGGGGGAAGGGCACAAGGAGAGAGTGGGGGAGGGGAGAGGAGAGCTACTGGGCAGGGAGACAAGGAGCTAGGGGAGCTCAGGACTAGGCAGGGCAAAGGGTGGGGATGCATGGGGGGTGCTGTGGGTACCGGTCTGGTCCAGTCAGGCAAATGTGCTCAGCTGTCACCTCCTCACCCCATCTCCTCCTCTGTGGCTTGTTTGGCCCTGCCCCTGGCACATACACCTGGCTGCTGGGCAGCTCATCGCAGCTGCTTTGCCAGCCCCTCATGCTGCAGGCTGAACTGAGCCCTGATTTACACCTGGGTGTGCCCAGCTGACAATGTCACAGGCCTTCCCCTCACCCGCAGCGACAGGATCATCGGAAGCACCATTCCTGCAGCTGTTAGAGTCTACTGCTCCCTCCACTGCAGCTCCTGTCAGTCACCGGTTCCTCATTGTCCTGCTGGCACAACCCTAGCTCATGTTCCCCTCCTTTCCTGCCTGGCTAATCTCCTCCCTGCTGGGCCACTCCTCTCCCATCTTCAGTAGGAGCAAAACAAAGCTGCCATGAGCATCACCCTCTTTCACCACTCTGATCACATCTCTCTCCCTTCCCCTATTATTATTAATGGCAGAAGAAGAGGTGTTAGGGCAAATTCAACAGCATAGTAGACAGCTGCACCCATATGGGGGTGGTATGCTTGCAGTTGGCCCTGGTGCCTCACTCATCTCGCACTAGTAGCTTCAAGCAGCTGCAAGTGCACTGTAGTGTCATCACCCTTGGCACCTTGCCTCAGCTTGGCATGCTAAATCTAGTAAAGGTAACTAGCTGGGGCAACAACAAATGAAGGACACGACAGGTTCTCCAAGTGCATGCCCAGGAGTCGTGGTCAAACATTAGACCATAGAAACCAAAAGAAGAATGGAAAAGACTATATGGCCCCCTTGTCGTTGAGCTGACGGATGGCGATTAAAGAAAAAGAAAGGCAAAGGGAACCATTAAATTCATCTGGTCTGAGTTCCTGCATAGCATGGTCCATGGAACCTCGCCCCGTAATCTCTGCATCGAGCCCGTACTTTCTGTTTGAGCGACATCATAAATGTTATATGTACAGCATTGGCACCTAGGATTCCAAGTGATGGATTAAGGCCCCGTTGTGCTAGGTGCCATACAAACACAACATGCTTTTCAGTCTTTGCACTGACTTCTTTGGGTTTTCTGCATAACTTACAAATTCCTCCTGAATTTCTAAAGTGCTCTAGAGCTCTGATTCTGCCTATACCACAGCTTGATTCCTTCCCACAAGCCCTTCCATTCCCAAGCTTGTCCCCAAAGGTCTTGTCTTCCTATCTTTGTCCTCTTTCCCCAGCCTGATTTCAAACTTTTTATGATGCCTCTTAATATTGGAACATACTTCCAAATAACATACCCTAAGGGTACCCCTATTACTTCCTCCTTCAAATCTCTTTTGGAAACACCTGCTCCAGGAAGTTTATCTCTCTTATTGCCCCCTGCCATTTGGTTGTTATACATACAGTTCATGACCTTAGACAGACAAGACTCTCATCTGACATACACCTGTGTAAATCAGGAGTAAAATCAATGATGTTGCACTACTATTAGGAGGTGGACAATCAGGACCTTAGAGCAAAGTTTCTGTTATGTGGTTTTTGTTTTGATCATCTTACCCACTGAACACTTAAGGTGCTATACAAATAATAAGGATTTATGCCCTAAATGGGCATATGTTGTAAAACGCTGGTCAAGGAAAGGATTGCAGGCTACAGTGTACAGAATATTAAAAACACCAGCTCACCATGTGGTAGTTGTTAGGGAAAGTAAAAAGAATACTGTGAGTTATCGATAGAAGAATAAAACACATCTGCAGAAATCATTATGGGATTGTACAAAAGACTAGTGAGGCCATACCTGGAGTATTGAGGCAGATTAAAGAAAGGGCTTTTGAATACAAATGTAAAAGATATAGACGAGGGTAACGAGGATGATAAACAGTCTTATGGATTATATCTAAGTGGAGATGTTGGGAAAATTAGGTTTGCATTCATTAAAAAAAGAGATTAAGGACTGACATGAATGAAATACTGTATATCAAATTCTGAGGAGCACAAAGAAGATGTATACTGCAAGAACATTTTAGAGCATAACCAGCTCAAAAACAAGAGGACATGAATTGAAACGAAAAAAGGTATTCAGGGAATTTAGGAGATATTTCTTTAAAGAGCATAACTGGTGTGCAGAGACAGCAAAAGAAGCTGCCGCTTTACCGTATTCAAACAGAAGTTAGGTTGTAAGAGGGAACCAGTATTTCAAGATATAAACACTGGCTGAGTAAGATGATAGGACCAAATGGCTGCCATCCCTCTACAAGTGTTACTCCTTGCTCACCAAGTGAGGTTCAACATATTGAACTCCTTGGCGTCTTTCAGATGTTAGTGGATGAGGGGAAAAGGAAAAAGTAAGTCGCAATCCTCAGCCAACCATTGTCACTATGGTTATGAGAGCAATCATTGTTCTTGCACACATTGTGCCTGCTAAAATGTAATGTTAGCAGCAAAGTGAATGGTCAGTTTGCTTATGTATACAGGTGGGGGTGAGATTCTTTCACAGAAGAGTTTTGGGTTTTTTTTATTCCTTTGTATTTAACTTGGAAAAGGCATCAACCGACAATGTTAATCATGAGTGATTACATTACTACCACACCATCAATATCTAAGTGTACAGTAGGACAGTGGTTCTCAACCAGGGTCTGAGGCCCCCTGGGGGGCCATGAGCAGGATTCAGGGGGGCTGCCAAGTAGGGCCAGCATTAGACTTGCTGGGGCCGGGGGCAGAAAGCCGAAGCCCTGCTGCATGGGGTTGAAGCCCAGAACTCTGAGCCCTGCCATCCAGGACTAAAGCCAAAGCCTGAGCCATGTAGCTTCATGGGGGCCCCGTGTGATGAAGCCCCAGGCAATTGCCCTGCTTGCTACACCCTAACAGTCACCCTGGCTTTTATATGCAGAAAACCAGTTCTTGTGGCACATGGGACCATGGAATTTTATAGCATGTTGGGAGCGGGGTTCAGAAAGAAAAAGGTTGAGAACCCCTACAGTAGGATATGGTAAGGTCAAACTGTTCTTTAATTGTCCTGTAAGCTATATTTGTCATGCAAAAGCTACAGCGTTTAGAGCACCAGTAACAAGGTATGTTGATCCAGCATTGGAGGGAAGGCTCGTAGAAGCCTTTATCTTACTGAATAAATACTACATTTTCAAGGGCAGGATTACAAACATATCTTCACTATCGGCACATGCAGTTTGGAGAGTGGGTTTACATTTTGATTCAGAAAACCGAAATGTGATGATCAATGACATTTGACTTTGTGCCTGATCTTGCACTTTTTTCTCAGACATCACTTCCACTGAGGTCAATAGGAGTTTTACCAGAGCAAGATTTGCAGGACTGAACCCTCTATTTTCATTTTGATCAATGCTATGAGCTATGGAATTTTTACCAATTCATTTTGTTTGTGCACAGAATGATGTTCCTGAACCAAAATAGTTCATCTGAATAACCTTGAACTCATCTCATTGTCCCTGAACAACTCAAGCCAGCCCCCTTGATTTTAGGGACATTTAGATGTGAACTTTGGAGCATGAATCCATTTCTATTAAAAAGAATACTCAAATAAAAAGCACAAAGACAACTGAAAACCTTTCCAGATATGTCCTCGTGCTGTGCACATTGGTAAAAATTCTGGATGTAGCACTAGAGCATACTCTAGTGGTAGGTAAGCAAAGTAAATCCTTCTGGTTGTGTACAGTTTGAATGCTATATCGGTAATGGAATGTGTTCTGTGTTTAACAGGAGGGTAATTCCTTTTATTTCTCCTGTTACAATAAAGCACCTTTGTATTTTTCTCTCAGCATATTAGGAAATATCCAAGGCAAAAAGAAAGTAAACAGGAATGTGTAAAGTAATTTAAAACCCAGCTTGAGAACACATCTCCAAACATGGCTATGTACTTAGTTCTTTTTATCAGGGTCTCTTGCAGATTTACTCATGAAAGACACAGTTTAGAAGAGGCAGGAGATAGAAAGGGAAGAGTAATACTTAAAGCAAATTCTGTTCACCCATGGCAGTGTCATTACAAAGTTGAATGAGCACAATTATTGAAAATAAACAAAAACAATGGACCAGAACCAGTTTTACATAAGAAAATACTGAAATGCTATTAAATTAGTCCAAAGCCTTTTCTTTTGCCCATCAGGTGATAACGTTAATACAGAAAGCACTCAACTGCTGTACTTGTGTAATAGTCAGCATCCATTTAATGACCTTACATATAGATGCATTCAACAAAGCTTCAATATTGTCATCATTGGACTGGTACAAGAATTTAAGTAGCAAAATTTAACTAGCCAATCCATTTTTAATTGTTAACCATATCCTTATATAATAAAAGCACCTACTAGTGAACAATTGTAACACTATAAATAAACATTGCTTATTTAAACAAGACATTTAACATTCTGTGGTACTGATACAGAAAATACAGGACTGTTTTAAAAGAACTAAAGAGATTATTATCTTTGAGTTTAATTTTTTTCAATAAGCATCAATTTTGCAGATCAGATAACACATGTGACTGACAGCTCTTTTGACATGCTGCAAGTTGTACCTGACCTAAAAGCAACCAATTGACTGAACAAATGAGTGTGGTTGAAATGTCTCAACAAGCATCATTCTGACCTCACCCACAAGAAGCTGTCTTTGATCTTGGGTCCCAATCCTGCAAACACTTATGCATGTGCTTGGCTTTGCATGTGTGTGCAGCTTCATTGGCCTCAATGGGACTACTCATGTTGTCAGATGCCACTGGTGTGATGCTCTGCTCTATCCAATGTTGATAACAGTCGGCTGTGTGAGTGTGTTCCCTCTGTGTGCTGCCCCAGCTCTGCACAGATAGTTGACACAGCAGACCCCGAGAGAACCCCCAATGACCACAGACTCCGATAAGGTACGAAGGCACCTGGCCAGGTTTATTGCCAAACAAAACAGTCTCTATCTCCCCGGATCAGATGTCTACAGTTCTGCTAGTACATATGTGCTCCCTGACAATGGACACAGCTCAGTCAGTGGCGGGACACTCCACTGCCCCCTAGGCTGGACAAAGACACCGCATCAGGGATGCATTCTTATACACAAGTACAAACAAGTTACACATCACTCCTGACAGCTTGAGGTGCACTCCCTCTACGTAGCAAGGTACAACCCCTCTACGCAGTAAGGTGCCGCCTCTCACCTTGTACCACCTTGTTGGTTTGAACAAAACAACTATCCATCATATTACCCCTTTGCCCCTGTCTTTAGGATGGGTCTTTGTTGTCTCTGCATAATGTGCAAGTATCGGAGTGTTCTGATATCATCCTGGCATATGTATTTGTAGTGTCCAGTACCTTTTAAGTATGTGTATTTTTGCAACATCAGCCCTTTCTTTGCCACCTTCTGTGAACAGGGCCTGCCTCTGGCTCGCAGCTTAACTTTGCATTATGTTAGCAAAGTCTTGACCATTATTTTAGCTCAGTCCTTAGGGCTCATACTGGGCCTCTGATACAAGGGTTTATGTTTCAGGGCCTCATCTTACTACAACTCATATGTGTAAAACTAAGAGCACACAACAGTGTTTGCAGGATTGGGGCCTAGTTTGTTATACATGTTTTGTGATATTTCAATAACCAATTTAAATCTCCTCCTACAACACGAAATAGGCTAACCTTATTTCTCTAGAGGCAAATTTTATTTTCCATAAATTTGCAACTTCATAAAATCTGCTTCATGGTCTTCTTGTTGTGTACTTCAAATGACTTCTTGTGTGCAGCTCTTTACATGTATCTCAGTTAGGGGTCTGATTTTCAGAGGTGCTGAGCTGTCACATTTCTCATTGGCGCAGCTGGAGTTTTGAAAGCTCAACACTTCTGAAAATGAGGCCCTAAATTTTTACACATGATTTCTGTAGCCATGTGTCACTTAATTTTCCGCATGCCTTAGTTAAATAATTTAGGGCCCGATCCTGGTGTCTGATCTACACAGACAGAGCCCCATTGACTTCACTGGCACTTCACATGGGCTTAAGCATGTGCCCACATAGATCAGGTTGCAGGATCATGGTCTTCGATGGCAAAAGAACTGATCATTTCCAGCTGCAACAAATAAGATCTAGTGGTTCTCAACCAGGGGTACACGTACCCCATGGCATATGCAGGGGTCTTCCAGCGAGTATATCAACTCATCTAGATATATGCCTGGTTTTACAACAGGCTACATAAAAAGTACTAGCAAAGTCAGTACAAACTAAAATTTCCTACAGACAGTGACTTATTTAAATACAATATTTATATTCCAGTTGATTTACTTTATAATGATATGGTAAAAATAAGCAAGTAAGCAATTTTTCTGTAATAGTGTGCTGTGACACACTTGTATTTTTATGTCCAATTTTGTAAACAAGTAGTTTTTAAATGAGGTGAAACTTGGGGCTATGCAAGACAAATCAGATTCCTGAAAGGGGTACAGTTTTCTGGAAAGGTTGAGAGCACTGATCTAATGAACAAAGCAAGATTATTGGAAATAGATACCTAAAATCCCCATAATCCTCAAGGGGCAAAACCCTGCTTGCTTTACTCATGTGAGTAGTTCCATTGAAGCGCCAGTGGGACAATTCACACAAGTAAGAATTTATCACAGTATAATTAGCCACTCTTTCTTACCAGGTTTCAGAGTGGTAGCCATGTTAGTCTGTATAAGCAAAAACAACAAGGAGTCCTTGTGGCACCTTAGAGACTAACAAATTTATTTGGGCATAAGCTTTTGTGGGCTAAAACCCATTACAAAACTAATTTCTCCCTGCTGATACTCACACCTTCTTGTCAGCTGTTTGAAATGGGCTACCTTGATTATATTGGCCTCATTAGCACGACAAAAGTGATTTTTTTCTTCCCTGGGTATTCACCCCTTCTTGTCAACTATTGAGAATAGCCCACTTCTACCTTAATTGAATTAAGCACTCGTTAGCACTGACCCCCCCACTTGGTAAGGCAACTCCCATCTTTTCATGTGCTGTGTATTTATACCTGCCTACTGTATTTTCCACTCCATGCATCTGATGAAGTGGCTTTTAGCCCACAAAAGTTTATGCCCAAATCAATTTGTTAGTCTCTAAGGTGCCACAAGGATTCCTTGTTGTTCTTTCTTACTAGATTCAATGGAGCAATGCCAGTTTATAGCAGCTGAGGATCTGGCCCACCAAATTTAATATTATACAGATAAATGCAATTATTTTCAAAAGACCCCCAAGTAGGATTTAAGTGGTACATTAACCTTGTGCTGATACTCCACACAGGGAGTGAGTTTCATCCAGTGTTGACAGTTACATTCTCTCAAGAATCATTCTCCTCTAGAATCATAAGGTTAGAAGGGACTGCAAGGGTCGTCTAGTCTAATCCCCTGCCACGATGTAGGATTTGTTGTGTCTAAACCATCCAAGACAAATGGCTCCAGCCTCCTTTTGAAAACCTCCAGTGAAGGAGATTCCACAACTTCCTGAGGCATCTGTGCCATTTTCCTACTGTTCTTACATCTAGGAAGTTTTTCCTGAGATTTAATCTAAATCTGCTATGCTCTTGTTTGAACCCATTGCCTTTTGTCCTGTCCTCTGTGGCAAAAGAGAACAACTTTTCTCCATCTTTTTTATGGCAGCCTTTCAAGTATTTGAAGACTGCTATCATATCCCCCCTTAATCTCCTCTTTTCCAAACTAAACATACCCAGTTCCTTCAGCTTTTGCTCACATGGTTTGCTTTTGTTGAGGGAAAAGCTAATATGTGCAGAGCTGGCACCTTTTGGCGCCAGCCACTGTCTGTGCAGCACAGACCGCAGCACATTTGGGGAATCGTTTCGGGCCTTGGAACTGTTCAGCACAGACCGCAGCACATTTGGGGAATCGTTTCGGGCCTTGAAACTGTTGTCCTTCCTGTCTTTGTGGTATGCGAGGCACGTTGTGTAACTGCATGTTCTGTTTTAATGATAAAGCTGTTGACATTCTCAGAACACGAGAAAGCACTCACCAGAGAGTGGCTGAGGATGGGGTGAGGATGGAATTCATTGGTTAAGGGTGCCGATGCACGAGGGCAGCACGTGATGTCACATTGTATATAAGCTTTGCATAAACTGTATACGGAGTCCCCTCCTGACTAGCGGGGGGGCATCACGCTCGAGCGTAATACATTAAACACAGACTGGAAACTCTGCAGATCTGGACCTGGTTTTTGGTGCCTCAGCCTAAAAACTTGAACCGTGCGTGACCGATCAGGTATAATTCGCAACACTTTCCATCCCTTTGATCATTTTTGTTGCTTGCCTCTGGATCCTTTCCAGTTTCTCCACACTCTTTCTATACATTGTGACCAAAATTGGACACAGTACTCTAGCTGAGGCCTAACCAGCGCCAAGTAGAGTGGTATTATCACCTCCCATGACTTGCATGCTATGCCTCTGTTAATGCAACCCAAAATTGCATTTGCTTGTTTTGCAACAGCATCACATTGTTGACTCATGATGAGGTTGTGATCCACCACAACTCCCAGATCCTTCTCAACAGGGCTGCTGCCAAGCCAGTTTTCCCCCATTCTATAGTTGTGCATTCTGTTTCATTTCCCTAAGTGTAGCACCTTACATTTGTCTTTATTACATTTCAATTTGTCTACTTGTGTTTATTGCTGTCTTTGCAGGACCCACTTCTACATTTACTCACCATATTTGTGCTGTGTTCTGGTGAGTTTAAAACCCTGATCCTACAATTGCAGGTTCAGTGCCTTAGATCAGTGTTTCCCAAACTTGGGATGCCCTTTGTTCAGGGAAAGCCCCTGGCGGGCCGGGCCGGTTTGTTTACCTGCCGCGTCCGCAGGTTTGGGCGATGGCGGCTCCCACTGGCCACAGTTCACCACTGCAGGCCAATGGGGGCTGCGGGAAGGGCGGCCAGCATGTCCCTCGGCTCACGCCGCTTCCTGCAGCCCCCATTGGCCTGTAACTGCGAACCGCAGCCAGTGGGAGCCGTGATCTGCCAAACCTGCAGACGCAGCAGGTAAACAAACCAGCCCGGCCCAAGAGGGGCTTTCCCTGAACAAGTGGCGTCCCAAGTTTGGGAACCACTGCCTTAGATTGTAAAGCTTCTCCAGGCTTACTATCTTGCCTGTTATCTGTTTGGAAAGTCCTGGAGCTTCAGAGTCAATTCAATAAAATCTGAGTCCTCTGTCAAAGCCATTATATTTGACACCTTCCCTTGCTGCAAGGCCAATGATTATTTCTTCTAACTTCTTCCCCAAGTCATCCTGTCATATTAAGGTTCATGTCCAGGATCATATGGAGTAGGAAATGTATCCAAATCTGGTGTATGTACTTGTGGAGGGTGTTAAGAACAGTGGGTAGCATTTTTCTGTTTAGCATGAGGATGATGTGGGAGACTTCTTATCAACACTACCGAGGTCTTAGCACAAAGCATCCCATAGCCTATAAACCATGTGCACTCTGAAGTACGAGAAGCAAAACTTCCCACTAACACTGCAAACTGTCCCATGCGAGAATAGGAGTCTGTAGAAAAATAGGCAGTGCTGCCAGCTCTGCCTATAGTGAAGGTTGCCTGAGATTTCCCCCTGGAAGACCCTGTTCTCAGTTGCTTATAACTTCATCAAACTTTAATTGTTTGGGCTGAAATGTTCCATGCCAGGTATCCATCTCAGGCTCTTTTTGGAAAGTTTAAGCTAAAACAGCGCAGCTGCTTCTGAGAGAGAGGATAGAGAAAAATACCTGTTTTTGCCCACGTTAACACTCTTATAACATTTTGTTGGGATGCTCTAGTGTCTCCATCTTTTGAAGCAGGGACTTGGAATTTGGTGGGGCAGGTCCCCTTCTGTCAGAGACGTGCCTTTTGCTCTCCCCACGTAAAAACTTGTGCAAGTTAAATGCCTCCAAAAAAAAACAACCCAAACCCCACTCAATTTGCACATGTTCAACACACACGTATTGGAGTTTGGCAGCTACATTCCCTGAAGAGACCAGCTGCACCAAGTGTACTCCAACCCCTGTGCACCACCTCAACAGAGTGATCAAGCATGCTTCAACCAAAGGCTGCAAGGTCTGTGCAGGACTGTCCCTGTAATTGCTCCTCCCGGCAACCAGAGAGCTGCTGGGGCACTGGACACAGGAAACGAGAGCAGGGAGACTGTCTCTCCTGTGCTGTTAATGATCCCCCTGCTGGTGCCCAGGTAGCCAGGAGGAGAAGTAGAAAGTGCCTGATATAATGAAGATGGGTGAGAAAATGGGGGAGGGGATGGACAAGGGGGAGGGGGCAGGAACAAGTAGATGGGGATGGAGAAGGGGAGGGGTGGCAGATAAGAGCAGTGTGGGACAGGTGCTGGGTGGGGTGGACATAAGGAGATTGGGATAAAAGCAGAGGGGACCATGCAGGTGTCATGGGGCAGAAAGGTATATCCACTAAAAGCTAACCCCCTCCAAAACCTGGAATTGAACCCAGGAGACTGGAATTTCTACATTCCTCTGTTGTCAGCAAATAGCTGTGACAATCGCTGGCAAAGCTTATGTCTCAGCCCCCTCTAGTGGCTGGTCCACGTAGAGGATAACAGTATACTACTACAGTATCAGTTATTTGGTTAGGTCGAGCTGCAAAGGCCTGTGCTGTAGATCTAAAGATGGGGTATGGTGTCTGCTACAGAACACCAGATCACACTAGGGAACAGCATGACCGCTCTCCTACACACCTATCTATAATGTGCAGGGAAAAGAAGTTGCATGATCACAGGAGACTTCAATTTGAGTGACATAATCGGGAGGTCTCATGCTGCCAGCACTAAAACACCCTTGGAATTTGTAACTATTAAATATGACAATTTAGTAACTCAAAAAAGTGTTGCAGTCAACACGGGGGAATTCTTTATTAGATCTTGTCCTAACTGATTAAGAGGAACTAATCAGTAATCACAGAACTAAAAATTAATGGTATTGTATGTACAAATGGCCATGATTTGATCACATATATCATATGCAAGCAAAATAAAGTCCAGACCAGCAATATATATATATACTTGGTGCTTCAGTAGAGCCAATTTCACAAAGAGGACAACAATGATGAGGCAAATCAGCTGGGAGGAAGAATTTAATCAGAAAAATGTGAATGATAATTGGGAATCATGTAAGAATTCCTTACTAGATGCCCCAAAAGCCATAATCCAACAACTGAGAAGAAGTCCTGCTGGTTAAAATAATCCTGATTTAGAGGAGAAGTGAAGGCAGCTATAATTTTTTTAAAAAATGTAACAAATGGAAGAAAAGGGAATTTGATAGTAAATAATATAAATCAGAAGTTAGAAATGGTAGAAAATTGATAAGGGAAGCAAAGGGACATAGAGAGAATTGTATGGCCAGCAGAGTTAAGGATAATAAGGAGATTTTAAATATATTAGGAACAAAAAGGATCCTGATAGTGGCATTAGTCCATTACTAGATGGAAGTGGTAGAATTATCAGTAAAAATGTAGAAAAGGCAAAAGTGATCAATAAATAATTCTGTTCTGTATTTGGGAAAAACACATGTTGTAGTCTCATCATACAGTGATGATAACACTCATTCTATTTCTCTAGTATCTCAGGAGGATGTTAAATGGAAGCTATCAAAGTTAGACATTTTTAAATTAGCAGGTCCAGATAATTTGAATCTAAGAGTTTTTAAAGAGCTGGCTGAGGAGCTTCTTGGACCATTAATGTTGATTTTCAATAAATCTTGGAGCACTAGGGAAGTTCCAGAAGAATGAAAAAAAGTTAATATAATGTTGTGCCGATTTTTAAAAAGAGTAAATGGGATGTCCCGGGTAATCATACACCAAATCTGGAGAAAGAAAAGGAGTACTTGTGGCACCTTAGAGACTAACAAATTTATTTGAGCATAAGCTTTCGTGAGCTACAGCTCACTTCATAACTCAACCAAAGTCAGTGAATTACACCTGATTTATGCTAGTGTAACTAAAGGCAGAATTTGGTCCCTAGCATTTAGTTATTTTCTGCACCAGCAGTTCCAGCATTTGAAAAATGAGATTCCTTTTTCTCATTTTGGCTTGTGAGGACCCAGAATATGCCATGGCACAAAAAACAGAGGAGATGAAGTTAGCAGCTCTTAAATTATAAGTAACAACAGTTCAGGTGCTTTATCATAAGCAGACTTTGAATGGACTCCTCGCTCATGTAACACCGTGAGGCCGTCCTAGCCTGGGTTCTTAAATGCAGGTGGAAGCGTCTTCCATATTAATGAATATTAGATGCAGTGTTTGGTCTCCAAGGCTATGTCTACACTCCCCTGAATGACACAAGTTACCCCAACAGAAGCGCTTGTGTGCACAATGCTATGTTGATGGGAGAGCTTCTTCCACTGACCTAGCTTCTGCTGCTCGTGGAGGTGGTTTTATTTATTATCTCTCCCGCCTTCACTGTACACACTACAGTGGCACAGCTGCATCGATACAGCCCCAGCACTGTACGTATAGACATGACCTTAGGTTCATTACTTAACCTAAACACAAATCATAATGGTATTTCCTTTTGTCTATGATTGAAATAACTGCTATAGGAAATACCCCCATCTCCTGCAAAGGCCTTGGTTCCTGGCTTTATGCTAAAGGTTCTTTTAATGGCTTACTTGTTAACACCTATTTGATGATAGAGAGGAGCCATTGTATTGTTATATTACATAAAAACTTGCTAAAAGAATGTTAAGGTTGAAAAGTCAAGTGCTCAAAAAGTTAGGAAATGCCAGGATTAAGGTTTCCTGAAACAGTCTTTAATTACATGATCACATACTATTTTTTTTCCCACAGGAACCCAGCCTTATTCAATGCACAAGATGGATGTTTATCGCTGACTGGGCAGCTATTCAATATTTTGTTTTATCCTCATTGTTCAATGTGTGGCCCCAGGCCTTATTTACTGCTCACTATTCAAACCCTGCTCTGAATATAGAATTATTAATTTCCTCGTGGGCTATTCTATGGTGTCCTATACTGTAACATCCAAGTGCTTCACAGCCATTAATTAATTCATCTTCACAACATCCCTGTGGTGTGAGAGAGGGGTACTATCCCCATTTCTCAGATGAGGCACTGAGACACAGATTTTAGGTGCCCAATTTGAGATGTCTAAGGCTTGATTTTTCAGAGACCTTAGCATTATATAGCAGTTCATATGTTCAAAGCACTGCTCTCATTAACTTCGGTGGCAGCTGTGCATGCTAGGCACTTCTGAAAATCACATGCCAAGGTCGCAAGTTGGGCATCCAGAAAATGAGGAACACACAATTAGTGATAACCTGTTGAGAATATGGTTTAAGTCTCCTGCCCAGCATCACATAACAAGTCTGTCACAGCTTCGTTAACTACGGAATGCTAATAGGGAAGGGGTCCTCTGGGAAAAAT
Source organism: Dermochelys coriacea (assembly GCF_009764565.3). Lineage (NCBI taxonomy): Eukaryota > Metazoa > Chordata > Testudines > Dermochelyidae > Dermochelys > Dermochelys coriacea. Next base: position 119,339,639 of record NC_050073.1, read on the forward strand.
AGTATGTGATTATGTAAAGACAGTATCACAATATATTTGTACAAGGGGATGAATTAAGGTTGGGCTGGCAACCTTAATTCTGGCACTTCCTAAGTTTTGAGGGTTTGACTTTTCAATCTTAACGGGTTATTGTGTGATTTCCTATTTAAAAACAAACAACATGAAAAAAACAGAATGTCAATTTCATAGAGTTAAGGCCAAAAGGACCATCAGATCATCTAATATGACCTCCTGTATACAACAAGTCATTAGACCGTACCCAGATATCCCTATATTAAGCCCAAATACTTAAATAGCCCAAATTTCTATCTTCCGGCGGCTACTGAAACCAATCTGGGAGATTTTAATAGGCTCTAAAAGTCCGGTCGGCAGCGCAGCCGGGTTAAGGCAGGCTCCCTACCTGCCCTGGATCTGTGCAGCTCCCGGAAGCAACCAGCATATCCAGCTCCTAGGCACAGCAGCAGCCAGGGGGTCTCTGCAGGCTGCCCCACCCTGAGCGCTGACTCCGCAGCTCCCATTGGCCAGAAACCATGGCCAATGGAAGCTGCAGGGGTAGTGCGTGCAGGCACAGGCAGCGCACAGAGCCACCTGGCCGCCCCTGAGCCTAGGAGCCGGACATGTCAGTTGCTTCCAGGAGCTGCGCAAGGTAAGCACTGCCCGGCCAGAGCCCCTATCCCTCACCTCCTCCTGCACCCCAACCCCCTGCCCCAGTCCTGAGTCCCCTCCTGCACCCAAACACCCTACACCCCCTCCTGCACCCCAACCCCCTGCCCCAGGATCAGCTTGGAGCTCCCTCCCACACTCTGAACCCTCGACCCCACCCCCCAGCCCAGAGCCTGCACAGCTTCCTGCATCCCAACCCCCTGCCCCAGCTCGGTGAAAGTGAGTGAGGGTGGGAGTGGGTGAGTGACAGAGGGAGGGGAGATGGAATGAGGCAGGGCCCCAGAGAAGGGACGGGGCAGGGGCATGGCCTCAGGGAAGTGGCTGGGAAGGGGGTGGGGCAAGGGTGTTTGGATTTGTGCAATTAGACAGTTGGGAACCCTAATTCCCTTGCAGAAGCCACAGTGCATGTATAGTTGTGAGTGAGACATTAGATAGAAGAAACACAAGATGTGTGTCATGATCTAGAATGGTAGACCCCCTACTAGACATCCCCATCACAGGGGTAGCTATGGTGCAAGTGGTGTAATCATGCCGAGGCCCATGAGGTTCTAGGGGCCCAACCAGCAGTGGGTCCCTCCAAACCTCTGCTAATACTTAGCCCCTCCAAACCTCTGCTAATGCTCCCTGCTGCAGCCTTGGGGCCAGGCTGTGGTGGGGGTCAGAGCTCCTCGGGGTGGCCCAGGCTCAGGGCTCCTTTGGGCTCTGGCTGGGGCTTGGGGCTGCTCTGGGTGCTGGACTGTCCAGGATCAGGGCTGCACTGGGCACTGGCAGGCTGGCGGGCCAGCCGTGAGAGCGGGGGAGCGGGGGCAGAAAGAGTGGAGCAGGGGGCTAGCCTCCCTGAATGGGGAGTGCATGTGTGGCCCATGGATGTCCATGTAAAATCTACAGGAGCCTTTCATGAACCCATCTACACAGTTATCTAATAGGTTCTCATTAGCTGACAACAATATCAGAAAAACTGTGAAAGAAATCTTTTAAAATGTATTTAACATGTGTACACAAATAGCTTGGAAACATTAGCCCTTCGGTTCTGGGGGATAGGGGATTGCTATTATTCCCATTTTGCAGATGGGGAACAGAGAGACAAAGTGACTTGCACAGGGTCACAAAGGAAGTCTGTGGCAAAGGAAAGAATTGAACCTAGATTCCCCTAGCTCCCAAACCACAGGATCATCTTTCCTCACTGATCTCAAAGCACTTTATAAAGCTGACAAATATAATTATCCCATTTCACAGATGAGGAAACAGAGAGGTGCAGAGACTTTCCCAAGGCTATTCAGCATGCCAGTGGCAGAGTTGAATACAACCCAGGTCTCCGGAGACCAAGACCAGTGCTCACTCCACTAGGCCGCACTGACTCCAGGCAAGCATCTATTGACCTAATTTGCCCCATGGGAGTGAAGAGCACAGCCTTGTGCAGATCAGGCTCACAGTTACCTGTTCTCCAGTTAAAACTGGACAAACATCACCAGGCATATCGTGCCAGAGGGAATGGGGAACATTAATTCTCCCAGATCACAATTTTTAAAAAAAATGAGAAACAACTGGAGCAAAAACTTTACTATTTCCCAGTAAGAGACCTTTTAAATTTAGAGCAGAGAATTCCAGATTAATTCCTCAGTTACCAGATCTATTTCTTATGAGCTGAAGCAGGGCACTGGGACAGCAGTACAGCCTTATGGCTATCAGAGGTTCTTCTGTTGGTCATCTGATCACAGAAAAAGACAGTGCCATAAAGTCCATGGGGCCTGATTCTCCTCCGAGACCACTGCACTGCAGCAGTGATGCCACTGAAGTTACACAGGTGTAAAAGCTTGCAAGGTGAGAGAAGCATCAGACCCCCATGTCTCTAGCTGCAAGCAGCCTCTTTAATCCTTTGCCTCTATAATCAGTTTTAAAATGGCCAACAAATCTTTCCTTTGCCTCTAATTGAAAAAGTGATGTCAGCAATAATCTGCTGCCCCTGTTTATCTCCATATATTTGGACAGTTTCTGCTAATGCATTGTTTCATAAACATATGTTCTAACACACATACAAAAAGAGAAAGTCCCCAACTCCCTGTACCGGTTATGGAGCCTAAATGCTTTAAATATTACTTTTAATACTAATGTCAGATTATTAAAAACATAATCCAGTCTACTGATTGGACCTCATGTAAGCAGGAGGATAAGAGGGTTTCTATCCATGCATTAACACTTTTCATGTAGAGCAAAGCCACTTTCTTCCCACTAAAACATAAGGTCATGAACTAATAGGAGCTGTACCTCAAGTGAGGCTTTTTTACTATTATTATTATATATAAATAGTTTAGTGAAAGTTAATCTGTCAAATGGACTAATATTTGTTGTGCTGTAGCAGAGCAAACAAGAAATAACTGTAATTTATGTAAAATTTTGCTATTTTGCTCTTAAAGACCCATCCGGGCTCTTAAAAACATTTATGTTTAAATAGAACAGAGACCAAACACTAAGAAGCACTCTGCCCAAAGCAGCTTTATTTAAATGTGTTGTAAGAGACTAAAATAAAGTAAGCTACCTAAATCTCTCCAAGATGGACTGATAAAGGGAGAAGGGCTCTGACCCCAGATGCTTTTCTCCCTCCTGAAAGGGAGTTGTTGCCCTTTTTCTTTTTAATTCTCTTCCACCTCTTTCATTTTCCCTGACTTTCTGTCTCTCCCTAGGGACTAACCCATACATCTGTTTCTGCCCAAGCAAATGCCCACTCTCCTGGACTGTTTGGCAGAGAAGGCTGGAGGGGAGGGGGGCAGTGTTGTTGGCATCCTTGTCCTAGCGACTGAGCTTGTCACCTCTCCATTCTGCTCGGCTTCTGCCAGCCTAGTGCCTGGCAACCTGAGCATGCCCTCGGACCTGGTTGTTTCCTAATTCCCAGGGCAGTGGGCTGCAGTGGTTCCAAAGACTAGCTCACTGTTCCCACGTCCTTCGAATTGAAACGGGAGAGTGATTTGGAGAACTGGAGCAGCTGGTAATACTGTATGTACCCAGAAAGGGTCTATTTTGTATGGGTCCAAAAAGTGGGCGGAAACTCCATTTTAAAACAGACAAAATGCACAGCTTTCTGAAGTTCGCTAAGGCCAGCTGATTGACCCAATTGCAGCTCATTTAGTTGCTTAACGAGGGCTTCAGAGTCTGGCAGAGGTTTCTGAAGCTGAGGCCTTGGCTCATGGAAGCAGAGCTGTCTCTCTCTCTCTCTGCTTAAAGCACTTGCTTTTAACTGGTCTGTTGAATGGCTCTAGCACCCACGTCCCTTCTGTTCTCCTGAGTCAGTTGCTGGGGGGGAAGGGATGCACTGGGTGGAAGGAACACCTGGGTTCAGGGTGAGCAAAGGGGGATGTAGCTGCTCATGTTGGTGCCCTGCAGGAGCTGGCCATGCAATTTCCAGCCACTTCCAGTGCTCTAAGCTTCATAAACAGGCACCTGCAACCAAAACGAGATTTACAGCAAATAAATTTTGTACATTCAGAAAGGGGGGAAAAGTCTCCACAGATGCACAGGAGCAGCATAATGCAGGTTACTTGCATGCAGGATAGGAGGGGAAAAACTAGACCATTCCCTCTCCTGTAACGTCCCTCATTAAAAAGGCCCTTTTTAGCTTAGATCCATCAGAGATCATTTTTATCATCAGCTTTTCCCTATGGACCTTTTCTATGTTAAGGCTCATACTAACAGTAAGGCAGGATGTCCCAGTGGTTAGGCACAAGCTTAGTACTTGGGAGACCTGCAGTCAAGTCCCTGCTCTGCCACAGCCTCTCTGTGTGATCCTGGGCAAGTCACTTAGTCTCACCATGCCTCAGTTTCCCATCTGCACTATGGAGATTAATCTCCTAATATCTATGTGAAGTTAAGATTTTGAGGCACTCAGAGACGATGGTAACATGGACAGTATAAGTAGACTTAGATAGAGACTTAAGGAGGGCTCATTTTCAGTCTAAGGTAAAATGGTGCTTTGTAAAGAAAGGCAGGACTTTATAAATAATAAGATACTCCTGTGTTTAAGCATCGGACTGGGACTCAGAAGAGCTGGGTTCTATTCCTGGCTCCTCTACAGGTTCCCCTGAAACCTTGGCACAGTCACTTTTGTTCTCGGTGCCTCATTTGCACACTGGCTATGTCTACATTGCAGCTGGGAGCGAGCTTCCCAGCCCGGGAAGACAGCCTCGTGCTAGCTTCCCATGAGATAGAGTGCGAAAAATAGCAGGGTGGACCCGGCGGCCTGGAGGGCAGCTCAGGCTAGCCACCCGAGCTTGGACCCGGGGATCGGACAGGGTTGGACTTGGGCAGCTAGGCCCAAGCGCCTCCCAGGCTGCAACATCTACACTACTATTTTTAGCATGCTAACTCAAGGGAAGATAGTGTGAGTCTGTCCTCCCAGGCTCTAAGGCACTGTAGATCTACCCTGAATGTACACACGGTGCTAATACCAACTGTATTGGTCTGTACAGAGTGCTTTCAGATCCTTGCACGGAACATGCCATGAAAAGCATTCTTACAGGTTTTGATTTAGTAGCATTTCATTTGCAAGTTGTGACATGTCTTGGAATGGACAAACAGCAACTCCCCGCCTCCACCAATCACAGAGGTCTCTCATCTCAAGGAGGCAGCAGGAAATGGATAAAAATTGGGCAAAATGCAGCCACTGCACGTTTCCAACTTCGTCGCTCAACCGGACGACGGCATTTCACTCAAGGTTGCCAGGTCTCCTGACCTCGTTGTCACCGGCTGGTGTTCGATGGCCTATTGCCAGCTCACACAAGGAAGAGCACAGAGTCTGGGCAAAGCAAAACTTGTCTCTTGTCACCGCTATAGACATGCACAGACAGACGCAGGAGTGGCGAAAAACTTCCGAAAACTGGCAGGGGGAGCCACTGGCGCCCAAACTGTGGCCCTACCCCCTGCTCTGCCCCTTCTTCCCAAGCCTCTGCCCTCACACCACCCCTTCCCCTGAGCCCCCGCACCAGCCCCTTCTCCCCAAGGCCCTGTCCCCACACCGCCTCTCCCCCCCAAGACCCCTTCTCCTGCTCGCTCCTCTCTGCCCCCTGTTGCTTGCCCTTACAGCCCCCCATTCTGGTGCCCTTGGGCAGACTCACTCAACAAGAAACATAATTTGAAATTTCAGCAGATGCCCAGCTCTAGAGAGCCATGCTACTGATAACTTTACAGAAGAGCCATTCAAAATACAGAAAAAAAGCTTAAAGCGATTCATTCCCTACAACAGGGCCAGATGCTGCCACTTGCACGCATACTGACACCAAAGGCACTACTCACAGATTATGTACTACTCACTGGGAGTAAAGGTTGCTTGCCATGCAGTTCAATTTACAGGCCATAGAGTACAGTAGATTTTTTGCTGTTGTGATAAGAATCAGAAACAGCAATATAGATAAGTGCCTTGAAATATCTTCTTAGAGGCCCAAATCCTGTATTCTTTACTTTGTTTTGACTTAGTTCTTATTTTATTTTTAAAATTAATCACGTTTATTGGAATCCTCCCTATAGACAGCCCGAGAATGGGGCCCCATTGTTCTAGGCACTTCACAGACAGAGACAGTCCGGGCTCCTTACAATTTAAATAGACAAGACAGAAACAGGTTAGGAGAGCGGGGTATAACATACAATTTACTCAGGCAAAACTCCTATTGACCAATTAAGGATTCCATCCAGAGATTTTAGCACATATTCCCCTGAAGAGTAGTTTATAATGCATGTACCCATGCACAGTGCTAAAGTTTTGAGTATTTTTTTCTTTTTTTGGAGGGAGGAGGGGACTTTGGGATACGTACAGAATTCATGAAGTTCCAGCAAACAATTACATTTTTTTAATCATTGTACATTTTTCCAAGCAACTTTTAAAATATAGCTCAATAAGTTTAGCTGCAGATATCCCTAGCTAAGTGAATGGCTGATCTTACCATTTATATACCATACTTTAGGAGCTATGAATTGTACTTTGGCCTTGGTCTGAGCCAATTCCTTTTGAACGCAGTGGAAAGATTCATTGTTTTCAATGAGGGTTGGGTCAGGCCCTAAGGTCCAGTTCCTCAAAGGCATTTAAGACACCTAATTACCATTGGACTCAATTGAGTTAGGAGTTAGGCACCTAAACCCCTTTGAGGAACTAGGCCTAAGTTATCACCACAAGCTGGCCGCCCATGTATGCTACACTCAGCATCTGACTGATTCTTGGGAGAGCCAACTCCACACTCCAGCCTCTTTTTGTAGTGCTAGGTATCCATCCGTCCATTGTATCGATGGATCCACCTCCACAAATGTTCATTTAGGTTTACCTTCTATAGAAAGTTCCCAGGGCAAGGAAAGAGAGCTAAGAACAATGAATAAGCCAAACATAACTGCCACCCAAGTGATGAGGTAGCAGCAGGTTGGGATATGAAGTGGGAGATGGTGGGTTCCAATCCCCAGGCCATGGAAGGTTGAGCATCTAGTGCAAAATATGCTATGATGATCCGAATGCAGCGATTCATACATTTGTGAGATCCAGGCTGGGCTACTGGCACTGGCCCAGATTCAGTGCTACTTCTCCTGAGAGATAGGGCCCAGACAGTGCAGACTGGGAGATAGTGGGTAGAAAGAGGTCTTTATGCCATGTTTACACTGCGTGGATTGAAACTGCTGCAGAGGCCCAGATGGTTCCTGGAATAAGTTACAGTGGCCCCTGGGGTTATTTTATAGACACCTGTCCCTGTCTGGCCATGGGCTGCTTTGCAGCCCGGAATCTCCATATCACCAAGCGCTCCCTTCTGGGCACGGCCCCACCCTCTGTTTGATGGAAGAGCAGAGTAGAGTGTCAACCCCGTGCTGCACCGGCATGGGTGGAATTTTCCCTGACCCCTTGCAATAAAATTAGAGCCCTTATATGGCTGGAAGAGTGTATGGGACCCAAGTCATCCCTTTTGCATATGAGAATGATAGTGCTGGTTCTCAAAAAGCTCCAGCTAATGGGAAGTGCAGCAGCCCACCTGCTAAACAACACGTGTGCACATCTTGCATCTCACCAGTGCTCCAGTCACGGCGCTGGCTACCTACTGAACACCAGAGCTGATATGAAGTTCCGTCCCCTTCCTTCAGAGTCCACGGTGGGATGGGACTAGGCCATCTATCCAGCCATCGCTTTCCATGACCTCCCACAGCTCCTACATTCTGCAGGAACGAGGGAGTTATCGGCTGTACCGCTGGGGCAGGACACGGAGCTCTCTCTCCATGGCTCGCCTTCCACAGGCATCAGAACTCCCACTGCTTTCGGCACTTACCTCTGTGGCTTAGCTTTCCCATTGGAATAATCCTACCCATTTGCCCCTCACAGGTAAGGCAAGAGGAGAGACCCAAATACAGAGTGATGGGGAGCACAGTATATGTTGGCTAAGGTATTTTTAAGGGAAGGCACTCGGATGCAATGGTAATAAGCACAGTATGGATGGACACATGGCATGGGTCCAGGCATTACAACTGCACAGAAAATTGATACCCATTCATTCCCATAACGCACGGTGGTAGAGCCAATCCCAAACTCAGTTAGCCCAAAGAGAAGCATCACCAGGAATGGAAGGACAGAAAACACAAGGGGAAAAGGAACAATAAAAATCACATGAAAACACAAGCTGTTAAGTTTAAAACATTAACAAATTTGGAACTGTATCCTGTTCAGCAGATCAGTGAATATTGAAATGAAATGGGGCCAGAAGCTAATTATATGGAAATATGTCTATTTGCACATTTCACTGGAAAGCAAAGCAGAGAGCGCATCAAATATAGCTTCACAACTGACAAGAATATTAAGTTTTCTATCATTTCCCCAGCTCAGCTACCTTTCTCAGCATGCATTCTGGACTAGTTCCTATTAAGGTGAGAACAGAATCAAACTCATTAATTGTCTGCATTTTAGATATGATAAGAATTTAGTAGCTGGTGTTAATTAAACTACAAAACAACTCTTCTTGCGGTGGTGTGCATTCCAAGTTGGAGCAATTAATTCACTCACTTACACTGATCAAGATTTAATTACCATCACTTTGTGCAATTACTCCATAATTAAAGTAATTTGGTTCATTCCACTTGCTGACTGTCATTGAACAGCCATTCATACTACCAAAAGAAGTGATAATTAACTTAAAGAACAGCTCAAGGCAGTTTTACGCAGTGCAGTTCACTTTTTGTTATCCCTAAATGTACCTGTGCCGGAGAAAGAAACAACACAGAATACAGATGGGAGACCTATTAAAGGATTTCGTGGTTTTATTTAACATGAGACACATGTACTCTAACAGATCCATAGCCACATAGGGCTTCCTGGTTGTCGCTATACTGCAAGTTGTATAATTTAGAATTCCACTGTGACAGTGGGAATAGAACCTACCTTTCTGCTCCATAAATACAGACTTGTCCCATTGGAGCTAAAGGACACTCTTTGTTAGGTATGGGATACACGTACAGATGTCACCTCGGCTCCAACCTCTAAGAAAAATCAGGCTTTGCGCACAAAGAGCTTTCCAACCATCCAAGGAAGACAGACAATCCTTGCTGGAGATTCAATATTCAGAAAACTTGAAAGAGCATTTTACAAGGGACAGGTGGATAACAGGATGCTATTCTGCCTTCCTGGAACCAAGACATGAGACATCACTTTAAGATTGTATAGGCTTCTGAAGTTGACTGCCAAGGATCCACTGGTGATGGTTCACATTGGCATTAACGACACTGCATCATGGGATATCTCACAGATAGTAGATGATTTCAGGGAACTTGGAAGAATGCTGAAGAAGTCCAAACTATCTTCTCAGAGATCCTTCCTATCTCCTGAGCAAAGGAAGGCAGAAGAGACTGGAAGTGAACGACTGGTTAGGTAAAGGATGAAAGGTGGAGGGTTTAGGTTTTGTAGAACATTGATTCACTTTCTATGATGAGAAGGGGCTGCTCCATCTCAGGAGAAGGGGGCCAATCCGCTGGGGACAGGTTGGTTAGAGTACTCAGGAGGGTGTTAAACTAATATCAAGAATGGAGGGTAAAAAGAGGGAAAATATGAGCCCTCAGCATGAAATTCAGATGTTGAGAACAAAATTAATCAAGGAATCAAAAGACACGAAGAGAAGAAATTCTGGAAAACGTGTTTCAGCTAACATGGGAGAATTCTTTATTAGACCGTGTCTGAATAGGAAAAAAAAGAGCTGATCACAGAACTAAAAATTAAGGGTAGTTTAGGGAAAGTGATCATGATTTGATTACATTTACAGTGTGCAAACAGAATAAAGTCCAGACCAGTAATCGTGTGCGTGCACACACACACAGAGCTTTAATAGGGCCAGTTTCACAAAGTCAAAAACAATAATGAGCCAAACTAGCTGACAGGAAAGATTTAATCAGAAAAATGTGAATGATAATTAGGAAACTTAAGAATATCTTACTAGATGCCCCAAAAGCCATAATCCAGCAATCAAGAAAGAAGGCTGTAATGATTAAAAAGAAACCAAATGTGTGCAATTTACAGCTGTTAAAACCCTATTATGTCTACACAAGTGTGAGTGCTTCACAAGTTGCCAATAAGTCTCATTGTTATTAAAATATCACTGACCGTCTCAGGTTTAAAGAGTTTATTAAGACCATTTATACTAGGAAATACAACGATAGATAGTAAAGATATCACATACGTGCTGTGCTTAAAATAGATGATGATAACATAGACAATGAGATATGGCACACAAGTATTTCCATATGTACCAATGAGTATTTTAAATAAAGAACAAATTCTAGTTTGTTAGTGTTACTGGGAAATTTCTTTCAGATCCAATTTTGTGCTTGAAAATTCTGGAAAATGTGGGGTTTTTGCAGGAATATTCCCTGAGACACTGAATTTTGAGTAACTTCTGTAGAATACTTTCAGAAAAATTATGCTTATTCAATTGAGGAACAGAAAAATACCATGTGACGTGTGCATCCAGCCAAAATTGCTAAAATTTTAAATATCAGATATTCACTACAAACAGCTCTTGAACAAGCTATAGACCAGAAATTATGCAGAGATAATAAGAACATAAGAATGGCCATACTGGGTCAGACCAAAAGTCCATCTAGCCCAGTATCCTGTCTTCCGACAGTGGCCAATGCCAGGTGCCCCAGAGGGAATGAACAGAACAGGTCATCATCAAGTGATCCGTCCCCTGTCGCCCATTCCCAGCTTCTGGCAAACAGGCAAGGGACACCATCCCTGCCCATCCTGGCTAATAGCCATTGATGGACCTATCTCCCATGAACTTATCTAATTCTTATTTGAACCGTGTTATAGTCTTGATTTTGAACAACAAATAAGTTCAAGAAAATGGCAAACTATTCATGGAGAATTCACAAGTGTCAAGTTAATTATTCATTACAACTTATTTTCCTAGCCCCAGTATACTGTGCATATCGTTGTACCTAAGCAGGATCCTGGAGGATCAGAGCTCGTGTTATGCACCAACAAAACTTGCAGATATCAAGAAATCTGTGACACAATGGTCCATGTGAGCCTTTCAGATTCGAAATAGCCAGACAACCTATCTTCAGTCTCACTAAGTGTCTGTCTACACTATCGCACTTAATGGTATTTAGAGCTATTTTCAAACATCCAAATAGATTTTTAACTAGAGCTCTGTATAAGCTTAAAATCTTGTCTCTCACCAACAGAAGTTGGTCAATAAAAGATATTATCTCATCCGTCTTCTCTCTGTGATATCCATTTCTAACACAACTACAAACCACATTCAGAAACTGTGCCATACCGTAGATTACTGGGTGCCTGTAGCTTTACGAACTGTAATAATTTCTTCAGTGCTTTGCACATATTAGTTTTGGAGCTTGCTTTCTCAGTAGCAGAATTCAAAATGGGGCAGCTGGAAGTGACCTCTGATCCTTGACATGGACTGCATGGCGGCTAGAACACACACAGCCTCCCAGTCTGCCCATTTTGAGTCATGTGTTGATGTTATTGTGCCGTGACCTCATTTTTCTGTTATATAGTTAGCCATTTTGTTTTCTGGTCAGGCATGATGGCTTAGTAGGTGTGTGGTGACCATGTGGAGTAGCTGCTAGTGTTGGGCTAAGGTGCTGGGTGTGGATGAAGAGTTCAAAGTGTCACTCCTCACATAGCAATGCAGGGTGCTGAATGCTGACCAGAACCCAGAGCTGCGTGCAGCAGCCAGGAGCAGGTTTCTGGTTTGCATGCTGTGAAGTATTTGCTTAGCGCAAGTTCTTCTTGCCTGAAAGTGAAGATCATCACAAAAACACAACTGCTCATAGAAGGGCAAACCGTCTGACTTCACTGAGACCGGCTGCTCAGTAAAACACCTGTTCACAATGGGCAGGGAAACCAAGCTATAATTATAACAAGTGCATTGGCAGAGAAGTACAGAAGCATGTTTTTGAACATGCTTGTTGCTAGCATAACACAGCTCAATCTGTTATGTGGCCAGGGCATAAATAACAGCCAAAGGACAATCTCCTTTTATTTCAACGGGCAATGCAAAATTTTCTGAGAAATTCTAGTTATAGAGAAAACTATTCCCAGACTTTTACCATTTATACAGTATGAGGAAAAAAAGCTGGTATTTTAGCAGGGCTCACAAAACAATTATTTGTTAGCCTTCTGTTGGCTGAACACTAGCCATGTTAGTATTATTTCTACACAGAGGCAAAAAAAAATCAGTTTCCCTTCAATGAAAAAAGACATTTATTTTTAAGCTTCTAAAAGGGTATTACAAAAGAATGAAAAGAAAAAAAACCAACCCCAAAATAAAAACTGATTAGCAGCATTGTTTAAAAATAGTCAACAACATAATGCAACATGTGGCCATTAATTCATGCTAACCTTGCACACCTGAATACCATTAATTCATCAAAACTAATAACATTAATTCTTTCAAAAATGAGATTAAAGACAGGAACCCCTTGCAGTCATAATCTGTGACTGGTGGCACTAAAATGAAACCTACAGTGTACAATGCTACCAACAGAGCTTTCAGAATCTAATAAATTGCAGCTAGCAACCAAAACATGAATCCTCCAGACAATGTACATTATCTTTAAGGAAGCGTGTACTTGCATACCAAAGAAAGCAAAATAAAACAAAAGACTCTTATGATTTATCAAACTAATTATTTGTTTTCATAAGAAAATTCGTCCATTCAGACTTAACTAAATCCGTAAGAACAGCACAATGTTTAGAACACACTGAAATCACTAATCTGACCTCTCAGTGACAGAACCTTTCCCAGACCTGAAGGAGACCTCTATGTGTGAGCTCAAAAGCTTGTCTCTCTCACCATCAGATGTTGGTCCAATAGAAGATATTACCTCACCAGATGGTTTGGGAGCTTAACGGAAGTCTTTAAGCCATGGAAAAGGTGCAGAACAGGTAGTGGTAGTATAAACTATGCAGTGCAGTTTTCATATCTAGGGAGTGAGAATGTAATTTAGTATCCCAGCCCATTCATTTATTTGAACTTTATTTTTATATAAAATATAAACAAGATGGAAACAGCATATAAATAACAAAATTCAACATTCATTATTTGCAAAACTTGGGGGGGGGAACTGAACCCGTAGAGGTCATGCAGGACATCAATTATTAAAGTGACTAAAAAGATAAATAAGTGAGAACATAACTTTTGAGTATTGGACACTGATACTGTATATACTAACCGCAAAAGCATGAATAGTTTCATGTGTGACCAGACAGCCTCATTTTTTCCCAAATGTTTCTATTCAACAGTCATTTTTACCATTAAGGCGCTAGTAGAAAACTCATTAAGCCAGTCTGTGTATGAGGGAGGAATTGCAAATTTCCATTTTCTCAAAACAATTCTTTTGGCCACTAATCTGTTTCTTAATGTTAATTGGTAATAACAAAAATACACAAGCTTGGAGGAGGAGAAATAGCAACACAAAGTTTTTGAGAGAGCTCCAGAAACATGCATTTTTTGCCAGGCATAGAGGATGTGTGAAAGTTTGGCATGTGGCTGTTTGCATCTCCAATACTTGCTGCGTGTTGCCAATCTAGCTGTAAACAAATATTCCGGAGTACAGTAGTACCTAGTTAGTATCTTGTTCTGGAAGAATCTTTCACATTAAGCTGGATATCCTCCTAGATTTCTGTTGTGATAATAAAGCTAAGTTCTTTCCCCCATTTTTCTTTAAGGCAGAGATTAAGAGGGAAATGCAAAGCATTAAGCCATCTATAAGTAATTCCTACAAAGTGCTTTTTGTTTCCATATTTCTTAACATATTCTTCTAGAGATGAGAGAGTTGAAACAGATCAATTATCCCCTACCTTGAATGAATCCTTGAGCATAGCCACTGAAAGAAGGAACTGAGAGACAATGGTAGCCAATATTCGTTACATGTGTAATCAAAGGATGCCAATCTATCATCTTGTATTATATCTTTAATTTTTGATAATCCTTTTTTCCATCCAAATTGTCTTAAGCATGCAATTGGCCTTGATTCTGAGGCATGGGTTATGCCATAGTGGTATGAGCAGAGGGTTAGTAGGACTGGATGCTGTAATCATGTTAACATGTTACAGGATGCCCCATATAGATGCAAAGACTGGATATTTCCTTAAAGGTGTAGGTAGCTGCTTAGGGTATATAAAAGAAGAGAGGAACCAAATGGCATAGTTAAGTTTTCTAGTCTCAAACTAGGCCTGTGTGGATACAGAGAGCTACTGGAGGTGAACCACCTTACAACAGGACACATTTGGAATGCTAGATAATATAGATACAAATCGAGCAACCCCCTACCTCCAGTTGCCCAAGATTTTTTTAAGGGTCTTGTGTGACAAGGGAGGCTGTTTTTTATCCCATATAAATTGCATGATAATCCTATTCGAGCAAAAAACGAGAGAGCGATGTTGAAAGGCAATAGGCTAATGATATAGAATCAGTCTTGGGCAGATATTTATTTTGGCTATTTCTATTCTCCCCAGGAAGGATAGAGGGAGACACTACCTCTCTACATCCTTGGAAATGTCTTTTAATATATAGTCCCTATTCATAGCAACAATTTTGGGAAGATTAGGACAAATCTGAACACCTAATAAGTTATTTCTGTGCATATTTGACATGGAAAATACTGAAAATGAGAAGGAACTGATCTTTTGGATATATCCTTTGCTTGTGATTAATTCCAGTTAATGCAAAAACCAGAGATCTTTCCAAAAGTATCAGCTACATTTAATAATGATGGGATTGATGAGGATGGATTAGTCAATAGTACAAAAATGTCATCAGCATATAAACTGATTCTGTACTCTTTCCTGTTTATAGTCACACTTTCAATGGCTGAGTGCTGACATATATACATTGCCATCAGTTCAAGAAAGATTAAAAAGGAGGGTCGAGAAGGGGCAGCCCGATTATATCCATCTTTCTAGTTGAAAAGTGGGAGAAATAATTCCATTAGTTGATAGTGAATGGAGGAGAGAGTTGTATAATACACTAGCCCAATTCACGAATATGGGTCCAAATCCTTTTTTTTGTTGTTTTAGGACAGCCTTAGGTAAGGCCATTCAACCCTATCAAAGGCTTTCTCTGCATCTAGAGATAAGACTATGGAGGGAACATCTGATATCTAAGCTTGCTGGATCCAGTCAGTGATTTTTCTCATATTATCAACAGCCAATCTGTCTGTAACGAAACTAGTCCTATCTGCACGTATAACTGATGGGATGATGATGTTCAGTCATGTTGCTAAAATTTTTGCAATTATTTTGCAATCTGTGTTCAACAGAGATATGGGGTGGAAGCTGTCACAGTTCTGACAATCTTTGTTCTTCTGAAATATGAAAGTAATTCAAATAGTTCTCATGTCACGAGATGTTGTTCTTTTTTGAGATATTTCAGTGAAGACCTTTGAAAGAATAGAAGATAGCTGATTACAAAATGTTTTGTAGAAATCTTCTGGAAAGCCATCTATCCCAGGGGCCTTTTCAGAATTCTTCCTCCCTTTCCCCTACCCCATTGCCTGTTTGATCTTGTTGTGAAAGCTTTGTGCATAAACAACACTTGTTCTGAAGTTAAAGGTAGGCCTTCAATGAAATGATCAGATGTATTAGAGTCAAAGTGGTTGTCTGATCTAATAAAGCTTGATGGAATGGCTTAAATTATTTGTATCTATTGGTTCAAGAATGGCACTCCTGTCTTCTTGTAATATGGAAGACATGTTATTGTTGTCTAGTTCCATCTCTCCCTCTTTGCCCCTTAGCTGCTACCTCCTCTAGTATCCTGCCTTGTGAGTCAGAGGTGATGTGTGGTGGCGGGACATGTGGCATTACGTGACCTCCCAGAGTTGCTGTTTGGTTTTTACTGGGCATGCTCACACGGACTGAGCTTGCTAAGTAACATCTGCTGCCCTCACTCTGCCTTCCCCCCTGCCCCCCATTATTGGCAGGTATGCCATCTCTGCTTGTGATTAGTTAAGGCCTTGATCCAGCAAACATTTAACACAAGTGCTTTACTTTATTCACATGAATAATCCCATTGCAGTCAAGGAGAATGTTTGTGCGCTTGAGTACAGGACGTCCCCTCAGCCTGTTTTGCAAACTGGAGTGACTTCAAAGGCATTGCTTGGACTTCCCATCTACTGTATCTGAGCACCTCATCTGCTCCATCATAGAGCAGAGCAGTCTTTCTCCAATTCTCATTACTTGTACTTCAGGTCCCAGGTCTACATGACTGATGACAGGATGCTATTTTGCTAGATATTTATAGTAATTGCTGTAGTAGATTAGTGTCTCACAATATTTAATATTTATCCTCAGCATTCCTGCGTGGTAGGTAAGTGTAGATATGAACCTAAGAACGGCCATTCTGGGTCAGACCAATGGTCCATCTAGCCTAGTATCCTGTCTCTGACAGTGGCCAATGCCAGGTGCTTCAGAGGGAATGAACAGAACAGGGCAATTTCAAGTGATCCATCCCCTGTCGTCCAGTCTCAGCTTCTGACAGTTGGAGGTTTAGGGTCACCCAGGGTATGGGGTTGCCTCCAGAAGCGACACCTGACTGAGGATAGTGTGTGTGGGGTGCAATTGAAAGGTTCTGTGGGGGCACATGTCCACCTCATTCGTTGCCTCTGCTTCTCCCCCTGAAACTTGATACGTATGTAGAGAACATACACTAGCAACTACCTGTTCCTCCTCCTGCTCTCTGTCCTGTGGCTGCCCCACCCCTTGCTGTGCTTGCAGGCATCCCTCCCAGCCTGAACTAGCCCCAATCTATTTAGCAAGTGTTCAAAACAAGACCAACAAAAGGGGCAACACAGTTGGGCTGCAACATCCCCCATTCGCCCTCAGGGTGGGTGGTGCCAGGGTGGGATGGAGCTTGGCGCTGGATCATCTCCGTTAACGAGAAGTTGGAGAATTATTAGTCACTTTTTTTTGGAGGGAGGAATATGACACCCCAATTTGCCATTTCCTTAATAGGCACATTGGGGGCTGCTGTTGGGGGTGCATTTGAGCAGCAGCAGCAGGGTCTGCCCGCCTTTTCTCACTTCCTCCCCTCTCCGCCTGCTCCCATCAATCACCCCCAGGGCTCTCGGGCTGGATGGGGCTCCACCTGGGGGGCCTGGCACTGAGCACCACATCACAGTTCCTCTTCCCAATCCCTAAGATGCCCCCCAACTCCCCTCAGTGAGTGGTCTGCAAAGCAGGCCATGGGAAGCGCTGGGGCTCCCGCATCAGGGAAGGAGAAGCTGCCCCATGTAGCAGGGCGGGCAGGGGGAGCTCAGCCCACAGCCAATCACCCTGCTGCTTCCCCCCTCCCCACTCTGCATGGTCACACAGTGCGTGGTGCTGCCAGGGGGAGCCGCTACCTCCTCGCTGCTGGGCATCCTGGCAAGAGGCATCCTGAGAAATCAGGGAGGGGGGCATGACCCTGCGTGCTCCTGCATGCATCACCTCCTGTTGCCTCCCTGACCATCTCAGCTAATAGCCATTGATAGACCTATCATCCATGAATTTAACTAATTATTTTTTGAACTCAGTTATACTTTTGGCCTTCACAACATCCCCTGGCAAGGAGTTCCACAGGTTGACTTTCCATTGTGTGAAGAAGTGCAAGTAGTTCACGGCCCTCTGGGTCTGTCAACACTGCATTAAAATCCCTGCAACTGGCCCATGTCAGCTGATTCAGGCCTGCGGGGTCCTAGAGTCCAGCCTGAGCATCTACACTGCAATTTTACAGCCCTGCAGCCTGAACCCAAGCCTGCTGCAGGTGTTTTATTGCAGTGTAGACATACCCGCAGAGACACAGTACAGGCTTTTGAGGTCAGAGAGGCTGAAGGGGTGGAGCAAAGGGAGCTAGAGAAGACTTTCAGGGGGGTACAATAGAGCAGTCCCACCCATAGTCTGATAGTCTCTGTACAGTTAAGGAGGAGGAAAGTCTCAGGGAAGGAAAGCATCAAGATGGAGCAGAGGGAAAAAATCCCAAAGTTGGGACCCTCCTTCCAGCTGATGTGATGGTGTCCCCTCGCACTAAGGATATCCCTGCTGGGGAAGAAATGCCAGTTACTAGGAAGACCCAGGTAACAGCAAAGGGGGATTCAATTCTTAGAAATACAGATAGCTGGGCTTATGATGACTGGAGAATCGCAAGGGGAATTGCCGGCTGGGTGCAAAGGTTGCAGATCTCATGAGACATCTAGACAGATGTACATGCAGTGCTGGGGAGAAGCTGGTGTTGAGGTACACATAGATACCAATGACATAGGGAAAGGTAGAGGAGAGGTCCTGGATGCCAAATTTAGCCTGCTAGGTAAGAGATTAAAGGCCAGATAGGAAACTGAGACACGGCCACTTGCCCTAGGGCACACATGAAGCCTTTGGGCAGCATGGAATTGAACCCAGCTCTCAAAAGTACAAGGTTAGTGTCCCAGCTATTGGACTATCCTTCCTTTCTGTGCCAGTCTTCGGTATGAACTGGTCTTTAGTACAGGACCTTTTCCTTTCTACTCCCCTCCATTGAAAAATAAATAGCTGGTTCTTACCAAGCTTTCACCTCCTTTCTGGAGGACGTAGCATCAGACAAACATCCTCGCCCACGGTTCTGTTTTATTGCGACAATAAGTTGGCTAAACTTGCCTGCGATAGTCTGCTGATTGTCCCAAGATGGTGTAGTGTGGCACTCAGAACACTGAAGCAACAGCTATTCAAGAAGTAAACGAGGCAGAAGTAGAAACTGTGAGGAGCAGAAGTACAGGGGGGCTGAAGTTAGACTCCAGAATGGCTCTTTCTTTTCAGGTAAGTTAGTATTTAAATATGACTCTTTCATGCAGTGCATATTGTTGCAGGAGACGGATTTCCTTAACAATGGTGGCTTTTATTAAATGAAGTAAGTACGAGTGCATTGTAAATATTCAATACGTAGCTACTTTCATCAACGCAGGTGTCATTTTCAGGCCCTAAAATAACTCAGGCCATGATCCTAGATATGGATTTGCATGCACAGATCTAGTCTCCCAGGATGAGTCTCGTTGACTTCAATGGGACGCTGCTCAACAGTAAGAATGCTCCCATGGAGATCTGTTCACATAATCAGGGGCCATGGCCCAGATCCTCAGAGGTAATTAGGTACCTAATTCCCATTAAAATCAATTATTTCAAAGGCAGTTAGGTACCTAATTACCTTTGAGGATCTGGGCCTATATTATCATCTCCACAAAATGAGATCTATTTATATGCATAATTCACTGACAGTACTTAACATCTATGTGCCTTACATCAACCTTCCTCATGCTATGGGTGTGGTTTGGGAAAATGTATGTGCAGTGAATCTGTGACAGTAAAACCTCAGATTAAGCCTACTGGTTAGGTCCTGGGCTAGTTTCCAGTCAAGCCAGGAAGATCTTCTTTATGGAGGGTGAACCAGAGGATGGAATTTATTAGAATAGTTGATTCAGAGATTCTGAGGGCAGATGGGATCATTGTGATCATCTAGTCTAACCTCCTATACAACACAGGCCAGAGAACTCCCCCAAGAATAATTCCTGTTTGAACTAGAGCCGATCTTTTAGAAAAACATCCCAGCTTGGTTTTAAAAGTTGCCTGCGATGGAGAATCCACCACGACCGCTGGTAAGTTGTTCCAATGAGTTAATTCCCCTCACAGTTAAAAAATTCCAGCTTATTTCCAGTCTGAATTTGTCTAGCTTCAGCTTCCAGCCACTGCCTCTTTTCATACCTTTTTCTGCTAGATTGAAGAACTCATTACCAAATATTTGTTCACTATGTAAGTACTTAAAAACTGAAATCATGTGACATTCCCTCCCCGAAACCCCCCCCACCTTCCTTTTATTAGACTCAAGGAACTCAGTCTATTTAGTTTATCAGTATAAGGCATGTTTTCCAATCATTCTCATGGCTTCTCTTCTTTTTCAACAACCTTCTTGAACTGTGGACACCAGAACTGGTTACACAGTTGAGAGATCACATGCAAGGGAGGGGAAAAGCAAGTGACATACTTACGGCACATCCAGGCAAATTGCCCTTATTCATTCTCATACATACACAGTTTTAAAATACTCAGCTACTAAATATGACATATCAAGATACAGTAAGTTGAGTATACAGGCTCAAGCTGCTTTTTGGATCCAGGATCATTTCTTTGTTTGGGTAAGTTTCTTCTGTTATTACCTCCTGTGTAACCCAACATGGATTAGGGTGAAAATATTGCTCATAGTAACTGAAAAAGTAGAACTGAGGCAAAGTTGTCTAAAAACCAGCACTTAACAGATTGTGGTCTATTACATGGGTTCCCAGTAAAATGCCACATATTGCCAACAGAAGTACCCAGAAGGCTTATAAATATAGCCAAAGGAGAGTATGGATTATTAGCTCCTCCACTCAAATTATTTCCGAAGCTTAACAAACTGTCAGGATGTGCATTAGCGCTAGTATGACATTTCGCCAAGACTCCTACTCTAATGGACATGGTTCAAAAAGGAGACAAGAACATAGTCACACAGCAGATGTTTTTAAAAATCCTGTGTTACTAATGGAGAAGTGGTAGAATGATTTTTAAACCATTTTAATCAACTGCATTTTCACTTGTAAGCCTGTCAAACAGTCTACCAATAGCTATCAGGGGAGTCTCTGTCCACTCAACACATGGAAAATTCAATCTGTTACACTGAACCTTTACATAAAAGAGTCAAAACATAACTTTTCTGCACCTGCTTCCATCCTCTTGCAGTACCCACTATCTCTGGGCCAAATGAATTCTGCCCTCAGGTGTGTATGCACAGGTTCTGCCAAAGTCAATCAGAGTTGCAAGAATATGTGAGCTTTAAGTCATTGCTTTGTTTTAATCCGTGAAAAAAATGGAAGTGCAATTGTGTGTGTGCACATGCATGTATACATAAATGTATCCAAGCATTTTACATAAATGTATCCATGCATTCACTGTTAAAAATATATATCCCACACATGCAGCAGTATGTGTATATCTAAGTCAGTAGAACTTTTTCTGCCCTATAAGAAAACTCTTGTTCTCATTGCCTTTTAAAGACCGACTGATTTTAGTGAAGTTTAGAAAAAGTCTTTGGATTCAATTAGAATGGATGGTAAACCATCCACCAATATAGGAAAGAACAACATCAGTCACAATAATTGAGGGGATTTATAGTTCATGTGTCGAATTCTGTCCAGGATTAGATATAGCATTGAAATTGGCACAGAATTCAATGTCTTCTACGTATTTTTTCCTTCTAATGTATTAGCAGTTCAGTGCCTCCTCTACTGCTATCCTTGTTATTCTGTTTGATAGATTTTGGAGTAGCTCTTATTGTAACTTCACCAACCCACTCTTCATGCATAACCCTATGGTGGGCTGTGATATTACTTGACTGTGTGGCATGTTTTCACTTCCTATTGACTGGTTGTGTACTTCCCTTGCGTTAATCCCTTGTTAATGGACACTTTCTTTGAGACAGCTGAGATCTGAGTTACGTTGGCTTTGTGGTTCTGGCAGATTTTATTACTTTGATATCTTTGTTTTCATTATTTTGAGATGTGGGGATTTTGTTTGTTTCATTTAGATTGATTCTCCCAGTCACAGATAGGCTAGCCTCCCACTGTTTGTGTTTGTATTTGATCTAGGAACAGTAGGAGGGAATCCTCTGGCTGCAAATATTTTAGTTCTACACTTCAGCTGGGAAAGCCAGAATCAGAGACATCATCCACTGCTTTTGCCACTGAAAATAGATGGAGGTTGCTTTAAATATTAGCCAACAGGCCAACTCCTTGTCATTTAAGCGGAGTCTTAATGTTGGCTCGCATGGCCACAGGCTCATTTCCAAGACAAAGCGACTCTCCAAGGAGCTAACCCTATTGTGGTCTGTGTTAGAGCCCCTAAAATTTCCCCTCACAAGCACTTGCAGGTGAAACTATTTTAAACAAACAAAAAATAAGTTTTGTCCAATCTTTTAAAAAGCGTGAATTCAATGAAAATGAGGATATTCTCTTTTTTGTGAATTAGGCCAAATTAGAAATTCTCCCTTTTCTCAGTAAAGTGATTGTTTTTCCCTTTGCAAACTCCACCTCTCGTTTTCACCGAATAATGTCCAGCTCTTGCCAAAAACAAATGATTATCCCCCCATAGGTTCCAATTTCTATGTTTGGGATAGGAAGGGTGCTCATGGTTGATGGTTCATAGCTCATACGACAATTTATAAAATGGCTGCAGATCTACTGAAGTAATTGATGTGGCAACGCAGTGATTTGGGAGCACAGAAAGATACCAGTAGTGACTGGACCAATATTTTCTACTCTGTCAGGTGGAAGTTTATATTTATCTGGCCCAGAACCAAATTACATCTGCTGGTACCATCTAGTGGCGAACGTTAGGTATTATATCAGCTGGCTACATAAAAGTGTTTCGGTGAAATAATGGGCCAGATATTCTGGGAGTATAAACGGGCATAGCACAAAGGAGTTACTGATCTGCACCCACTGAAGAGCTGGCCCATTGTATTGAAATATATCTTTACTAGTACTCTCCTTTCTCCAAGAGAAAGAAGAATGAACTTGTGAATAAGACACTAGATGGTGCAAGGAGCCCTTGATTCTAGTCTCCTTGTGTGGTCTTGGTCAAGCTACTTAATCACTTGATACCTCAGTTTACTTAGTTGTAAGATAGTGACAATTCTGCTTCCCTGTCTCACAGGGGTGCTGAGTTGCAGGAATAATTGATCAGGCCCAGGCTAGCTGAGATTCTGAGATGGAAGGTATTTATTGGTTTCAGAGCAGCAGCCATGTTAGTCTGTATTCGGATAAAGAAAAGGAGTACTTGTGGCACCTTAGAGACTAACAAATTTATTGGAGCATAAGCTTTCATGAGCTACAGCTCACTTCATCGGATGCATTTGGTGCATTTCCACCAAATGCATCCGATGAAGTGAGCTGTAGCTCATGAAAGCTTATGCTCAAATAAATTTGTTAGTCTCTAAGGTGCCACAAGTACTCCTTTTCTTTTTAAGGTATTTATTATTATAGATATCTGGTCAGATTCTCCACTGCACTCAGTTTCTGCTTAACACAGCAGAGTGAGTGGACATTGGGGTGAGTGTTAGGCCTTCTTGAGTCTCTGCTCCAACTGGGGCACTGGTGCAGATTAAAATGGAATCCTTCCAAGCCTGCCTAATCAATGTCACTTTTACCATACACAAACAAGTGCATTAAAAATATTTCCATTAATATTCAACTTTTACAGATGATAGGCACCACAAGAAAAATGCTGATTGAGAACTTAGGGTTTGATTTAAGGGTATTTACTTTGTATATTTTGACAGCTGAGGTTGACAATTTACGGGTTATAAAGCTTTAACTTTTTGAATTTCAATGTTGGTTATTAAATAATTAAGGTGATGGCAGTGAGGGATCTGAAATGCAGCACACAGGGCCAGGCAGTGACTACTCCTGAATATTAAGAAAAAGCATGCATGAAAGAAGAATTTACTTGTTAATTCTCGTGTATCTCCTGGGGATGCTGGCGGGTAGATTTTGCCTTCAGGCTGCTACAGTTCAACTGGAGACCAATTTCTTTGAGAGGGTTTTACTTATAGAGTGTGGTTTTGTTTGCTTGTTGCGACCATAGATTTCTGCATTTAAAGCCAATTAACAAAAAAAGTCCCAAATTTGTGTCCCCAGTTTTGTACCTGCAAAACCCCCACATTGACATATGCAAATCAGGTGAGAGGTTCCATGACCTGAAACGGATGAAGTGAGCTGTAGCTCACGAAAGCTTATGCTCAAATAAATGTGTTAGTCTCTAAGGTGCCACAAGTACTCCTTTTCTTTTTGATGACCTGAAGTGTCTTCTATCTAGGCAACAACGTGAATCCAAATCTTGATGCCAAGTCATGTGCCCATAGAACTTTGGCCCACTATTGCTGTTTTGTTACGGTTAGTTTTGATTGTCCCTGGGTTTAAGTTTTCATATGGAACAGGTTTCAGAGTAGCAGCCGTGTTAGTATGTATTCGCAAAAAGAAAAGGAGTACTTGTGGCACCTTAGAGACTAACAAATTTATTAGAGCATAAGCTTTCGTGAGCTACAGCTCACTTCATCGGATGCATTTGGTGGAACAGTAACTGATTTTTCTCTTAAAGGGGATAAAGGAAAATTATTTTGACATTAAATATATCTGCAATTCACAGGCTCACCTTCCCCTCCTGTTAAGTCTGTTGTTGTGAGCTGATGACACCTTATTTTTCCCATCCACCCTTCAATGTTACATGCCCCATTCCCATCAATACTTGTCAATTGCAGATTTGCTGGGGCTCAGGCATGTTATGAGGCTTCAGAAACACAAAACTCCAGTTTAGCAAAGGCATTGGCAGCCCAGGAGGGGGGAAAGATGTTTGTTGGGAACACACCGATGTGGCTAGTGATTTGCACAATTTCTGGTATTTACATACATTTTGAATTCGACACTACAGGCTGGCTTTATGCCTTCAACTCCACTGAAGCCAGCATCTGAGATATTTGTTCTGCACAGCTATGTTTGTTAAAGTCTAGAGGAAGGATCCCCTTTAAAGCCTCAGTTTTCCTGGTCGGGTGGAAGACTGTGTGTCAGAGAGAGACTAGAATGAGAGCATTTGTTACACTAAGTGAAATATGCTGCATTCAAACTTTGTAGCATAATCTGGTGATGCACAGCCATGGCAGGTGATCAGTGGCCCAAACCCAGATGGTACTGAGTGGAACGGCCACTGGCGCTTTCGCCAATCATCAGGAAGCAGACAGCGAACATGTTCTTAGTGCATTGTGCAGCTGCTGTCATGAAGGATGAGCATGCCAAAGCAAGCCAGCAGATTCAAGAAGTTTGTTACACTCCTGATGTGCCCCAGGGAGCAGCATCCAACAGAGAGAACCCCTATTGGAAAGAAGATCCCACAAGGGAGTTCAGCAAGGAGGGAGGTCTCCCACAGGGTCCGTAGCCCAGAGGTGGTGGAGAAAGGTGGCAGTATGAAGAGGCAGAACTGTTGCCCGATCTATGGATTGTGTATTAATTGCTTAAGAATTCCCAGTTACCACTGAGGTTTGATAGGGTTCTTGTCCCAAGATCAGGCTCAGTATTATTAAAATTATTGTTCAGGTGGGAACTCCCGTGTGCATGGCTGCAAAAACCAACACTTAGGAAAACCCTTCTGAAGTTGTAACAGGTTTATTAATACAGGTAGCAAAGTCACAAACACTCTAATCTAGCAAGGTAGGTAGAGAGAACACAGAATGTACACCTGAACATCCCTCCATACACTCACACCATCCCTTGACTAACATTTCAGGTTGTTCTGCATCACCTTCCTCATCACCACCCCCAGTGGTTGTTATTCTGGCACCTCCCAACAGCTACATCTCTCCCTCCCCAACCACACAGGCTGGGATGCAACTTTTATAATGTTTACACTGATGCCACTATGCCTAGTGCATATTTAGTAAGGGTTTCGCCCCCTTACTTATTTGCATTTTCTAACCCTACTAATGTTGAGATGTCTTTCACCTATAGGTTAGTATATTAATGATCTCAGTTTATTATTATATGTCCATTTGTTGCCAAGGCAAGTTTGTGGTTATGCATCTGTGGATGTTCCTACCCTAAAAATATCCAAAAGCGGGTATCTTCCCGTTGTGGAGAAGCTTCACTGCAGAGGATGTGAGGGAGATTCCCACACTTGAGCCACTAATGCATCCAATGAAGTGAGCTGTAGCTCACGAAAGCTTATCTCAAATAAATTTGTTCGTCTCTAAGGTGCCACAAGTACTCCTTTTCTTTTTGCAAATACAGACTAACACGACTGCTACTCTGAAACCTCCTTTTAGGTGACACATCTGAGGAACTGTCTCAGATTGAAGTGTCAATGGAGGAAGTTTTGAAACAAATTGATAAATTCAACAGTAATAAGTCACCAGGACCAGATGGTATTCATCCTAGAGTTCTAAAGGAACCCAAATATGAAAATTGCAGAACTTCTAACTATGGTATGTAACCTATCACTTAAATCAGGTTCTGTACCAGATGACTGGAAGGTAGCTAATGTGATTAAGATTTTTAAAAAAAGGTTTCAGAGGGGATCCAGGCACTTACAGGCCAGTGAGCCTGACTTCAGTATTAGGAAAAATTGGTTGAAACCTCAGTAAAAAAAGACAGACTCATCAGACACAGATGAACATGATTTATTGGGGAAGAGTCAACCAGGCTTTTGTAAAGGGAAATCATACCTCACAAGTCCAATAGAATTCTCTGAGGGAGTCAACAAACCTGTGGAAAAGGGTGATCTGATGGATGTAGTGTACTTGGACTTTTCAGAAAGCCTTTGACAAGGTCCCTCACCGAAGGCTCTTATGCAAAGTAAGCAGTCATGCGATAAAAGGAAAGGTCCTCTCATGCATCAGTAACTGGTTAAAAAGACAGGAAACAAAGGGTAGGAATAAATGATCAGTTTTCAGAATGGAGAAAGGTAAATAGTGGTGTCCCCCAGGGATCTGTACTGGGACCAGTGCTGTTCAGATTAATAAATGATCTGGAAAAAAGGGAAAACAGTAAGGTTGTAGATGATACAAAATTACTCAAGATAATTAAATCCAAAGCATACTGCAAAGCGTTACAAAGGGATCCTACAAAACTGAGTGACTGGGCAATAAAATGGCAGATGAAATTCAATGTTGTGTGATACAGCATGTCCAGAAGGCAGCAGGCAAGTGATATAGTAGAGATATGTAAGTCCCAGGATAAGGAGAAGCCTTATTCTCTGTAGAGGGAAGAAAAGTTTCTATAGATTAATTAAAAGCACCTGAAGCCAATTAAAGCACCTGTAGCTAATCACCCGATAAAAAAAAACCCTGCTTCAATCAGCCAGGGGAAGGAGTAGGAGCAGAGTGGTTTGGAGTCGGAGCAGAGTGCAGTTTGGAGGAGTTGAAGTAGAGGAGAGTTTGGAGAAGAGCCATAGCTGGCTAGAAGATCAAGACCCTAGGTAAAGAGACACCCAGCTTGTGCAGAGAGAGAGGGCAGGAAGCCCCACAAGCTGAAGAACAGGAGAGGGAAGTAGCTCAAGGGAAGGAAGCACTAGTTCAAGTGGTTTACCACTAGCCCTAGGGCCCCTGGGCTGAGACCCGGAGTAGAGGGCGGGCCTGGGTCCCTCCCTCTCCACTACCCTTCTCTGGGTTACTAGTTAGATACCCTAGATCAAGGGCAGGAAACTGCGCCCATGAACCCGCCCCGCAAGAAGAGGAAGCGCGGGACCCATCACAATCGTACCGGCAATTTGCCACAGTTGATAAATGCAAAGTAATGCACATTAGAAATCATAAACCCAACTGCACATACCAAATGATGGGGTCTAATTTAGCTGTGACCACTCAAGAGAGCTCTTGGAGTAAATGTGGCTAGTTCTCTGAAAACACCCACTCAATGTGTAGCGGCAGTCAAAAAAGCGAACCGAATGCTAGGAACCATTCGGGAAGGGATAGATAATAAGACTGAAAATATCATAATGCCACTATATAAATCCATGGTAAACCCACCCCTTCAATACTGCATGCAGTTCTGGCTTCCCAGTCTCAAAAGAGATATTAGAAATGGAAAAGGTACAGAGAAGGGCAACAAAAATCATGAAGGGTATGGCACAGCTTCCATACAAGAAGAGATGAATAAGACTGCGGCTGTTCAGATTAGAGAAGAGCTGACTAAAGGGGATATGACAGAGGTCATGAATGGAGTGGAGAAAGCCAATAAGAAAGTGCTACCCCTTTGTATAACACAAGAACCAGGGGTCACCCAATGAAATTAATAGGCAGTAGGTTTAAAAAATACAAACAAACAAAAGGAAGTACTTTTTCACACAACGCAGTCAACCAGTGGAACTCATTGCCAGGGGGTGTTGTGAACGCCAAAAGTATAACTAGGTTCAAAAAAGAATTAGGTACCTTCAGGGAGGATAGCTCCATCAATGGCTGTTAGCCAAGATGATCAGGGATGCAACCCCATGCCCTGGCTGTCCCTAAGCCTCTGACTCCCAGATGCTTGGACTGGATGAATCAGTTGATAATTGCCCGGTTCTGTTCATTCCATTTGAAGCACCTGGCATTGGCTGCTGTTGGAAGACAGGATACTGGGCTAGATGGACCAATGTTCTGACCCAGTATGGCCATTCTTATGTTACTATTCTATGGTTACCTGGTATTATTTTATACAAAAATCCCCTAAAACTAATATTCCCAGTTCCCCAGTAACTCAGCCACTGTTGGGTAACTCACTCATACATACTAAGGCCTCAGACTAACTGTTCAAGCTAATGCCTTACAGGATGTAGGCCTGTAGGTTTCTTGCATTACTGCTACATAAAATACCATTTAGCTAGCTCCATGGGCTACAGACTAGGGCTGTCGATTAATCGCAGTTAACTCACATGCTTAACTCAAAAAAATTAATAGACATTAATCGCAATATTAATCACACTATTAAACAATAGAATACCAATTGAAATTTATTAAATAGTTTGGATGTTTTTCTACATTTTCATATAGTATTCTGTGTTATAATTGAAATCAAATTGTATATTATTTTTATTACAAATATTTGCACTGTAAAAATTATAAACAAAAGAAATAGTATCTTTCAATTCACCTCATCTAAGTACTGTAGTGCAATTTCTTTGTCATGAAAGTGCAATTTACAAATGTAGATTTTTTTTGTTACATAGCTACACTCAAAAACAAAACAGTGTAAAACTTCAGCGCCTACAAGTCCACTCAGTCCTACTTCTTCTTCAGCCAATCGCTAAAACAAACAAGTTTGTTTACATTTACAGGAGATAATGCTGCCCTCTTCTTGTTTACAATGTCACCAGAAAGTGAGAACAGGCATTTGCATGGCAGTTTTGTAGCTGGCATTGCAAGGTATTTATGTGCCAAATATGCTAAACATTCTGATGCCCCTTCATGCTTCAGACACCATTCCAGAGGACATGCTTCCATGCTGATGATGCTCATTTAAAAAAAAATGTGTTAATTAAATTTGTGACTGAACTCCTTTGGGGAGAATTGTATGTCCCCTTGCTCTGTTTTACCTGCATTCTGCCATATAGTTCATGTTATAGCAGTCTCGGATGATGACTCAGCAGTACGTGCTGTTCATTTTAAGAACACTTTCACTGCAGATTTCACAAAACGCAAAGAAGGTACCAATGTGAAATTTCTAAAGATAGCTACAGCACTTGACCCACAGTTTAAGAATCTGAAGTGCCTTCCAAAATATGAGCGGGAGGAGGTGTGGAGTGTGCTTTCAGAAGTCTTAAAAAAGTAACACTCTGATGTGGAAACTACAGAACCCGAACCACCAAAAAGAAAATCAACCTTCTGTTGGTGGCATCTGACTCAAATAATGAAAGTGAACCTGCGTTGCTCTGCACTGCTTTAGATTGTTATCGAGCAGAACCCATGAGCAGCAGGGATGCATTGTCATATGGAATGGTGGCTGGAGATGAAGGGATATATGAATCTTTAGTGCATCTAGCATGTAAATATCTTGTGACACCGGCTACAACAGTGCCATGCAAATGCTTGTTCTCACTTTCAGGTGACATTATAAACAAGAAGCAGCAGCATTATCTCCTGAAAATGTAAACAAACCTGTTTGCTTGAGCGACTGGCTGAACAAGAAGTAGGACTGAGTAGACTTGCAGGCTCTAAAATTTTATATTGTTTTATTTTTGAACACAGTTTTTCATACATAATTCTACATTTTTAAGTTCAACCTCATGATAAAAAGATTGCACTACAGTACTTGTATTAGGTGAATTGAAAAATACTATTTCTTTTGTTTTTTACAGTGCAAATGCTTGTAATAAAAATAAATATAAAGTGAGCACTGTACACTTTGTATTCTGTGTTGTAATTGAAATCAGTATATTTGAAAATGTAGAAAACATCAAATATATTTAAATAAATGCTATTCTATTATTGTTTAACTGTGCAATTAATCGTGATTAATTTTTTTAATTGCTTGACAGCCCTACTACAGACCCAACAGCAGTAAGGAAAGCTATAAGATATGTAGGAACTCCAGGTGGTATCTCTTAAGGGTTCAGTGCACAGCAAGGATATACCCACCAAGCTGGTAGCCATACAGATAGAAAACATGATCTCAAAGGTGGGTTGTGAAGGTCAAGCAAAGGCCTCAGAGGGAAGAGAAAGATGTGGAGAAGGGGTCAGATCTTCCAGACCAGACCTTCTCCTGGCATATCTCAGAGGAGTGTGGGGGCGGGGGGGAAGAGAGCAGGCTGTACAGCTTTGATCTAGCTCTGTGATCCTCAGGCCATTGGGCACTAGTCCAGTCTCAAGGGACCACATAGAGCAGTTGCAGGTCTGCTTTAAATTACGCCAGCTGCAGCAGTCTCCAAAGGGTAACTGCAGCAATCAAGGAATTGCCAGAGTTCAGCAACATTCTGGCTATGTTCCTTATGCCCGGGATGGGGGGAGAGATGGTGTAGAGTCCCCTGAAGATTCCACTGATGTAGGTGGAGAGGAGAGGAGAAACGTAGGTGTGATCAGAGTGGCACAGGATTTTGACAGCAAGGAGGAAGAACACTAATCTGATTTGGAATTGGAGAGGAATCTAGTGAAGGAATTCAGCGAGAAGAGCAGAATCGACCAGAGACAAGAGGTAAGATTCACGATGTCATTTAGGGCAGAGGGAGACACAGCAGGCCATACGAAAGGAGTCTGCGGAAGTCAGTTACCGATACTCTCGCCAGGAGAATTACAAAGGAGATGAGATTGTCTAGTCAGCAGTGGTGTGTGAAGGTCTGCTCTACATGTTGTGTGAAACCGTGTATTAGTTCCCACAAGGATTTGCTTTGACTTACTAAAGGTTTTCTGTACTGATCGAGTATAACATGAACCCTGACTAATAAAATGTTCTATTCCATGCACATTGCTATCTTAGCATACAGGGCCTGATATGCCACCCTTACTCACCTTGAGGAGTAATATTTTACTTCTACACGTAGTCCCATGGAAATCCAATGGACTACTTCAAGTCAATATTACTGAGAGCACTGGTGGTAGACACTGGTCCACAGTTAAGAATATTTGAAAAGAAGATCTTCTAAGAATTCAGACCTGATGATGAGAGATTATGGACCGATTCATTCGCTGGTGCAACTTGACATAACTGTATCAACTTCAGTGGAGCTACACTGATTTACACCAGCTGAGAATCTGGCCCTCTTTCTTTCAGAGTGCTGTAATGCAAGACAGCATATGAGATAACTACACCCAAATGCAATATGTTGTTTTAGTAGTGAGCACTTTATCTTTGCTCCATTTTTCTCTCTGCACCCACGCCTCAAAATATAGAGAAAAAACATCTGATATTTTGATGCTTAATGATAAAAGTTACATCTGTCACAGTGACCTTTCGGTTAAACAGCAATAGCCAATTTTAATAAAAACAACCATGAAATAATAGGATTAATCTAATTCAGCTGCCATTTCATCTTGCTCTAAGTGAATTGAAGTTCTCAGCTGGGGCACCCTACACTCTTACATATGTGAAACACTGATACCCACAACATCAATCACCCCTCCCTTTCTCCTCCTGAGACTGTGAGTGACAGAAAAAGACAACTCACTGTCAGGAAGATAATCCCGCTCCAAGTCATGGACACAGGTGATGGAGTTCAGGAGGGTTTGGGTCTTTTCATTTCTTAAAAAAATAATAAAAGCTTTCTACACTTCCAGCAAGCCTGTAGTTTAGAGAAGGAAGTTTGGCCTCTGTGAATGCAGAAATCCACTGTAATTGTCAAGGCTGACATTTTTATCAATAAAATTTAACAGGGTGCTATTCTCGGACTGGCATCCCACAATAGACTGAGGCTAGGTATAAAGCATCTCAGCCTTGATCTAGCAAAGCACATGAATCTCCATTCTTAGAGGTTTTTAAGGCCCGGCTTGACAAAGCCCTGGCTGGGATGATTTAGTTGCGGTTGGTCCTGCTTTGAGCAGGGGGTTGGACTAGGTGACCTTCCACCCCAATCCTCTATGATTCTATGAGCACATGCTTAACTTTAAGCAAAAGGGGTGATCCCACTGAAACCAATGGGATTACTTAAGTGCTTTTCTGACCAAGGCCTTAGGCGTAATTGGGAAGTATAGTATCATCTCATTGTTCTCTTGCTACCTCTGTTGGTTAGAAGTACAACTAAGGCCATGTCTACATTTAAGCTTGCAACGGCAAAGCTGTAAGATCACTCATGTAGCCACACTATACTGATGGGAGAGAGCTCTCCCATCAATATAATAAAAACAGCTCAATGAGCGGCGGTGTAGCACTTATGTCAGCAAAACTTTTGTCACTCAAAGGTGTGAAAAAAACCACCCTCCCAAGTGACAAAAGTTTTGCCGGTATTAGTGCTAGCGTAGATGTGGCCTAAGTTATAGTGGGTGGTTAGAAACTCTAGGGACTAGGGACCGAATGGCTCGGCAGCAGTTCTGCGGAAAAGGACCTAGGGGTGACAGTGGACGAGAAGCTGGATATGAGTCAGCAGTGTGCCCTTGTTGCCAAGAAGGCCAATGGCATTTTGGGATGTATAAGTAGGGGCATAGCGAGCAGATCGAGGGACGTGATCGTTCCCCTCTATTCGACACTGGTGAGGCCTCATCTGGAGTACTGTGTCCAGTTTTGGGCCCCACACTACAGGAAGGATGTGGATAAATTGGAAAGAGTACAACGAAGGGCAACGAAAATGATTAGGGGTCTAGAGCACATGACTTATGAGGAGAGGCTGAGGGAGCTGGGATTGTTTAGTCTGCAGAAGAGAAGAATGAGGGGGGATTTGATAGCTGCTTTCAACTACCTGAAAGGGGGTTTCAAAGAGGATGGCTCTAGACTGTTCTCAATGGTAGCAGATGACAGAACGAGGAGTAATGGTCTCAAGTTGCAATGGGGGAGGTTTAGATTGGATATTAGGAAAAACTTTTTCACTAAGAGGGTGGTGAAACACTGGAATGCGTTACCTAGGGAGGTGGTAGAATCTCCTTCCTTAGAGGTTTTTAAGGTCAGGCTTGACAAAGCCCTGGCTGGGATGATTTAACTGGGACTTGGTCCTGCTTTGAGCAGGGGGTTGGACTAGATGACCTTCTGGGGTCCCTTCCAACCCTGATATTCTATGATTCTATGATTCTAAGGGTGACTTGTCTGTTCCTTCTGGCCAAAGGTTGTAGCTACCATATGAGGCATGTTTGACAGAGGGAGAAGTGAGAGGATTCAAAGAAGTAAACCAATGGCATTCCTTTCCATCCTCAATCTAGTTAATTACTCAGAAAGAGGAGGAAAATGAATGTCTTAAGTTAACTTTGGAGTTTCTTGATGTTTTGAAACTTCATAAAACCCAGCTGTCATACCTATATGGCAGAGCACCTTTGGAAACCCTTGCCAAGTTACAGCCAGGCACTGCTATTGTCCAGCTTGTGCAGTTCTACTGAGGAGTGACCCAGTTTAGAAGATTGGTTTCCTTCCACAGCTCCCAATGCTTTCCCCAGAGCCCCTTTTTAGGAGAGTCAAGTATATGCGTCTCCCCTTTCACTCTAGACACCTGATCTCTAAGGCTGGGTATCTCTCTTCAACACAGAAGAGTCTAAGGTACCATTAAAAGAAAAGGAGGACTTGTGGCACCTTAGAGACTAACAAATTTATTTGAGCATAAGCTTAGCTCACGAAAGCTTATGCTCAGATAAATTTGTTAGTCTCTAAGGTGCCACAAGTCCTCCTTTTCTTTTTGTGGATACAGACTAACACAGCTGCTACTCTGAAACCTAAGGTACCATTGTCCATTTAAGAAGCCAGTTCTATTGCTGTCCTCCTCCTGTACTGTGTCTACTTCTTCAACTCATTTGTCCTTTACAAGGTACTGTGATTTAAGAATGGTTGTTAAATCTTCTGCAACAATCAATTCAAATGTACAAGTTTGGCTATTCAAATTACTTTTCTAAAAGTACTTTAAAATGCATTAAGTTATTAATTGCCTGCTGGCACTTTAATCAAATGGGGAAATTGACATAGCCAGAGGCATGTATTTTTGTGGAAAGGAAATTTATTTAAGAAGAAACAGCAGCTCTTACTGCTTAATTTAAACTGAGAAAACTGTGGAAAATCAACTGCTATGGAAAATTAATAAAACATTTCCAGCTGCAAACAGTGACTAATTGTACAAGATGAAGACTGCCTGGAATTAATAACTTGCAATCTTCTGTATGAAGAACCCCCCACTAGTTCAATTTGCTGGGAGATTAAATTACTTCTAAGTTTGCCATATTAAAACAGAACATGAATAAAATGTTAGTGAAAGCACATCTATTATTTACTGTCTGTGATATGGATATAATTATTTCCAAACAACCACAATGTGACGTGACCAGCAATATTTAAATTACTCTCTAGCAAATGTAGTCATTCTACCTCAGTTTCTATAAAAACAGCCCAAACGGGCTTCTACAGATGGCACTTCCCTGCCACAATGGATTATTTGCTGCCTTCTGAAGTGTGATGCTCAGCGTCCACGTCTCACTGTTCTTTTAGCACCAAGTCTGATCTTACAGCACTTTCCCAAAGCCTTTACCTCATGTGAACTTACAAGCTCATTTGCTTGGACTGATTTTAAAACAGTTGCTAGTGGATTCCACTGAACAGAGGGAAAAAATAATGCAAATATAAGCATTAAAGACTTCAGATACTGTATGGAATAATCAGAAAAGTGTTTTTCCTACCTGAATGGGTTCATTGCTGAAAGAGCCCCAGAAAGCTCACCCGCGGAGACAGCAAGCTTGCACTGTCTCTTGAAAAGCTTGCCAAGTTCAAGGGGTGCATAAGCCTATTATATAGGAGCAGAAAATCATGAGGGAAAGGGCAAATAAAGCAAGGCAAGTGGATTTAAAAAAATATATAGGATTTTAAAATAGTCTAGGAAATCCAGGAGACATAAGGGCCGTTTGATTCAAGAGATGTCAGGTGCTACATGTAAACCACAAAGTATCCTAGGATATAGAGGGGTAAGGGGAGTGACTCACCGAATTGTTCATCCTTTCGAAGGTAAGTGTTGAACTCATATTTAGTCACTTGCTCTTGGATACTGAATGCAGAGTATGGAGCTGGAGAAAGCAAAGAAACTTGTCTAATACATAGTCTAAGTGTAGGAGTTTTAAGTGCATAGTTTGGGGATTGCCATAAAGTTACAAACAATTAATCTGGGTATTCTATTAGCATCGAGCGGTGCCAACTCTGTAGTGCTAGGCCAGGGGTGGGCAAACTTTTTGGCCCGAAGGCCACATCGGGGTTATGAAACTGTATGGAGGGCTGGGTAGGGAAGGCTGTGCCTCCCCAAACAGCCTGGCCCCCGCAACTCCCCCTCCCAGTCCCCTTCCTGCCCCCTGATTGCCCCACTCAGAACCTCTGCCCCATCCAACCCCACAGCTCCTTGTCCCCTAACTGCCCCCCCTGGACCCCACCCCCATCCAAACCCCTCTTCTCCCTGCCCCCTGACTGCCCTGACCCCATCTACGTCCCCACCCCCAACAGGCCCCCTGACAGGCCCCCCGGAATTCCCACGCCTATCCAACCCCCCGTTTCCCATCCCCTGACCGCCTCCCCTCCGAACCTCCACCCCATCCAACCGTCCGCTGCTCCCTGTCCCCTGACTGCCCCCGGACCCCCTGCCCTTTATCCAACCCCCCGCTCCCTGCCCCCTTACCAGGCCGCTCAGAGCAGCAGGAGCTCGCAGTCTCACCCCCGGCCGGAGCCAGCCACGCTGCCCAGAGCGCTGGCAGCAAGGCAAGCTGGGGCTGCGGGGAAGAGGGGACAGCTGGGGAGGAGCCAGGAGCTCAAGGGCTGGGCAGGATGGTCCTGCAGGCTGTAGTTTGCCCACCTTTGTGCTAGGTGCTGCATAGACCCTCATTAAGAGTCAGTTCCTGCCCCAAAGAGCTTCCATTCTAAGCACAAAAAGGGAGGGAGAAAGTGAGCATTACTTCCCCCTTTGTATACATGGAAAACTGAGGCTCAAAAAGAAAAGTAGTACTTGTGGCACCTTAGAGACTAACAAATTTATTTGACCATAAGCTTTCGTGAGCTACAGCTCACTTCATCAGATGCATGCAGTGGAAAATACCATACGCACTGTAACAGAGTGATCAAGTAAGGTGAGCTATTACCAGCAGGAGAGAGAGGAAAAAAAACAAAACCTTTTGTAGTGATAATCAAGGTGGGCCATTTCCAGCAGTTGACAAGAAAGTGTGAGGAACAGTGGCCGGGGGCGGGGGGGGCGGGAAATAAACATGGGGAAATATAGTTTTACTTTGTGTAATGACACATCCACTCCCAGTCTTTATTCAAGCCTAATGTAATGGTGTCCAGTTTGCAAATTAATTCCAATTCAGCAGTCTCTCATTGGAGTCTGTTTCTGAAGGTTTTTTGTTGAAGAATTGCCACTTTTAGGTCTGTAATCGATGACCAGAGAGATTGAAGTGTTCTCCAACTGGTTTTTGAATGTTATAATTCTTGACGTCTGATTTGTGTCCATTTATTCTTTTACGTAGAGACTGTCCAGTTTGACCAATATACGTGGCAGAGGGGCATTGCTGGCACATGATGGCATATATCACATTGGTAGATGTGCAGGTGATAATGTGGCTGATGTGATTAGGCCCTATGATGGTGTCCCCTGAATAGATATGTGGACACAGTTGGCAACAGGCTTTTTGCAAGGATAGGTTCTTGGGTTAGTGTTTTTGTTGTGTGGTGTGTGGTTGCTGGTGAGTATTTGCTTCAGGTTGGGGGGTTGTCTGTAAGC
This sequence comes from Dermochelys coriacea, assembly GCF_009764565.3. Taxonomy (NCBI): domain Eukaryota; kingdom Metazoa; phylum Chordata; order Testudines; family Dermochelyidae; genus Dermochelys; species Dermochelys coriacea. The sequence continues at coordinate 119,376,690 of NC_050073.1, forward strand.
AAAGACTGGCCTGTCTCCCAAGATCTGTGAGATTGATGGGTCATCCTTCAGGATAGGTTATAGATCCTTAATGATGTGCTGGAGAGGTTTTAGTTGGGGGCTGAAGGTGTTGGCTAGTGGTGTTCTGTTATTTTCTTTGTTGGACCTGTCCTGTTGTAGGTAACTTCTGGGTACTCTTCTGGTTTTGTCAGTCTGTTTCTTCACTTCAGCAGGTGCGTACTGTAGTTGTAAGAATGCTTGATAGAGATCTTGTAGGTGTTTATCTCTGTCTGAGGGCATTGCAGCCTGGCTCACCATTACTTGAAAACAACAGCTGTAAGTGTTACATTTGCAGCAGATGCACAGTGTGTTAGAAACGAAACACATAGACTCTTCCTGCAAGGTTGCAATGTAACACTACTTTATTTCGAGAATCCAGAAATCTAACAACCCAATACAGAAAGAGATGAAGCAGGCTGCTCCCTAAGACAAAGAGACACAACTCCCCTACTTTGCTCCAGACTGGCTGTTCAATAGCTGAAGATCCGGATTGCACATTTCCCTAGCAGCCTGCAAGCAGGACCAGGAAATCCCTTACAAGCTTAAACTCATAGCTTGTAATTTTAAGTATTAGTTACAATATGCCACAGAAAGCTGGTGAATAAGTCACCATGCAGACTTTACTGATTCTCCTGATTTTGTTTTTTGACCAGCAGAAGTGGAAGGATAGTGAGTGTCCACATTGCCAAGGAGCTGGGGATCCCTCTGGATTATTTAATGATTAAAAAGCACCCATTCAATGGCCTGCAATTTATTATGAAAAAATAAACAATTGAGGACTGTCACTTAAGAACAATGGGCCAGACCTTCCACTGGTGTAAATAGACATTTCTATTGAAGTCAATGGAGCTATGCAGTTTATATCAGTGAAGGGACTGGCCCATGTGCTCAGGGGAGGGGGCAGAAGTGGGGCGGGGTGGAGCAAGGTCGGGGCCTTGGAAGGGGTGGAGCTAGGGATTGAGCACCGCCGGGGCAAGGAGGAATCAGCCCTCAAGTCCCTTTGGCCATGGCGCAGCACCTTATCCCACCCAACCCTAACCCCTCTGGCCCTAGCCAGGAACTGATCTGCTTTGGCCGTGCAGCTCCTTTTATCTCATCCTGCTGGGCTCCAATTGGTGCTTCCATGAGGCCTCTCTAGGCAGACCTGGAGGATCCACCTTTGCTGCTCCTTTGCTGGGGTGAGGTGTAGCAGGACCATGGGGCCTCTTGTAGGGAACCACCAAGGCCAGATACACCCCATCACAGGCCCCAATTCTAGAGAACACTTAAGCTCATGCCTATCCCTATTTAGCAACGCATGTAAGCACTGTGCTTAAGCCCCATTGACCTTAGTGGGACACAAAGACCTATATAAGTGCTCTGCTGAATAAGCATGCTTTCCTGAATTGGGGCCTATCAGAAGGAATGGAAGGGAGGGAGATATTACAGTGATATGCAGTATACAATAGCTAAGGTAGTTAGAGAGAATTCAAATACTCGTCACTTGTATAGCACTTTGTCTTCAAAGCACTGTACAAACATCAATCAATCTTAATCACCTTGTAGTGTGGGGTTACGTTAGTGCAATTAACCAAAGCTGTCCGGGCAACAGCTTTGACTCTCTGCAACCAAATGGGAACTATTTCTTCTCTTGTTTAAAAGTTTCTGAGTAGCATCTGCACAAGAATATACAGGAGTCACTGATCTCATCTGTGAAGAGGATATATATTCTATCTATATCGACACATCCTCATTATATAGGGCTAATCCTTTTAAAATCCTGCCAAAGCTTTTGAGGTCCAGTGTCTCTTGTGGCTGTGAGTTCCCCAGGTGAAGTATTAATAAGCATTGCATTAATAAGTTATTTCTTGTTAGTTTTAAGTCTGTTGCCTTTTGATTTCATTGCATGTCCCTTTGCCCTTTACCTGGCCAGGTCCCCACTTATTCATCTCTTCAGATGCAAGTCCCAACCTTTGCAGTTGTGTCCTTCTAAGGAACATGGTCCATGCAGCTCATTATTTTCAATAACCAGTCTCTGGACCTTTAAACTGGAGCCGTGAGCCTCCCGCTTTATGGAATGTTTATAGCTTTACAAAATGGTGAAACTCTTTGCCATGTTTGGTACCTGATTTTCATTTTGTGAAGCATCATGATGAACAATGCTATGAGCACATTATAACTCCTGATTTACTGAGAATGCAAAAGTAGTTTCACACAGAGGTGTAATAGCAACTGCTCATTTTCGGTTTGGAACTACTCAGGTTCTCAGCTGTATGAATAAGTAGAAGATCTGCTCACATACCCAGAGCCACATATAAGTTTCATGATCTGCCAAAAAGCATCCACTGTATATTATTAGCAATAATATATTAACACCTTGGGGCCCTGAAAACAATCAGGGCCTCATAGTATGAGACAGCCCAGGCCCAAAGATCTTATGGTCTCAATAGACAAGATAGAGAGGGCAGGAGAAGAAATAGAGGCGGGAAGTGATTTGCTCCAGGTCATAGAGCAGTTCAGTAACAGAGCTGGGAAAAGAGCCCAGGCCCCAAACCAGTGCCCTAGCCCCTGCTGTCTCACAAATGATCAAGATTATTGCTGCCACAGAATATCAAGAATTATTTACAGGTTTCAGAGTAGCAGCCGTGTTAGTCTGTATTCGCAAAAAGAAAAGGAGTACTTTAGAGACTAACAAATTTATTTGAGCATAGCTTTCGTGAGCTATAGCTCACTTCATCGGATGCATACAGCTCCCCACTGTATTTTCCACTGAATGCATCCGATGAAGTGAGCTGTAGCTCACGAAAGCTTATGCTCAAATAAATTTGTTAGTCTCTAAGGTGCCACAAGTCCTCCTTTTATTTTTAAGAATGATTTAGTAAGCCTTTGTGGGCTCTGTAGCGCCAGTAATAGCTTTCCACATAGGTAGCAAGTACAGGGTAACTGCACATTTTTGGTGACACAGCAATACAAAATCTTCAAGAATTATGTAGAAAATGGCCAAATAAGTGTTTTATGACGGGGTCTTCTGGTTCCCCATGTGGACCAAGGGCACCAGCCACTGCACTTCTAATATGCAATTAAAAATACATCTTATTTTAGCTATGAAAGATCTAATTATTTCCTGACTCCTAATCTTGTGTCCATATAAAATGGAAATCAATCATAGTGAGAACCAGGCTTTTGCAGTGTGGTACCAAGCCTTGTGTACTATAACCAGAGTAATTATCATCATCGGTCATTATACAATAATCCATTCTACTCTGCCCACAAATAAATTAGTCATAGCTAAGATCAGTGAGGTTAGTATACACTACGTGCATGGATGGGAAAGTTTCCCAAAGACATTTTCACATTTCAGTAATTGAGTGTGTCACATTTAATTGCAACAGCCCTTTCAATATGCAGAACTGGAAACCTTTCCTCTTGATATCAGATTAGAGCTGATTGCATAATTATATTACCTGGATAATTAAATAGAAATTTAGTAGCCTCAGAATTGTACAATATTGTGGTTTCATTTTCTAATAGAATTAGTCTGTCTTTGGTATGGAATGCTCTCAAAAAAATAGATCTAATTACTTAGTGACACCACATTAAATTCTCAGGCCCTTTCTCGCAAAGCAATGGCATAGGTAGGTCCACATTTTTAAAAAATAGAATTCAAAACACCTCCTTTGCCTCATTCTGGCAGTTTGGGTTACAGAACGGAGAGTTGGCCAAGACTCCTGGGTTATCTCCATCTCCCTGCCAGTGCAGGGTTGTTCCCTGTGGTAGATTCTCAGGAGTTTGGTCTGGAGTTTGGTCGCCTTTTAAATGACTCAGGCCCCAATTCAGCAAGCCACTTAAGGATGTGCTTAACTGAAAGCCCGAGTTCCTCCTTTGAAGCATCCTGTTGAATCAGGGCCTCAGATGGTACGGGTTCCATGACAGATGGTAGAGGTTACTCATAACAACACTACTCACTATCCGGTTCAAAATAGCCGAACAATAGCATCTGCAGATATTGCCAGGTTCCTGGGTTGCAACCACATCAAAACGCAACGCTGCCTGGCATCACATTGTCCTATTTCACCCAGGTATGGTAATTAACTCACACAAGTGACGAGTTCAGAAAGCAATGAAATACCAGCACCAATCCCAACAACAGGGTTTAATTCGAGTGAGTCCAGGGCACTACCATGTACAACTGAGTTCTAAGGCTATGCCCGTGCTTCGATCTGGGGTGTGATTCCCAGATGATCGGAAGCCTGCTAGCTTGTTGTGAGCTCGCGGGAGTATGTCTCTCGGGCTGGGAGTCACACCTTCAGCTCAAAGCACAGAAAGGATCTTGCTTGATTCCCCTATGGTCACCATACATACTTTTTAATACACTTCTGATTTTTGACTTGAAGTTCAGTTTAATTGACCAAAACAGCCCCTGGAGATTGGGATTATCCTAACCTAGACTGCTTGCTGGCTGACAGATGCTTCATCCCTGTGGACAGGTGGCAAGTGCTCTGTCCAATCCAAGAACCATAGCACAGGGGTTTGCATTTCCATTTACTTTCTGATGAGCTCCCTTATATTGCAGGGTGTGGCACAAGCAGCCAGAAGAAGAGAAACATTGGGTCTGAGCAGGTTCCCACCACTTTTTGGCCTTGGTTGGCTTAAAAAGAGCAGCAGCTTTTTAAGAAAAGATGTTTTGCTCTGCCAAGAGCGAGGAGGGCTGCAAGTCAGCGGCTTCCTACGGGTGATATCCGTGACTGATCCTGATCCTGATCCAGATCCAGCCTCCTCACACCCCACACTCGGCTTTTCACAGGTGGCTCAGGCAGCTGGCTCATTTGGCTTCCATGAGCACCTCTCAGCTCCAGCAAGTACCCCATTCCTCCCTTCCTCTCAGTACAGAACTCACACCCACCCTATCTCACCTCTACCCAACCCAGTACCCACACTTCCCTCCCCCCCACCCCAGCAGGCCCAGCCCTCTGCATCACCCTCAGCCAGCCAGCACCTACCCCCTTTCTCTCCATCCCTCCCCCCAGCCCATACTGGCTCCCCATTGCTCAGCCTCAGCCAGCGCACACGCACCGCCAATAAGAAACATTCTGCTGGCTAAATGCATCCTCAGTTGCATCCAAGCAGCAGCTTTGCACAGGTTTAATGGATTGAAACTTGGTTAACAGCTCTTTTGGGGTTGCAGGAGAAGGACCAGGCTCCGGCCTACTCTTCCAAAGCTGGTGTGTCTGCCACCACCTTGGCTGACAGACCAGGGATTGAACCAGAGACCTCAAAGTATGAATGGCTACAGCAGGAGCTGCTATAGCTTGAGCTAAACCTTCAGAGCTAGTGCTGTAACCAGACTCCTGTCCTCTATAGAATAGGCACAGAGGGGCCTCAATCACACTGACCTGTGGGTTACACTGGCTCTGCGCATTGACAGCTGAGTTTGACTCACTAAAGATAGCAAAGCTGACTCACAGGGAGCAGAACAGTGGAGCAAGCAAGTGCCCTTTGGTCTTTCCGCTCAGGAAAGCTCAGCTCCGAACGTTCACCCTTGAACTCGAAAGCAAAGCAGAACCGCGCCGCCCTCCCCCACAGCACTTCCCGTCACCATACATGGGTGACGAAAGGCTGGAAGGCAGCAGAGTGTCATGGGATGAGATGCCATGTGCATCTTCTTGGGGGAAAAAAAAGAGAGAGACTGGGAAAAAGCAGTGGACCCCCTAAACTGAAAGCTCTTGCCCTGCGGAGGACTGCTGGAGCCCAGAACCCTTCCACGGCACACTCGTCCTGTCTCTTCGTACCAAGTCAAGCAAATTGAAAGCCACAGAGGGGTGTATCCCAAAGCATGTTGTAAATCCACTTCCTTTGTCAGAACAAGAACAAATCCCAGCTTTGAAGTTTTCCCGTCTTGTTACAAAGGGAATGTCTTTTGTTTAATCCATTTTAGCCTTTAATGCCTGACCTGGACCAATCCTGTTGGGTAGATTACACAGTGCTCACAACGACGTTCCACTAGCCTCCAGGGAATCTTTTCCCGACCTCATTGGTGTGAGAATCTCAGCAATAATTAGCATCTCAACTTTTGCCCATGATTTACTTTGAACTAACAAACTGTCCTGTTACGGGAGGGGGCGGGGTGATATCAAACAGGTTTAATCAGTTTGGAGCACTTTTCACCTTGCATTTATAACAGACCGTTGTCCAGTGTTAAAAGAATTAAAAAATGTAACTCTGTTTGTGCTGGCCTGGTTATGCCACATCTCTCGTCAGCCACGTGAGACTCCATGAAGGGATAGATCCTGCCGGCTTTGCTCACTCTACAGTGCAACTCGAGCCATTGAAATCAATGCAAGGGGCAGGAGCTGGGGGGGAGGCATGGGGAGAGCGAGGGTGGGCATGTGAGTGTGAATTCGATGGGGCTGCTCATAGAGCAACACACTACGCAGTGTTAATGGGTCGGCGAGTCAGGCACAGCTTGATGAGTGCAGCAGAAAAACCCTGGGGCACATAAAGGGACATTAAAGTGGTCCCCTGCTCACTCTTCATCGAGCTTCTCAGGCCTCTAGGCACTCTCTGATACACAGGTTGCCGACTATCTAGGCAGTCATGGTCACATTACTCCCTTTCCTAGGGTATATTTGCACTACGAGGACTAGACTGACATTGCTGCGTCACCATAACCCTGTAGCGTAGACACAGCCTACACCGACAGGTTTCAGAACAGGGAATGCCACCTCCCATAGCCATGGTAGCGAGGTTGACGGACGTATTCTTCCATCAACAAAGCTGCATCTACACTGGGAGTTAGGCTTGCATACCGACGTCACTCAGGGGTGTGTGGATTGTTCCCACCCCGGCCCATGTAACTGTAAGAGTTGTAAGAGGAGAGCAGGCCACAGTCAAAGGGAGAAGGAGATAAATAGCACCTCTTTTTGTCTTTCAGCAAGATGAATCAGCATTTCTCACTGAGCCGGGCTCCCACCCTCACCTTTTCAAGGCGTTCTCCCCAATGCTAGTGACAATCAAAGAGCTACGTGTCCATCTGGCCATAGGTACAGCCTGTCATTCCATTTCAGGAGCACGGACTCTCCAAGCTGCTCTCTAGATCGGGGCAGTTTGCGTCATTCTCACACAGCGTAACTGATCAATAAGTTGTGGTTGAACGTTTCCAGGAAGAGATCGTTGTCAGGGAGAGGTGGATAAGAAAGGCTGCAGTTAATAGAAGGACTTTCGCTACCGCAGATCTCCATTTTTAATCCTTGTTGCCGGCATCATTCATTCCCATCAAAGAGCCAAGAATTTATGAGCAGCTGGAAGCTGGTACACCCATGCAGAGCAAGACACGGGCAGCGACACTCGGAATGTGATCGCCACGTAGACACATGCAGTAGCGTGACAAAAGGAAAAGATGCACATGATTAGCTCCCCCCACCCCTTTAAATATGACCCACTCCACTTTAAAGTTGAGTTCTAAGTGCTACAGAAAAGGTGTGTCCTCAGGTCCACTCAGATGGAGGCGAAAACCCCATTCAGAAAGCAGCACTGTATATCTGAAATTTATTTTTCTCTCTAATAATTAGTTAAAGGGATTTACGCTACAGTATTTAAGGATCTACTGTATACTGGGCATTGCTGGCAGATTAAACTATCCATGCTGACTTATATTTATGTTTAAAGGCTGTTACTTTGCCTCATTCTCCAAAAGCAACAAGGCAGGGAAGCAGTGAAATGTGGCAACAGGCCACTGGGCACATGGAAAAGGACTTGAATCCTGAAAAGGAACAGAGGGTTTCAAGAGAACATCCTGAGTTTCTGATGAAGATTGAAGTAAGAATTAAAGACATCAAAACTAGAATCTCTAATGCCCTTGGAAATTAAGTGATAATTTCCATACCTACAGTTTCAAGAATAGAGCCAGTTAGGAAATTGTACTTTTTTCCCAGAAAAAATTTTTGGGTTCCCCACACCATCTCCATGGGGGATTTGCCTCTGCTGGGGATCCATAACCTTAGCATAACCCAGCAGAAGTGTCATAACCCCTGAATCTAGATGACAGCCGCGTCCTTCTCCGTTCAGACACGCCATTTGGAAATCCCTTGCAGGAGGGCATTATGGCAGTAAGGGGCGAGTGTTTAAACAAACAGCGGCTAGAACGTTTTGGCACTACTAACACGACTTTCACTTGTCCAGATGGACCTCATTGAGCCTCGTTACTGGTACCTTCCATCAAAGAGGCAAAGATTTATTGACTATGGGAAGCTGGTGCAGCTATGCAGCCTCCCTCAGCATCAAGGCCCAATGGGTGGCATTTGCATCCACGCAGGCTTCTGCAGCACTAAGAATCTGTTCACAGCCCAAATGGGAAGAATTCCTCCCTGTGCTGGAGCAGGTGTCCAGGAGAGATGGCTTGCCCCTTCCCTGCCCTGAGGTTTCTGGGGGTTAATCCAACCCTCAGGGCACCCCTCACTTGTGTCTAGGTTCCAGGTTTTGCAGCAGCTGGAACACAACCAGGGAGCAGGAACATCCCAGCCACTGAGCTAGAGTGTCTTGCAGGAATGTCAGTACAGAGCTTACTGAAAGGAATGCGCGCGGTAAATTGACATTGTGCCACTTTCAGCAGCGCGTCAGCTACAGCCCAGTTGAAATACTCAAGTAGCCCACCCCCTGCCAGTTGAGAGTTGGGGAGGTAGGAAGACACCTCTCAACTGCAGGTGAAGGTCATGGCATTCACATTTATCCCAAAAAATGTCACAAGGTGCTTCAATGGCCACAAGTGCTCAGGACCTTGGGTTCACATCTCATCTGAACGACAGCACTTCTAGCGGCACAGAAACCCTTAACCGCATGTTCAGAGGAGAACTCACCAGCACCTTGGACTGGAAACACCTGGCTTCTTCCACTATTGCTTTCCAGTCCACACAAGGACTCTGCCAGGTCTGACAGAGTATGGGCTGTGATGGGTCACAGCAGATGGCGGTATGGATGAAGGCTATTATTATTATTGGGACGAAGAGTAGAACGGAATAGTGGAACAAGCTGTGATGCCACAACCCTAAGGTTCTATGGTGCTCATATGGCCCCCTGATCACTGCAGTGTCTGAGCACCTTAATGTATTTATCCTCACAACACCCTTTGAGGCAGGGTAGTGCTATTATCTCCATTGTACAGATGGGGAACTGAGGCATAGAGAGGGTAAGTGGCTTACCCAGGATCACACAGAAAGACTGTGGTAGAGCAAGGACTTGAATTCAGGTCCTAGGCTAGTCCCCTAACCACTGGACCTTCCATCCCAGCCTTGAGAGGAATGATTGGCTGGACATCATTAATGATGAATCCTGGTCATGTGCCATCTGAGGCACATTGCACATACACTAAGAAGATTAAGGTTTTTACCAGTGTTGTTTAATTTGGCCCCTTAGTACATTCCAGGTGGCTAGTGTACTTCATGTGCCAGCTATCTTGCATGGCGGGACCACTAATACCATCGCTGATCAAACAAGAATTTGCTGTTAGTAAAATTAAACAACTAAGCGTTTGAGTGCAACTCAGACCATGGCCATTGAAATGCACTGCCTGAGAGTTAACTGGCCACTCAACATGATCTATTAAGCACCAGACACACCACAGCATGCTGTACCTGCTCCAGTGACACATCACTATTTCAAGTGATAGCATAGGACTAAATGCCGCAGCAGGATTTACGATCATGCTTTGCTTAGTGTAGCACTTTCTGCAAGGGGCTGCATTTGATCATTTCCATGCTAGAGCACCAAATAAATAATGAAATATCAGGTTTCAAAATTCTGTGTGTCGAAGTATTTATGTTGGGTGAGAGGCCTAGTGTGAAAAATATTTTTATGGTGAAAATAACTAGTTCTACAGTAGATTAGCAGGTGGCAACATTTGGCATATTACCTGTCCTCTCTCCTGTATGGGATATTCCCAAATAGATCCACCAGCTTCTATTTACTTATTTTTTTAAAAAAAGGACATATCTTCAGTGTCAATGCAACAAAGCTGATCTTTACCAGCTGAATAGCTAGATCGGTATTTCTGAAGATAAAATTTGACATCAGTGCCTCTTTCCTAAACCACTTTATTAGCCATAAGGTGACAATTCTAGACATACTCTGGGACAGTGTAAATAAGAAAATGTCTTCTGTTGAGATTGATATGGTCTGAAATGAGTAAACCTCCATTCGCCCTAGAAATAACTCTACAAATCGTTAGGGTCAATCCTGCTGCATTTATCAAAATGAGCTTTTATCTGAATTTGCATCTCAAAAAGACAGCAAGTCAGTTTATCAATTTTAATTCTGGAATTGCTCTAGATATTGGAATAAATTTGGTAGCCAGTCAAAGGCCTGAATTCAAAATACATCCATTGTAACCTGCTGGCTTGTTTAAAAATGCTCTCCTCCCACCTAAATGCCTATTAGATTAATGTTTAAAATCCATTTCAATTCACCATGGGTGGTTTTGTGAAAGGACACTGGTTTCATCATTGTAATTAGATGATTTATTGCCCCCTAGTGGTGACACATGCAGGATAGAAAAAAGAAAAGGAGTACCCGTGGCACCTTAGAGACTAACAAATTTATTAGAGCATAAGCTTTCGTGAGCTACAGCCGATGAAGTGAGCTGTAGCTCACGAAAGCTTATGCTCTAATAAATTTGTTAGTCTCTAAGGTGCCACGGGTACTCCTTTTCTTTTTGCGAATACAGACTAACACGGCTGCTACTCTGATGCAGGATAGAGATGTTGTATGAAGCTGTGATTTAAATTGGATGATCGTTTCAAGAGTGTTTGAATGTGAAATAAAAGGTGGAATTATTAATACTATTAGAGAACAGTGCTATATACAAGATACATATATACTGTGCTAGAGTGGGATTAACTAAAACTTCCTGTCAGCAGGTGTGATTGCAGATTTCTGTCCCTATATACCTCTGTGGAAAAACAACATAGCCAAAGAGACGTCAGCGGAGGTGGGGAGTTGGCCCAGAATGCACTAAAATGGGACTACATGTCTGTCTGGGTAGGCAGAGCCCTTTCTCAAGGTGCTGGGAGACCTTCCTGTGAATCTTTGAATAGGATCCTGTGATAAAAGAGACAACAGAAACAAAGCACCTTTTGTACTTTGAATGCATTTGAGGGAGCGAGCTCAGAAAGGTGGAGCTTGGCCGAGTTAAGAGGTGCTTATCTAGCACAGTGATAGGCACTTCATAAAACCCTAATATTAGATTATCGGATTGTCTATGTTACAGTGGAAATCGATGTAGGAAATTACTACAAGTGTTTGGTCAGTTGAATTCCAGCCAAGCAACCGCTCATGCTCATCACTGCAAAGAAGTGTGGTATTGCTAAGTAATTTCCATTTTCCAGGAAATGTGGTGAAATATTTTTTAAAAAGTTAGATTTTTTTTTTTTTTGCAACTGGATGCAATAAAATGAATGATTTCTAGATTTTCCACACACACTTTTCTCCTTTTCCATTCCGTAGTTTTTCAAAACATCGCCAGCTTTGGAAATGTTACAGAGCAGTAAAAGGAAAGTGAAACAATGACAAAAACCTCTACTCCAGACAGCATGTGTTCCAATGTAGTCCATGGCATTAAAAGGAAAAGGAGGAGAAAAGAGGATGGAAGTTCCATTTCACCAAGGATGTCAAGATTTCCAAACGTGGCTTCTAAATTCTCAATGAAGGAATTTTTTTGTTGTTGTTGTTTTGGGTCAAAAGGTTTCATTCAGACTTTTTATAATTTTGCACTACATTAATAAATAATATAATACAATGTTTAAAAAATGAAACAAAAATTCATTTCACAATGAAAAAAGCAATGAAAAAAACATTTCATTCCAAAAATGTCCATGTCAGAATTTCCCGCCCGGATTTTCTTCCAGAATGAATATCCAGGAACATAAAGCTGATTTTGCAAAGCATTTCAGTTTCAACAGACTCACTTATTATGACAGGATATTATTCCATAGAAATTTCTCTGAAAATACCCCCCAAAAATGAAAATTCTAATTTTAAAAAATTTGGGGTTTGATGAAAAACTAGAAAATTTTAAATAGCTTTTTCATTTGGAAAAAAAGTCATTTTCCCACAAAAAAAGTTTTGAATGGAAAATTGTGACCATCTCTACTTTCCTGCCTAAACCACTATAGGAAAAGGCAGGGGCAATCCTGTAAACAGGAGCTCAGTTCCAGCTTGCCTTCTCCCTTGCCTTGCTTAGGTTCACAGGGGAACATTTTGTCACAGTTCAGGGCAACTGGACCTGTATTTCCCCTGGGTGGTCTAACAAGGACATCCATTTCCTGGCTCCTTAGGCCTCCCCTCTTTTGTGCAGAGACCCACATCTCTCTCTCTCCTGACTGGCATTTTCAAGGCTGTACAGCTCCCTGCCTACATTGTGAATTCCCCAGCAAGTCAGACTGCCTAAGCAGGCCTGCTTTGCTTTCTCCTCAGAGGCTATAAATAGAATAATTGCCCACAGCTATAAATTATCCCACAGCTCTTTCTAAGCAAGCACATTTATTTTTAAGGCAAAAGTGTTACAGAGAAAACATATTAAAAACAATAAAAGAACATACCCACAGGCTAATAAGCTTACAAGAGATCATTCCAGGTTCAACCAGAGCTCTGGCAGGTGTCAGTCCTTCAAACCCTTCCACAAGGATTGCCCCTTGGACAGATGGGTCTGTCCATTTGCTGGTTCAGAAAGCCAGCTGAGAGTCCATTTAAACTTTATCCAAAATACTTTTCTTTGTCTCTTCAAAACCCAATTTGAACCAGCCCATGCAAGGCTCTCCAGATGAAGGTACCTTCCTGGAGGTGTTACAACCTGAGATAATTTGCCTAATCACCCCCTCTGGTCATTTCTCAGAAGACTGTGGTCACCCTCTCCCTCTGGAATCACAGACAAGCTCTCTATAATACATAAACATTTGCATTTTTAATATAAGGAACTCCTAAGAGCCTTAAACCTAATTCAGTAGGGTTTAACATAATTCAATAAGGTTTGTCCAGGATATTGCAAGAAATTGTGGTATCTGTCAAACACATATGTACATATGACCCTCCGGTGAGTGTATGTTACAGGTCCCACTTTGTGCCTGATCCACAGAGAATATGAGTCTATTACAGCCCCAGCTAGAGTATCTTGGCTTGTTAGTTCAAGTTCTAGCAATTTATGCTTTTAGCCCTGGAGGTTGCCAGTTCAGTCCTTAGGGTGTCGGCCAAGATGGTAGCTGTCTCACACAGACAAACTTGCACCAGCTTAATTGAAGGGCTTGTATATAAACAGTTTTTGTACCACTTCAACTACACCAACTAGAAACCAGTACAGTTATATCTGTACAAATCTTTGCAATGGGCACAGTTATACCTATCTATAAAGGTGCTTATGCTCACATAGTATCTAACTACTGTATCTTATATCTAGCTATTATATAGATCTAACTATTTTGGTGATCATCCTTTTAACTGAAGGGTGGGTGAATGGCCCTGGGGTGGCACCAAGCATCCTCTCAGTCAAATGCTTGGCTGGTTGGTTGTGGCGCACATGCTCCAGTTCTAACAGAGCATCTTCTGTGGGGTCAGGAAGGAATTTCCCCCCAGGTCAGATCGGCAGTGATTTGGGGGGTTTTTGCCTTCCTCTGAAGCATGTGGGTGCAGGTCACTTGCCAGGATTGTCTGGGTGTCTCTCACTTAATCATTTCCCGGCCATTGCAGGGGCGTCAGGTGCACTTCGGTCCCTCCTATTCTCTGCCTGGGACTCATAATAGTCTAGTCTCCTGTGGGCTGTTAGTGTCATTTTGGTTGCTGGGCTGAGTGTGCAGGTGCTGGGTGGCCTGGATTTGCAGGAGGTCAGACCAGAAGAGCTGGTACTCTCCCAGTCTCGTTTCCCCTAGGGCCCACATGCCCTCTCTTGAGCCTAACCGGGGGTCAACTGATCCATCACAGGTTCACTGGCCTCTTCGGGTTTGTCGACACTGCAATTAAAAACCCACAGCTGGCCCATGCCAGCTGACTCAGACTTGGGCTGCAGGGCAGTTTAACTGTGATGTACACATTTAGGCTGGGCTAGAGCCCAGGCTCTAGGATCCTGCGAGGTGGGAGGGTCCCAGAGCTCAGGCTGCTGCCAGAGCCCAGACATCTACATCGCTATTAAACAGCCCCACAGCCCAAGCCCTGTGAGCCTGAGTCAGCTGGCACAGGCCAGCTCCAGGTGTCTAGTCTCAGACAGACCCTTCAAGGACGAGTGTTGCCCCATGGCAGTGTTTCTGCATTTGGTGTGTGCATGAGAATCGATCCTATGAACATTTTGGAAATCTTGAAAAAAATTCCTAGTCTGCAAAGGGATGCAACCAGGAACCTTTTGACATTTTGTGCAAAAGAACAGAGAAACAGACGCCCCCATCTCTGGAATAGCCAGGGCACTCCGCTGGCATGTGGGTTCAATCCTTGCTCCAAATCAGGGATTTGAAAAAGTCCCATTATGCCTGAGGATGAAAGTAAAAGCTAAACTTGACTAGGTGGTAAAATTAGACCTTCTTAAGCAACTGCACTCACCAGCTTATGGGTCCAGGATGTCATTGTAATAAAACCACAAGAAGGTGTAGGCACTCAATGGCTGAGAGGTCAGATAAGCTTCAAAATGTCAGAGTTTCAGCTATGCCCAGAAGCCCCAGGATTTTGCCTGGTCTGATTAATGTACAAAGTGCAAAACTCTGCCCCTTGAGCTCCTCGTTTGATAGATGAAAATGTAAGTGACTTCCCTTCAGGGCAGCCTTACCCCCAGAGGTGCAACAAAGCAACATGCCCCAGACCTCTGAGGCTGTTGATGGGGTGAAATTGTCAGTGGCCAGTTGTTCTAGAGTGTGCCAGAGGAAAGAACCTTGAATCACCCAAGAACAAGTGCCCAATCAAGCTGAGTGAGCCTAGTTATGCAGGTTTCAGAGTAGCAGCCGTGTTAGTCTGTATTCGCAAAAAGAAAAGGAGGACTTGTGGCACCTTAGAGACTAACAAATTTATTAGAGCATAAGCTTTCGTGAGCTACAGCTCACTTCATCGGATGCATTAGTTATGCAGAACACTTACTTGGGGTCAAAGGTGTTCAATCTGACCCAATAAAAGTAGAACCAATTGCACCCATGGAAAGACCTCCAAAGCAAGGAGAACTTACATAAATTCATGGCCATTCACAGATGCAAAGATTTTAAGGCAAGAAGGGGACCACGATGAGCATAGAATCATAGAAGATTAGGGTTGGAAGAGCCCTTAAGAGGTCATCTAGCCCAACCCCTGCTCAAATGATCATCATGTCTAAGCTCTTACATAACACAGGCCAGAGCATTTCCCCAAGAAGCTCCTGCATCTGGCCCATAGCTTCTGGCTGAGCTAGAGCGTAGCTTTTAAAAAGACACCCATCTTGATTTAAAGACTTCAAGTGATGCAGAACCAATCACGTCCCTATATAAATTGTTCCAATGGTTAAACTGCCCTCACAGTAAAAAAAAAAAAAAAAAAAAAGTTTCTTATTTCTAGTCTAAATTTGTCTAGCTTCAGCTTCCAGCCACTGGAGCTTATTATGCCTTTATCTGAAACCTAAAGAACTTTCTACTATCAGAAATCTTCTCCCCATGTATGTACTTATCCAGGTACCTCTTGCGCTTTTCTTTGATAAGCTAAATAACTCATCCTCTCACTGTAAGGCAGGTTTTCTAGACCTCAGATCGTTCCTGTAGCTCTTTGCTGAACCCTTTCTGATTTGTCAACAGCCTCCCTAAAGTGTGGACGTCAGAACTGGACACAGTGTTCCAGAAGTGGGCTCATTAAGGCCGTATACAGTGGTAACACCATCTCCCTGCCACCACTTGCTATTCCCCGACTTAGACATCCAAGGATTGCATTTGCTTTCTTAGCCACCACATTGCACCGCATGCTCATGTTCAGCTGGTTTTCACCACAACCCCGTAGTTCTTTTCTGAGTCATGGCCTTTCTAAACACAGTCCCCACCTTAAACAAGCCCCACCTATTTGGGTCCTATTTGGGTCCTACAATCTTGCACTTAGCTGTATTATTCAAGTGAGTCCAGCTTACCATGCACTCCAGATCATTCTGTAGCTCTGACTTGTCATAGACATACAGGGCTGGAAAGGACTTTGAGAGGTCATCTAGTCCAGCCCCCTACACTGAGGCAGGACCAAACAAACCTAGACCATCCCTGAGAGGTTTTTGTCCAACCTGTTCTTTAAACTTCTGCAGCCTCCCTTGGAAGCCTATTCCAGATCTTAACCATCCTGATAGTTAAATCTCCCTTGCTGCAGATTAAGCCCCATTATCTCTTGTCCTATCTGCAGTGGACAGGGAGAACAACTGATCACTGTCCTCTTTAGAACAGCCCTTAGCATATTTGAAGACTTATCAGGTCCCCCCCTCAGTCTTCTTCTCTCAAGACTAAACATGCCCAGTTTTTTTAACCTTTCCTCATAGACTTTCTAAACTTATCATTTTTGTTACTCACCTCTGGACTCTCTCCAATTTGTCCACATCTTTCTTAAAGTGTGGCACCTAGAATCGGACACAGTACTCGAGCTGAGGTCTCACGAGTGCCAAGTAGAGAGGGACAGTTACTGCTCGTATCTTACATACAATACTCCTATTAATACAGCCCAGAATGATATTAGCCTTTTTCACAACTGCTTCATGTTGTTGCCTCATATTCAATTTGTGATCCACTACAAACCCCAGATTCTTTTCACTATTTACTGCTCCCTCAATTTGTGTCATTGTCAAACTTTATCAACAAGCTGGAAAAAATAAAGTCATTGGTGGTAAAGATATTGCATCACATTGATCCAAGAACAGATCCTGTCAGGGCCCCTCTATAAATGCTCCAGTTGAATGATGCTCCAGTCCCCATTACAACATACATTTTGAGATCCATCAGTTAGCCAGTTTTTGTTCTGAATGCTGTTGAGGACAGTACTGAATAGCTTTGGGATGATTAGAGGAAGAAAAAATTCTGAGAATTAAAGTTGTCACAGAAGCACTAGCACTGAAATACTTTAGGATCTCAGTCAGTGTAAACTCACGTGAGTTTGAGACCGTCCTTTTGCAATGCCCTAATCAAAACACAGTGGAGCTAAGCCCAGACTGAAGAAAGAAATACCGTGTTGACAACTGTATCTGGTTGGAAGCTGTTCCAGTAAGATGTTTATGGGAGGAGATTGGTCAAAGTAAAAACAATCTCTGTTGTAAACCTTAAACATTACAGAAACCATTGTGCAACCATCATCCAGACTTCAGATAATGATTGTGAAACGGTAAGGGCACTTTTAAAATGTGGGATACAGGCCCGGAAAGAGTCTCCTTATCCCGGATATGCTTTCAAGAGCACTAATAAATAATGGGTTTCAGAGTAGCAGCCGTATTAGTCTGTATTCGCAAAAAAGAAAAGGAGTACTTGTGGCACCTTAGAGACTAACAAATTTATTTTGTTAGTCTCTAAGGTGCCACAAGTACTCCTTTTCTTTTTTAATAAATAATGAATGCTTAAACCCTATGGCCTGGAGCTCCAGAGGGGAAAGAGCTCTTTACTCCCTTTATTAGTGAAAAGGGAAACATGCAGCCATAGAAAGCTCATTTGCATAAACTGTCTACCCACAATTCTTCTAGTGATACTGGGGCAGTCTTGTAACTATGCATAATTTTGGATGTTTGGGGGGGTGATGGAGTGGATTCATGGGCTCCCAGAAAGGGAAGAGAATTCTTAGTTTGTGGCTAAGCTAACTTGCAAGCATTCAGGACTTTGCCAAAGGTCTACTCCTAAATGCTCTTTTCTCTCCTCCTGTGGGGAACTGCACAGTGAGAGACAATGCAGACTGAGGACAGCAGCAGAGATGACTGGATGCTGGGGAGGCCCCGCCTACTCAGTGTCAAAAGAAAGCTGGGTTTAAACCCTAAACTGGGTTAGGTGGCGACCTCTACAGGCAGGGCCAGTAAGCAGCTCCCTTGGGACTGGAAACAGAGACAGTGGGCCATGCCTACTCTCCAGTACCAATTGTGAGTGGGGTGAAGCGGTAATGGGGTGTGGCCAAAGGGCTATTATCTGTGGGGTATTGTCATCTTCAGGTGAGAAGAGAGTTTAGATGTACTACTGCCCTGTTACTGTGTGTGTGTGGGGGGGTATTTTACTCTTTATTTGCATCTACAGTAACTCCTCACTTAACGTTGTAGTTACGTTCCTGAAAAATGCGACTTTAAGCAAATCCAATTTCCCCATAAGAATGAATGTAAATGGGGGGGGGGGGAGTTAGGTTCCAGGGAAATTTTTTTTTTGCCATACAGTACAGTACTATAGTTGGGAGGTGCCCGTGCCTTACCCCACACAGGCACAGCCCACTGGCACTGGAGACACTGAGGCAGGCAAAGAGGCTGAAGGTGCTGTAGGCTAGGAGAAGCACATTGCACAGCAGCAGTGGCAGCTTCCCCTACTCTGCAAGCAGCAGGGGTGGGGGCTAAACCCTCTGCCCACCCACTCCCACCCTTAACCCACCTCTTCTTCCCTGCTCCCCTCCCCCTTTACTCCGCACCCCACGTCCTCGCTCCTTCCCCCTCCCTCCTGCCCATGGCAATCAGCTGGCTTGAGATGTTCAGGGGCAGCAGGGTTGGGGGAGGAGTGAGGACTTGGCACACAGCTTCTCCCCTTCCTACTCTACCTCCTGCCTGCGGCAATCAGCTGGCTTGCAACATTGGGGAGGCAGGGGAGGGAGAAGGAGCCTGCGCGCTGAGTCCTTGCTCCTTCCCCCCCGCTCCTGAACACCGCAAGCCAGCTGATTGCCATGAGCAGAAGGCGGGGCGAGGAGGGGGAAGGCGCTGATCTGCAGGGTCTGCTAGCGGGTGGGAGGTGCTGGGGGGGCATAGGGGAGCTGATGGGGGGCTGCCAGCTGTGGACAAAGCAGGCAGCCAAAAGAAGTTATAGCGAAGCATTGCACAACTTTAAATGGAGCATGTTCTGTAATTGAGCAGGGACATAAGATCGAAACAACGTTAAGCAAGACAAGTTAAGTGGGGAGTTACTGTATATTCTAGTGCTGAGTTTTCCCAAGTCTGCCAGTGTTCCCTTTCACCTAATAAATCTTCCCCTGTTTGTGCACACTCCTGGAGTGCTTGTAAGTGGGGAAGAGCTGCTACCCAGGGAGGGGGTGTTTAATTTTCCCAGGTGTCTGGGCAAAGGCCCGAGCAAGTTTAGCCATTAGTGGAGAGGGACTGTAGATATATTGAGCCTGGCCCTTTTCACTGCTGTTACCCATCTGGCAGAAGGGTTACAAAAGCCAGAGGCATTCATGGGCATGCACCTGTTCGGATGCAGTTTCCCCAGTGCACAGTTTCCCCATTACTGTTGGTTTTCAGCACTAAAGCCAGGCATCATTAATTAGGTTTAAATACGGTGCGGTTTAAACAGAGAATGAGTAGACTGAAAATGTGACTGGTGGCCAATGCTGGGGACCTGCAGCCCATGAGTCCCTATACTTGGAGGTACAGAGACAGGCTCCATAGTTGGGGCAGTAACAGATCCAAATCCTGCATGGGTCAAGCACAGCAGGGGCTGCCCAGCATACACTATCAACAGGTTACAGAGAAGTTCATTGCATGGATCTCAGGCCGACGGCAGGTCACATGCTAGACAAGCCCCAGGGCTTCCTGAGCTGAAAGCGTGAGTGTCCAGAGCTTGATCTAAAAAGCAAGTTTCTGTTTATAGGGGCTGTAATAGATTCTTGTGGATCAAGCACAGAGGGGGACGTCGAACATGCATTGACTAGTGGCAGGTTTCAGAGTAGCAGCCGTGTTAGTCTGTATTCGCAAAAAGAAAAGGAGGACTTATGGCACCTTAGAGACTAAAAAATTTATTTGAGCATAATCTTTCATGAGCTAGTGCTCCAGGGTCTAGCTAGCTGAGTTGTCTCTGGTCAGCCACTTAGATTTGCTTTTGTAGGCTGTGCCTCTAGGTGAGGTGCAAGCTACAGGATGCCAGGGCATTTACTATGGTGCTTTGGGAAATTATCCTTATTTACCTTGGGAAAAATCCCCTTTTCCCTGCTTTTAGCATAAAATCATATTCTGTTGCAGTCTTTAGCTTGGTCATTAGATGGTAGCAGTGCCTAGATATTTCTTTGCCAGTTATTGGCTTCAAAGTAACACTGGAAAGAGCGGGGTCTTCCATCAACCTAATTTAATTACAGGGATAAAACACATATCTGCAGTTGTAACTCTAAGTATATGGTAGCGCTGATTTTCCTAAATATCTGTCTATTACAGAGACACCAAATGTCACAGATTTCATGAGTCAGATCCGTGACATCTGCTGTGTTATGAGAGTGCATGAGGGTTAAAGGCTACAGCAGGCCCCCATCAAATGTCAAACAGTACTTACTACATTAGTTCTGATCTGGTATTTAGACTGTCACATCGGAAGCCTTTCCTATCTAACAGTGCCACACTGTGGAAGGGCCTCGGAGTTCACTCAGATGATCTCATTGAGATTCCTCAAGCAGCAATTTTACTTCTTTGTTGGTTGAGGGCCTGAATACAATTGCACACAGACCATCAGGGTCCAGGAAACGGTAGACGCCCACAGACAGCACCGACAAGAGGGGGAGGAGAAGAACCAGTCAGGAATTTTGACAGAGCGTGTTTTGCATTGGAATTGCAGACTTGTCAAAACCACAACTTTTTGTAGAAATGTGTCGGGTTCGACGGCACTATGGTTGGGAAGGTTTCTAAGGTCCAGGACGGAACTTCTGGTAAAAATGCAGAGAGGGAGAGAGAGAGAAGGGCTAGCACATGCACGTCTATGCGAGCTGGGAATCACACCTCCAGGTGCTGTATGGACAACCGTAACCTCGTCCTTTGGTATTTTGCAAGGTCTCAGTTTTGTCTCAATGTGGAATTAAACCAAATGCTGAAACCTTGAAATTTTCCATGAAACAGAATTCTTGTTTTCTGGCCAGCACTAGTGATGGGACACGTCACCTTAATCCTTCATCCTTCCTCCCAAGCCCGCCAAAATGATGATGCACCAAAAAGAAAGACACTGTGTTGAATAGCATAGTTCAGAGCTAAAATCCACCTCTCAACAAAATAGGGTTGCCAACCCTCCAGGATTGGCCTGGAGTCTCCTGGAATCAGCATCAATCTCTCAGTGACTGTTGAAAACAATACAGGAGATTTTAAAAGGATATTTTAAGAAAATGACATTACATCATGTTGGAAAAAGAAATCTCCAAGAATAGCTTCAGTCAGAGTTAGCAACTCATATCAAAGCCAGGTGATGTTCCCATTTGATGGGATTCCACCAGCTAGGAAGAGATGAACGGAGGAGGTGGTGGTTTAGCCTAAGATTCAGGTTGGGTTTGAGACTGAACCAGGGCCAGGGTTTTGGATTTAGATTCAATGGTACCAGAGTCTCACAAATGGTTCACATGAGATTCCAGTCCCAAAAGACAGAAATTTCAGAAGATTAACTGTCATGAGCTTTCCGGTATCTGCTGGGCATATTACAGGGAGAACCTTAGAACAGCAGAGCTGATGGAGTGATCATGCTCTATCTTTGAAGCAGATGCAGCAAATAGGCCCCTTCCTGTTTTAGCTCAGGCCCAGAACCACGGAACAAAAATCAGGTGAGGCAGGTTTGGATCTGGAGAACTGAAAAGTCAGGAAATTGGGGTAGGCAGAATAGGGTTTGCAGTTCTGGAGCATCTTAAAATATTATTTAAAAAGGGGGATGAACTGGAGTCAGACATTTGTGAGTGCCCCTCACCCCTCTCCCTGATGAAAGGCTGCATTTCACGGATCCAAGATTAGCACATGTTGGGGCGGCCTATTCATTCAAAAAAATTGTGTAACTGATCACATAAGTTCTGCAGTGCTTTACACGGTAATAGGCATGCATGCACAGATGTCGTGAAACCCACTAATTGCTCCCACAAGGGCTGTTTCTGTGCCATTTGAAAGCCAAAAACTAGACTGAAAATGCTCATTAAGAAAGCGGGTGGTCAGATGCGCCGGAGTTCGAAAGTCACAACATGTTGCATGACCTTAAAGCAGCGAGATAGGAACCTGACCACAATTTGATAAAAGATTAAGAGATAAGACCTTAATCGGTAGCAAACAAGAGGCCCTAATAAGTCTCATAAGGGGAGGTTGGTGTGAACTGGGGAAGATGCCCTACTCAAAAGATATTTTAGATCATGTGGCGTAGTAACACAAATTGGTGCAATACCGAGTATTTCCAAGAGAGGGCACTGTAAGACATCCATTACAATCTACATACCACACAGACTATGCTGACAGCTTGTGCCACACACTCTCAAGGAAACTGCGGAACCACCTGATCAACATCCTCTACAGCAAACAGGGAAAGATTAAGAATGAGCTCTCAAAACTGGATACTCTCATAAAGAACCAACCTTCCACACAAACTTCCTCGTGGCTGGACTTTACAAAAACTAGACAAGCCATTTACAAAACACACTTTGATTCTCTACAAAAGAAAAAGGAACCTAAGCTATCTAAACTACTATATGCCACAAGGGGCCACAACAATGGTTCCCGTAACCCACCCAGCAATATTGTTAATCTATCCAACTATACTCTTAGCCCAGCGGAAGAATCTGTCCTATCTCGGGGCCTCTCCTTTTGCCCCTCCACCCCCACGAACATGATACAGTTCTGTGGTGACCTAGAATCCTATTTTCGACGTCTCAGACTCAAGGAATATTTCCAACACACCTCTGACCAACATATTAACCCACAGAGACCTTCCTGCCAACACTACAAAAAGAAGGATTCTAGGTGGACTCCTCCTGAAGGTCGAAACAGCAGCCTGGATTTCTACATAGACTGCTTCCGCCGACGTGCACGAGCTGAAATTGTGGAAAAGCAGCATCGCTTACCCCATAACCTCAGCCATGCAGAACACAGTGCCATCCACAGCCTCAGAAACAACTCTGACATCATAATCAAAAAGGCTGACAAAGGAGGTGCTGTCGTCATCATGAATAGGTCAGAGTATGAACAAGAGGCTACTAGGCAGCTCTCCAACACCACTTTCTACAAGCCATTACCCTCTGATCCCACTGAGAGTTACCAAAAGAAACTACAGCATTTGCTCAAGAAACTCCCTGAAAAAGCACAAGAACAAATCCGCACAGACACACCCCTGGAGCCAGGACCTGGGGTATTCTATCTGCTACCCAAGATCCATAAACCTGGAAATCCTGGACGCCCCATCATCTCAGGCATTGGCACCCTGACAGCAGGATTGTCTGGCTATGTAGACTCCCTCCTCAGGCCCTTCGTTACCAGCACTCCCAGCTATCTTCGAGACACCACCGATTTCCTGAGGAAACTACAGTCCATTGGTGATCTTCCTAAAAACACCATCCTAGCCACTATGGATGTAGAAGCCCTCTACACCAATATTCCACACAAAGATGGACTACAAGCCGTCAGGAACAGTATCCCCGATACTGTCACGGCTAACCTGGTGGCAGAACTTTGTGACTTTGTCCTGACCCATAACTATTTCACATTTGGTGACAATGTATACCTTCAAATCAGCGGCACTGCGATGGGTACCCGCATGGCCCCACAGTATGCCAACATTTTTATGGCTGACTTAGAACAACGCTTCCTCAGCTCTCGTTCCCTAATGCCCCTACTCTACTTGCGCTACATTGATGACATCTTCATCATCTGGACCCATGGAAAAGAAGCTCTTGAGGAATTCCACCATGATTTCAACAATTTCCATCCCACCATCAACCTCAGCCTGGACCAGTCCACACAAGAGATCCACTTCCTGGACACTACGGTGCTAATAAGCGATGGTCACATAAACACCACCCTATATCGGAAACCTACTGACCGCTATTCCTACCTACATGCCTCTAGCTTTCATCCAGATCATACCACTCGATCCATTGTCTACAGCCAAGCGCTACGATATAACCGCATTTGCTCCAACCCCTCAGACAGAGACAAACACCTACAAGATCTCTGTCAAGCATTCTTACAACTACAATACCCACCTGCTGAAGTGAAGAAACAGATTGACAGAGCCAGAAGAGTACCCAGAAGTCACCTACTACAGGACAGGCCCAACAAAGAAAACAACAGAACGCCACTAGCCATCACCTTCAGCCCCCAACTAAAACCCCTCCAACGCATCATCAAGGATCTACAACCTATCCTGAAGGACGAGCCATCACTCTCTCAGATCTTGGGAGACAGACCAGTCCTTGCTTACAGACAGCCCCCCAATCTGAAGCAAATACTCACCAGCAACCACACACCACACAACAGAACCACTAACCCAGGAACCTATCCTTGCAACAAAGCCCGTTGCCAACTCTGTCCACATATCTATTCAGGGGATACCATCATAGGGCCTAATCACATCAGCCACACTATCAGAGGCTCGTTCACCTGCGCATCTACCAATGTGATATATGCCATCATGTGCCAGCAATGCCCCTCTGCCATGTACATTGGCCAAACTGGACAGTCTCTACGTAAAAGAATGAATGGACACAAATCAGACGTCAAGAATTATAACATTCAAAAACCAGTTGGAGAACACTTCAATCTCTTTGGTCACTCGATCACAGACCTAAGAGTGGCTATACTTCAACAAAAAAGCTTCAAAAATAGACTCCAACGAGAGACTGCTGAATTGGAATTAATTTGCAAACTGGATACAATTAACTTAGGCTTGAATAGAGACTGGGAATGGATGAGTCATTACACAAAGTAAAACTATTTCCCCATGGTATTTCTCCCTCCCACCCCACCCCCCACTGTTCCTCTGATATTCTTGTTAACTGCTGGAATTAGCCTACCTGCTTGTCACCATGAAAGGTTTTCCTCCTTCCCCCCCTGCTGTTGGTGATGGCTTATCTTAAGTGATCACTCTCCTTACAGTGTGTATGATAAACCCATTGTTTCATGTTCTCTGTGTGTGTGTATATAAATCTCTCCTCTGTTTTTTCCACCAAATGCATCCGATGAAGTGAGCTGTAGCTCACGAAAGCTTATGCTCTAATAAATTTGTTAGTCTCTAAGGTGCCACAAGTACTCCTTTTCTTTTTGCGAATACAGACTAACACGGCTGCTACTCTGAAACCTATTCTTATGTGAGTAAGATATTTTTAAGCCTATGGGCACATTGTAAGCATGGGGATAAAATGCTCGACTTTTCTGTATGATTTCCAGAGACTGCCAGGGCAAGATGCTGGAAGAGAAAACACTGGAAACCAGAAAGGTCACAAATTCCATTAGCAACACACATGTTGTATGGTAGAAAGGACTGAATTCTGGCTTGTGGGTCCAGCTTGCTTTGGTGACAGAGGTGACGAGCTGTTTCATCTGCCAGCCTGGCCCAGAAAGCATAACGGGCACACGCTGGCGGAGACGGTGGAAGGCCCTGGCTTTAAGATGAGTCAAAATAATATGGAGGGCACGTAATAATCACACTTACATTTCCAGAAAGCTTCACAAATACCCTGCATCTACTTCCCCTTTGGTGACAACTGGCAGTCTCTTTAATTGAACAATCAACAAGTGATACCCTTAGCCCTTCGGAGCACGGGCGCTTAGGGCTTGATTCTGAGTTCACTGACAGCGGTGGCTGTCAGACGTCACTAAAATCAATGGTATCACACCAGGGTAAAAACATGTAATTCTGTCTAGGAGGAACAGCTCTGAGGTGAATGCTACACTGCTGTGTATTTCTGCAGTCACAAGGGAACGATTTGCTCAATGTTGAGCCTGGCAATCAAAGAAAGAGTTAAGCTGAACTGTAGCTAAGTCGTTTATTCCCCCTCAAAGTTGGCAGAACTTGGCAGGGGCCAGCCTAGAAAAAATAAAGAGGGGTACTGTCCCAAGCTCCGCCCATAAGCCAAGCTCCGCCTACTCGTGCAGAAATTAGATGCCACTCGCGGTTGTGCAGGTCTTAAGATAGTTGCCTCCCTTCCTGGTGCACTTTGATCTGCAGGGAACAAGTCAGCAGTGTTGATATTTAAACTTGTAATTGGGCGTCCGAGTTTGCACCCATTAACGCATGTCTGTCACTTTAGGCTGTCGAGTCATACATTGCTGTATTGGATCACACTGGGAAGGTTTTCTTTACTCAGCAATTTTTTTACATTTATAACTGATGTGGTGAGCCCAGAAGTGCCGGGGCTGTGAACTGCTAGGCCCAGAGGTGCTGAGGCTGTGAACTTGCCAGGCCCAGAGGTGCCGGGGCTGTGAACTGCCGGGCCCAGAGGTGCCAGGGCTCTGAACTGCCAAACCGAGAGGTGCTGGCGCTGTGAACTGCCAGGCCCAGAGGTGCTGGGGCTGTCAACTGTTAGGCCCAGAGGTGCCGGGGCTCTGAACCGCCAGCCCCAGAGGTGCTGGAGCTCTGAACTGTGAAACCAGAGGTGCCGGAGCTCTGAACTGCCAAACCAGAGGTGCCAGGGCTTTGAACTGCCAGCCCCAGAGGTGCCAGGGCTCTGAATTGCCAGGCCCAGAGGTGCCAGAGCTGTGAACTTCCAGCCCCAGAGGTGCTGAAGCTCAACCCTGGCACAAATTAAGCACTGACGTTAGGCTCTTAATGAAAGCTTAGCTCCTGGAGCACCAGATGGCAGCCACGAGGGCAAAATGCTGGCTCATCTGCCCACCGAGACCCCTCCCAGCCTGCCCACAGCCCTTTGGTACTTCACTGAGAGCGAGCACGCACCTTGATGCAGCTGGAGGGTCACTTTGACTTCAATAGTCTTGTGACAGTTTACACCAGGGCTGTGTTTGGCCCAGCCCGTATAGGCCGTGCTGAAGCTAGGCCATGAAGCCAGATGGAAACTCAAACTCCTCAAGGAGGAAGCTGGTTACAAACCACGTCGTTTTTAAGGGGGTGAGGTGAACCCACTAGTGAGTGTGGTGGGGAGCAAACACCCCCCAAAAAACGGCACCTTCAGGGGCTTTGTATCTCTAAAAGCATTGGAGAGGAGGGACTTGGCCCTGCAGAACAACGGCTCTGCGTGCTCCCTTGCTGTGGTTTTGAAAGGTTTTAGGAAAAGAAGCAAAGGGGCGTACGAAGTCAGCCGTAACATTTACTACACAAACCCTGCATATTCCCCTGCAAAGGGAAAAAACCCAGCTCCATTGCCAACAGCATCTTCTGGTGAAGTAAGCACCTAGCACCTGCTAGAGCAACAGCTGGAGATGTGGGAACCATCTGCTAACTCCCAGTGGGTCAGCATCACCAGAAAGCCGTAGAGCAGTGGTTCTCAACCAGGGGCACACAGAGGGCTTCCAGGGAGGTGGTATGCCAATTCATCTAGCTGAGTGTTTCTGAACCTGGAGGTCACGAGCTCCAGGGGGGTCATAGGATGGTTTTAGGGGGGTCGCAAGCACAGCGCTGGCATTAGGGGTGGCAAGTAGGGTAATTGCCTGGGGCGCCACACCACAGGGGGCCGCACGAAGTTAAGTTACATGCTTCAGCCCCGGGCGGCAGGGTTCAGACTTCAGCCCCAGGCGGCAGGGCTTGTGAAAGGGGTACAGTAATCTGGAGAGGTTGAGACCCACTGGTCTAGAGGATCGGGCACTTATCTTGGACTCAGGAGAGCGGTGCCCTAATCCAGAGTCTGCCACCAACCTGCTGCGTGACCTTGGCCAATTGTTTTGCCTTTGTGTAAGCTCTCCAGGGCTCATTATGTGTGTATAGGGCCTAGCCCAATGGGCCCCTGAGTTTAGTTTGGGTATCCACGTGCTTCCATACTATAACTAATTAATAACCATTGTGCGTTCAGAGACATGGCAAAGGGAGTTATTCCATCAGCTTTTCAGAGCAAACACTAAAGGAGGAGGAGTGAGAGAGATAACCTAGGAGTTGGGAGAGGGCTGCTAGTGAACAGGAAAGCTATTTTGGGTGGGAGATTCTCTTTCCTTGTATTGTCCCTTTTTCCCCTCCCACATCCCTCTTGTTGTATCTCTCTTCCAGCACTTAGTTAGTTTCCTTCCTCTCCTGCACTTGCTGCATGCTAGCCCTACCAGAGTCAGTGCAATTAACGTCCTGGTCTCTGAAAGGCTCCAAGAGTCCCTGCTTCAGGGATTGGGCTGCCAGTTTTACTGCTGTGTTGTAAGCCGGACAAACTGGTTCTGATCAAATAAATTCTGACCCAAATCTCTGCCCCACACTCAACCCAACCCTTGGGTGCTCCGCCAGGCACTCTGATCCTTCCTCCCCCATCTGGGGCTAGAAGCAGAAGGGCTGAGAGAGGTGATCTTGCTGGTATTTCCAGTCTTGCCTGAAACAGGCGGGCGTGTTCAGGAGCTTCCCAGCCCCATTCCCCAGAAGCAGCAGACGGGGCAAGCTCCTGAACTTTAGGGTGCACCGAGGAAAAACCTTTCAAGTGTTGCCGTGGCGCTGCTGCCGGTCAAATTCCTGCTGGGAATCTCTCCTCTGGCTCTCTCCATGGGATCAGGGGCTCGGTGCCCAGGGAGGGGCACACTAAGAGTAGAGAGGTGGATAGCAGAGAGGCTTAGCTTCCCCATTGCCATGGCACAGCAGGGCCTCACTAAGTGCCTAGTGCTGTGTCTCCTTGATTCCTAGCTTTCCCATCCTCGAAACAGTGGAGCAGTTCCCATTTGTCCAGCTATTTTCTCAGCGGATTCAGCTCCCAAGCCTGCTATGTGGGGCAATGGGACAAGAGCCACAAATTGTTCCCTTTGAATGGGTCAACTCACGGAGTAAGGCCCCATGCAACGTGAGGAAATGAGCTGGATTTTGCCCTGAGAAAGAATATTGGGAACCCTTTCTACTGGGGAGACATGGGGGACTATGTTCTGCACTGGGGTGGGATGATCTCTTCAGCAGTACAGATGTTTTTCACCTCTACGTTGATAGAAGGCCTTTGTGCCGGAGAAGTAAGTAGCTCTGTGCATCTAGGATGGCTTTAATAAGCACAGACAATAAAAGCAGCTGGAGCCAAAACAATACATTGCCTACTGTACAAATATGTGTTTAGGGCATTTCTAATGTGAATGATCCTAGTTTCCCAGGGGAAGGAGGTGAGTGCCTCACACTATACATGTAATTCAATATTTTTAAAGGTGCATTATTTTCATGGAAGACCAGAACAGCGAGCCCTGTCTTTCATTTGCATGAATGTCTGTGCATCCTCAGAAAGTGTGCAAATGTGGCTCGACAGAATGCAACAGGCCCTTTGAAGTCATTGGTCCAAGAGATATTTCTCAGTGATTGTTTCATTTGTATGGGTGGGTCTTCCTGTTCACAAAAAGGATAGAAATATAGGGGCAGATTCTGATCTCAGTGACACTGCTGTAAATCCGGAGTGATTTCTATCTGGGTTATTTGGAGACATTCTGTAAAATCAGCATCTGTCGCCTTATGTCTCTCAGAGTGCTAGACAGATAAACTAAACTAACTCATTGAAAAATGAAAGACACAGGACAATTAAATCACAAAAGTCTCCAGGCATAGTGTGCCAATTTCAAACCCAGATTAATGGTGAATTATTTATAAGGTATTTACATTTAAAAAACAACAACAGAGGTCTAATCTATTGTGTAAATATTGTAACATATGCAGAGTATACAAAAAAACCCTAATCCTACAAAAACTTACACTCATATGTCTAAAGTTATGCATAGGCATAAATATGCAAAATAAAAAAAATCTTCATGAAGTTTTCTTTGACAGGCAGCTATTTCACATTTTCAAGAGCCAAGGCCAATAAGCCACACTATGGCCCAACATTTCACTTACAGTCAAAATATTTTCTGTTCTAGAAGATGAGAAAAAAAACAACATTTTCTGCTTTCTTAGTTATGCAGATTTTATGGACGGGCCCAGTCTTTGTACCACACTCAAGCTTTGGCAAAGATCACACCTGGACAGCTCAGACAGTGTTTTAAGTTGTTTTGGTCATGGACGTGTTCCGAAACTTATTTGTGCCTGAGAGCTGAGGCTAGAAATGGCTCCTTTCACTTAGGACCAAGTTGTAACAGCTGAGTTCTGAATGCCTGACAATAGGCCTTTCACACTAGCAGCTCCGCAGGCATGAAACACTGTAATATGTAAACACGTGGACGTTACAGTGCACCGTATGTTTGATGTATAGACAGAGGGGTTTTCTAGTCAGCTCCCCAAGTGCCTCTAATTTACCTCGTTCTAAATTTTCAACAAAACCAGATATTTGTTACAAAAATTCCATTTTGTAAACAACCCCTGCCACCACCATTTTCTGTCAAAAAAAGATTAAAAAAGTCTTTGACCAGCTCCAGTGATGACCGTTCCTGCTACCCCTGAGCCCCGTGCAGGAGGGTAGCCATGTGGGAAAGGGATGAAGCTACAATTCACCTCAGTTGGGTCAGGATGAGTGGGAATGATGCATGAGCAGGAAACAAACCAGCTTGACTTTCAGATCCTGGGGTGTAGATAAGACTGTGAACTAGAAAAGTCATTTTTGTACATGTAAACTGAGCAAGTTCAGCCTCAAAGCCAGGCACTTACCAGAGCAGGGGCACGGGCACCTTACGCCCATGAAGCAAGCAACATTCTGGGATGGGATGGCTCAGGATGTGATACAGAGCCGTTAACTACTGTGAATACGATTTAGGTCAATTGTTGCCGTTCAACAGCTGGTCGGTGGGTTACATGAAATGAGTTGTCCATCTTGACCTACCCAGACGGCTGCATCCAAAAATCGCACCAGGTCAGGCATTAATTTGTTTGCAGCCTGAGCAGAAGGGGAAAGGATTAAACACTTATAGAGACTGACCAGTCCTCGCCCCCTAGAAACAGATGTTCCCTCATGATGGAGGCCTGTGGCAGACTGATGCTGTAGAAGGTTTCATGCCCGTTGTCCATGCTAAGCTGAGCATTTCAGGGCTGTCATCTGGTTACCTTACACAAACAAAAATGGTGCATTTCTTGGCCCAGATCTTCAGTGGAGTACATCACTGTAGCTCTTTTGAAGAACAAGGAATTATGCCAGTTTACACCATCTGAGGCTCTATCCCCTATATAAATATCTTGCAGACAATACCAGTCTCTCCCTTTGAGTTTCTGCTGGAAATTCAGGCTGGCATCCAAATTTAGATAAAATTAGCTCCTCTTCATAATCCGAGCTACTTTATCAATTTTGTGACTTTGCAGTCAGATGGTACGTTTGCTTGGAAATGCTTAGGAGAGGCATTTTAAAAGAAAAACAAGCTAAGTAAGAAGCAAAATTGCTGGCATATTTCTGACACAATGATCTTCTGTTTGAACAGCTCCTTCTATCCCTAAAGTACCACTGAAAGAAAAAGAAGAGCGTAGGCCGCTTGTTCACATGGGTTTAAATCAAACAAACAAATATGAAAAAACATCTACCAAATATTCTGCAAGTAGAAGAGGTGACATAGTTGAGGGTGTAGGGCATTATTGGGGGTGGCTGGGCACCAGAGCGGGAACAAAGCATTGGGACTAGGTGGAAAAAGGTAAATATTTCCCATGACAAATTTTTGTTCTTTTCTAAATGTTTTGGGACTTTTGTTTTTCAAAACCTATCAATATTTTGGGGGTTTCAAAGCCAAAAAATGGCCAGATTTTCCAATTGCAGAACCCGAATGTTTCATTTTGGGGAAAAGACCATTTTTTTAACAATGGAAAATGTTGACCAGCTCTATAAAGTATGATGCCAAGTGGGCAGGTCATTCAGGAGAGAAACTGATGCCAGCCGAGTATAGTACAACACCGAGGTGGTGATGTATGGATTCCTAAGAAGGGGAGCGTGGGACAAAGTTGTCCTTTAATAGCATTGTTTCTTTACTCCTTTTTCCCACCTCTACCCAACCCATCCCACCTTCCCCTCACAGTTTGGCCTTCAGAAAAACATTGGCATGTGTGTCTGAGCTGGGCTGGGTGCGTCTTTCGCCCAGAGGAGCGATGCTACAGCTCTGTTGGCAGGGATGGGTGGGAGTCAGGGAAGCCAGGATAGATGCAGGGTCTTGGAGGCATGGACCTCACACAGTCGCAGGATACTTAGTGTGTGGTAGGCAACTACCATATGGAACAGCCAGTGCTGGTAAGGAGACAGACAACCTGCAGCTGACAGCCAGATGAAACTGGGATGGGTAGATAAAAGGAATAAAAATATAGCCAATAAAACACTTTAAAAATGCAGTTTGAGTCAGAACAAATTCTTTTCACAGAGAGATTCATGAATGAATCACTAATAAGGGAAAAAAACCCCTGAGATATTAAAAGCAAGCGGGCAACTAGCTTGTTTCTCACGATAGATACAATAACGATACTTAGCACTCAGATATTACATAATCCCCACAGCATCCCTATAAAGTAAGAAAGCATTATCCTCATTGTACAGGTTGGGAAACTGAGGCAGATGGGTGACATGACATGCTCAAGGCCATCCAATGAGTCAGTGTTACACCCAGGTTTACATCATCACCTTCCAGTGCTCTGCTCAAACCACTAAACCTTAGCTCCATCTAGTATGACACAATGCAATTTATTTTTCCCCAACTAAAAGGCTGAAAGGAGTTTCATTTTCTTTCCTATTCCTCCATTACTCTAACCGATCTCCCTTCTTACTTCTAGCTATGCTACAGTCCAATGAAGTGGTGTTCACAAATGTTAAAGACAACCCAATAAATGCATCCTTCAGGTTGATTAAGTCTCAGCCAAACAGTAGGAAGGAGTCGAGTTTTTCACGTAAAGAGCAGAACCTAACCTGAGATTTTTTCCAAGGAGGACCAACAAAACCAAGACAGGCGATAAAAACAAGAAGGGCCCAGCAGATCCATCAAAGTTATCCTAACATCAGTCCCCCTGCTTCACAAGATGCTAATGGAGAGCCAGGGAGCAGGATCAAAGATGTGAGCAGCCCAGCCCCATTCAGTTTAGAGAATAGAGAGGAAGGCAAACAAGCCGAAATCAACACCTGATAGAACAAACGCATAGAAGAATCCATGTCTCCCAATGAGACAGGATAGATCTCAAGCCAGAGATGTTCCTAATCCCAACCTGGCAATATGGAGTTAAATTCCTATTGGCATATGCATTTACAACGTTTGCCATAGATCATTCCCACTGATACCTTTGCTCTGTGCTCATGGAGAGCGGCTAAAGCCAAAAACCTCACAGTGCAAACATCCCAGCACTTCCCGGTGCTGAAATCCTCACAGAGCCACATTTTGCAGACAGCCTTTACCTTGCCAGTGCTAATCCCAATGAAATCCCAGGGATCAACAGGCCCAAACTGTGGGATCTAGTTTGGTTGCTCAAGTCCTAATCTAGTTCTAAATGAAACACAAAGCCACAGGCAGCGTATATAATAGGCTGGGGAAGGCTGAGCCTCCCCAAATAGCCCTGCATGGCCATGCCCAGGCTCCGCCCCGAGGCCCCCTCCTGCTGCTGCTAGTTGGCCCCGGACTAGGCAGACTGCTCCTCTTCCGGGAGGCTTGCTGGATCTGGAGCTAGGGCGCCTGGAACATGAGGTGGCTGCCCCCCCCCGCCTCCGGTGCTGGGGCCATGCCTCCGGGCACTCTGGGGCTGGGAGTGGGAGGGGTGGGCCAGGCGCTAGCCTCCCTGAGCCCGTGGCTCACCCACCACCCATGCACAAAACCGTTCAATGATTCTAATATTTCTCTACATCAGTGCGCTGGGCAAAATTGCAACTTTCCCTGAGGATTATCAGAACAGATCTCTTACTTGTAGGCACACGTGTGCCCTCGGTGAGAAAATCAGAACCCCTTAGAAAACTAACAGTTGGGGCCACATACACGTTCCCTCATAGGGCCATGGTTTGATGTAACCTGTTATGAGGAGCTACAGCCCTGAGACAATCTTCAGGGTCTTTCCCACTCCGAAATCAAGGAGACAAAACTCCCCATCCTTCTGCCAGCTGGTCTTAATATTAAGGATAAATCACTCACATGAATAGTTTTCTAGTTCTTGAATGGGTTCTCACAGTTAGGCCTGCACTGGTTTGTCAGTGGCAAGTTCTGTGGGTGCCCAGGACTTCAGAGACAGCAGAATCCAGCCAGGAAGTCCACTTCATCTCGCGCCTGTCTTTCACTGGCAAGCTATGAGTCACCAGCCCACACCCCCAGCACCTGGGAGAAAGTCATTTGCAAGGGAGGTGCTTGGTTGGTTCCAGCTTCATGAGGACCATGGATCACCTCTCTGGTCCTGCTGCTGGGGAAGAGTCAGGCTATGTCGCTAAGTCACTTCCTTACCCCAAGTCAAAGTCCAGATGCATGAAGATCTTGGATCTGGAGGGACTATGAACCCCAAAAGGGCAAAGAACCAAGTTCTCACAGGTCCATTAATTTTCCCCTGGGCACTAGGAAATGGGGGGAGGGATGCGGATGGGGCTGGGGATGGGTAGTAGTCATCACCATTCCCCTCTCCCTCAATTCCTACCTTGGCACCAAGACAGACCCTCAGAGGCTCGGGTCCAAGAGGGAGGCTGCCTGACAGGACTCTTGGAAGTGGGAGAGGCAGGTGCAAATGAACCTTCAGGGCTGAACCCTTTGTGACAAATTAGCTAGCTCTTTGGTAGGATTTGCATCTTTGGACAGAGGGGCCATGACAAATCTCACATTGATCACTGAGTACCACCCTGAAGATTGCACATGGCCCCAACGTCACAGTTTCTAGAAAGTTCTGATTTAGTTGCCAAAGGCACATGTATCTTTCAGCATTCGTCCAGGGGAGTCCTGCATACGAGAGGCAGTGGAGATCTGTACAGCAGATAAGGGGTCCACGCAGGGGATCTTAGAGCAGAATTTCATTCTACAGTTTCTCCCCTTCCCCTGACTAGAGTTGCCAACTTTCTGATTGAAGAAAATTGAATGCCCTTGCCCTGCCCCCAGCCCCTTCCCCGCCCATCCCTTCTCCAAGGCCCCACCCCCACTCACTCCATTCATGCCCTGTCGCTCGCTCTCCCCCAACCTCACTCACTCGCTCATTTTCACTGAGTTGGAGCAGGGGGTTGGGGTGCAAGAGGGGTGTGAGGGCTTCGACTGGGGGTGCAGGCTTTGGGGTGGGGCCAGGGATGAGAGGTTTGGGATGCAGGAGGGGGCGCCAGGCTGAGTCTGAGGGGTTCAGAGTGTGGTAGGGGGCTCTGGGCTGGGGCAGAGGTATGGGAGGTGAGGGCAACAGCTTGGATTGCAGGCTCTGGGGCAGGGCTGGGGATGAGGGAGTTGGGGTGCAGGAGGGGGTGCAGACTCCAGGTGTCACTTACCTCTCGGAAGTGGCTAGCATGTCCCTTGGGCTCCTAGGAGCAGGGGTGGTAAGGGAGCTCTGAACACTGCCCCCTTCCACAGGTGCCACCCCTGCAACTCCCATGGGCCGTGGTTCCTGGCCAATGGAAACTGCAGAGCTGGTGCTCGAGGCAGGGCCTGAGCCATGGGCAGGGGCAGTGTGCAGAGCCCTCCGGCTGCCCCTGTGCCTAGGAGCTGGAGGGACATGCTAGCTGCTTCCAGGAGCTTCATGTTTTTTGCATGTTTTGCATCCCTGCCCATCCTGGCGAATAGCCATTGATGGACCTGTCCTCCAAGAACCTATCTAGTTCTTTTTTGGACCCTGTTATAGTCTTGGCCTTCACAACATCCTGTGGCAAAGAGTTCCACAGGTTGACTGTGAGTTGTGTGAAAAAATACTTCCTTTTGTTTGTTTTAAACCTGCTGCCTATTAATTCCATTGGGTGATCCCTAGTTCTTGTGTTATGGATCCCTAGTTCTTGTGTTATTTCACATTTGCAAAACTCAAGCCAAAACCACAGGGCATTTTCCACTGAACAGGAGGAGTCTGCTCCTTGAACAATACTGGATGTAAACACCTTGGTTGTTTACATGGACCTCTTGTCTTGTTTTGCATGAGCAGGGCTACATATGATATAAAACATCTAAATATATAAGCTGCATGTCTCAAATGGATTATTCCCAGGCTATGCTGATTTATAGCAGCTAGGAATCTGGCCCCAAGTCTCTGTTGTTAATGAACATTGGAAAAAAACAGCCCTCTATATATAGGAGACAAATTGTCTATAAATTGTACGAGGCACAGAGGTTGTTACAGTTACTAAATGATTAAAGCATCTAATCTCTAGAGCGGCACGGAAGAACATGGTAAAAGGGATTTTTGATGTGGGGGTGGGGGAAGGGCATT
Source organism: Dermochelys coriacea (assembly GCF_009764565.3). Classification (NCBI taxonomy): domain Eukaryota; kingdom Metazoa; phylum Chordata; order Testudines; family Dermochelyidae; genus Dermochelys; species Dermochelys coriacea. The sequence continues at coordinate 119,412,950 of NC_050073.1, forward strand.
TCTCTGGGGACTGTGCCATAGAAAGCCCTATAAAAGAGGCACAGATAAGTAAGACATCATTAATAAATCAATGACAGGAAAATGAAAATGGAAGTAGACGAATCAGCTAGCTGATCGGGTCACAGATAAAAAATAGCACATCTGCTGCTGCTTTCAGTGTATTAACAAATAGGCCTCTGGATCAGGCACTCTAATGCTTGGAATAATGAAGCTTCGAGACCGATTAAAGCATAAAATAATTTTTAAAATGCATCTGGTCCCACCCAAAACATGAGGAGACATATTTGCTTTATTCCGCATCCTCGCCAGCAGCTGCAGTGGGTAAAACCGTCTTTTTTTTTTTGCTCTAACGAAAAGTACACAAACACAGCTAATTTAGTGTTTAGCCCAGTGCTTTGATTCCTACCAGCTAAATGCACTGAACTGTACTTAATCGATATGTTAATCCAAGCCAATGAATGTCTGCCTGAGCTGTACCAACCAGCTCCCCTGCTGGAGAGAATCCAAGTCTTTCCCCATTTCCCTCTAATATTCAAATTGCTGTTGCCGTTTTGTTTTGATTGAAGAGTGCCGCAGAGTTAACAGTTGCAAAAATGCTCTGTTTCCCCAGAGTCCTGTTTGTTTGTTTGGCTACAAAAGATTAGATGTTGGCTAGTGTTAGAGGTTTAGCTGCCTGTCAGGCAAACGGAAGAGTAGCCTCCAAAAAGCTTGCTCCCTGTGGGTCTCCCAAGCTCTCTGCAATACGAGACAGAAGCCCAGATAACCTCTGGCCCTGGAAAGCGGGCATCTGCTCATATTCTGTAGCTACAGATGCTGTTCTCCACTCCCATCCAAAAACCAAAATGAAGCATGAGTTTATTATAGCAAGCCCCATATAAGTTCCTTGTCTGGCAGGCTTTTCTGCATGAGCCTATCTTCTTAGGGACTTATGTTGTTATTATTTGAATGACAGGAAAATTTAGAGGCCCCAAATGAGAACAGCCTGATTTCACTGGGTGCTGTACATATATATAGTGAGAGACAGTCCTGGGCCTGGAGATCTTACAGGGAAAACAGTCAAGACAGAAAAAGGGTGCGAGAGAAAACAGAGGCACCGAAAGGGGAAGCAACTTACCTGAGGGCACACACACAGAACCTAGGTTTCTTGCCTCCCTGGCTGAAATCCCAGCACTGACAAAGTCAGCCAGTGAGAGTTCTGCCCTGGGTTTCAATGAGGCTGAAATCCTCGTCCCAGTCCAGTAATCCAGGCTGCCTCCCAGGGCTTTGCAAGAAGCTTGCGGAGTGGCAGGTTTCAGAGTAGCAGCCGGGTTAGTCTGTATTCGCAAAAAGAAACTGAGTACTTGTGGCACCTTAGAGACTAACAAATTTATTTGAGCATAAGCTTTCATGAGCTACATTGGAATGCATCCGATGAAGTGAGCTGTTGCTCACGAAAGCTTATGCTCAAATAAATTTGTTAGTCTCTAAGGTGCCACAAGTACTCCTTTTCTTTTTTAGGAAGAGGGAAGTGCTTCTAAAGACTTGCCTTCTTCTCAACATTCCCTTTCTGAGGGCACGTGCCATCCGAGGGCTAGGCTGGTCTGCAGCCATCAGAGACTGGGGGATAGGTGGTCATGTCCAATGGTTGGAGCAGGAGTCAGACCCGAGGGTCAGAACCAGAGTCAGCGGCCAGATGCCAGAGCAAAGGTCAGAGCTAAAGTCAGGAATTAGAGCCAAGATTCAGAGCTGGATTGCCTGGAGTGAAGCAAGGCAGAACCAGGGCAGGAGCAAGTCTGGGAACAAGCAGGCACAGGAGCTATCACAGCCAGGGGTAAATGCTTTGAGCAGCCCCCTGGCCTGCTGCTGGGCTGAAGGGCTGGCCTGCTGACCCTTCCCACCAACCAGGCAGCTGCTCCAGGCCAGCTATGCTCGTTAGGTTGCTAGAGCATTGTCTCTGCTGCAGACCCTGCTTCCTGACAGCCATCTCGGGGCACCATTCGAGTGCTATTGGATGCCCAAATACCCATTGATGAACTCCAGGCTGATTGGACAGATGGTGGCCTCCTCTCCCCAGGCCACGGTGAGTCACACACATCAATGATCTTGGCTCGATGAGCGACACTCAGAACATATCGCAATGGAGCCGCACGCCCTGCTAAAACACCGGTCGGTACAAAGCACAGCTGCCCCTCTGCTTAGCTCCCCAGGCCACTGTGAACACATCCCGCTGGCGATTCTGTGCTCTGCACTGGCTTCCCATTGGGCAAAGCATCCAATTCAAGGTCTCTGCCCTGATACGCAAAGCCCTCCATTGAACTGGTCCTTGCCACTTCTCCCTTCCTGAGCAGGACAGCTATCTTCCACTGGGAAAAGGAAGCTGTCAGCCAGCAGGGGATGCTTGTGAGCATGGAAAGAACTTTCACATGAGCCGGATCTATGGAATCCCCTGCCACAAGAAAGAAGGATGGCCTCAGGCCTCTTTTGCTTCAGCTTGGCTTTTCCTCAGTAACTTCTTCATAGATGCAACACAGCCTCCCACCCCTCCACATACTACACAGCCACTCACACACAAACAAGATCCATAAACTAATCAAACTATTTCCCTTCCAGGCTAGGGAGAGAGAGAGAGACACACACACACACACACACTGTTATTATTTCTATTTTTAAATACTTGGGAAGCATTCAGACAGCATGGTGATGGGGCCCTGCATGTACCTCGCTCGATAGAACACCATGCAATGACAAGATCATTTCTGTGGTGAGTAAAAAATGTGCAATATATGGTATAAAAATTCAGCCTACTAAAGATATTCATACGAAGAGACTGATTTTTGGTAAATGCATGTGCATGATTAAGTCATCAAATATGTATGCACAAGGGTGCACCTGATTTGTATATGCAATCACCATGATTGCACATGTAAGTTGGGTATTTGTATATAGATAATTATAAGTCTGCTTGCCCTTATAAATATCTGATTTGCAAACACACTTGTGGTAAGTGCACAGGCAAGTTAGGTACTCAACTGCTCTGCACTGGTGTTTTTCACTTTGAAAAACAGGTCCTACTTGTCCCATGTTTAGAAATACCCAAGAGTCAGAGTTCTGTCAACCTCTGGAACTCCTTGCCAGAAGGTGTTATGAAGACCAGTACTATAACGGGGTTCAAAAGCGAGCTAGATAGATTCATGGAAGATAGGTCCATCAATGGCTATTAGCCAGGATGGGCAGGAATGGTATCCCTAGCCTCTGTTTGCCAGAAGCTGGGATTGGGTGACAGGGCACGGATCACTTGATGATTACCTGTCTGTTCATTCCCTTTGGGGCACCTGCCTTTGGCCACTGTCAGAGGACAAGGCTTGATGGACCTTTGGTCTGACCCGGTATGGCCGTTCTTATGTTCTTGTAGGGCAAAGAAATGATACTTCATCAAATGAGATCCTTTTCCTCTGATCTCATTGTAACCAACTCCACAGGAACAGAAACAAATTGGATCATCCAGTCTGTGACGGACCAGTCCCCCTCCCCACAGTGTTATCTTTGGGAAGCTGAGGGCCGTGGGGGGGGGGGTTCATAGAGAAAGTATGTCCAGCTCAGGGACTGCAACTGTCCAGGGCCTACACAGAAGGGAAGGCCGATTGCACCCTCTGCTGCATCTGTGCAACAGAGACAATGGGCACTGACTGATGTAAACAGTGGTTCCCAAACTTGGGACACCCCTTGTTCCGGGAAAGCCCCTGGCGGGCCGGGCCGAGCCGGGCCGGTTTGTTTACCTGCCGCGTCCACAGGTTCGGGCGATGGTGGCTCCCACTGGCCGCGGTTCGCTGTGCCCGGCCAACGGGGGCTGCGGGAAGTGGCGGCCGGTACGTCCCTCAGCCCGCGTCGCTTCCCGCAACCCCCATTGGCCGGGCACAGCGAACCGCGGCCAGTGGAAGCCGCCATCGTCCGAACCTGCGGACGCGGCAGGTAAACAAACCGGCCCAGCCCGCCAGGGGCTTTCCCGGAGCAAGGGGTGTCCCAAGTTTGGGAAACAATGCCATAGGAGACAATGAAGGCCTGAACTACATCTCCCATAAGACAATGCTTCACAAAAGGGAAATGAGTATAATGGTGAACTGACTTGAAACAAAGCGTTTTGGGTTAGTTCAACAAACTAAAGTAATTTTTATTTGACCTGAAATGAAATATTTTGTTTCAATTTTCTGTAGACAAAACCCACAGAAAATTTTGATTTTGCAGAAATTGCGTTTTCCCTCAGAAGATCATTCCAAAGGAAAAATTCCTGATCAGCTCTACTCTTTACAACTTGAGCAACAGGAACAACTCCATCAGTTGGTAGGAGTAGTAGGTTATCATCATCTATTGCAGACTAGCCAGACAAGGGAACACGGATGGCAAATGTGTTACGGTGACAACAGGGCCAAAAGGATTCAGGGGGAAAAATGGTCCCTCATTGTTTGTTTAGACTTCAATAATGGACTGTTGTATCACAGTGAGTTGGAAAAGCTTTTCCCTGCTTGTTAGAGCCTGGAGCATCATTAGAGCTGTAGGAATAAGGCTCGGGCCCTCCAAAGATGAGAAGGCTCATTCAGCATCTCTCTTTTGATTAGACTCACCAGGCTCAAAATGCTTCTGGGCTAAGCAGGTTTTTCCAGGTTATCACAGCTCTGTATAAAATACTACGTAATTAGGCTACACGCAACCATGTTGAACATAATGAGCAAAGAGCAGCACGCAGGGCTGTATACACGCTGGAGATGCACAAGGCACAGCGTGTCCACCCATTGAAGCCAAACTATTAGTCTGCGCACTCAGTGCTTCATGAATATAGAAGCGCTAGATCTATTGATGTGTGTATGTATTGTGGCAGAGCTCAGACCTTGTCCCCGTAGGTCCCGCACTTCCAGGCGGTTTATGCTAGAGGCTCACTGCAACCCTCCACGTAGCCCTTCTCTCTCTCTAGGGCCAGGGATACAGTCAACTGAGCCCTTTTCATCATAAGCCAGCAAGGAGGTTGGTGAGAGATTTCCCACAGTCTCCTTTGCTCCTACGGCCTTATACCAAAACAGTTTAGCCTCCTGTCCTGACAGGAGCCTGTTTTTCCCTCCCAGGAGGCGTTTCTGTAGTGGCAGGTTGGTGGGGGGAACCCGGGCCCGCCCTCTACTTTGGGTTCCGGCCCAGGGACTCTAATGGTAGTAGCTGTTGGCAGCCAATCTTTCACCGCCAGAGTTGCTACATTTCCCTGGGCCACTTCCCCACAGCTCTCCTGCTTCTCCCTTACCAATGACTTGAGGGTGTCTTCATTAACCAGCTCTTCAGCTGTACTTCCTCTCCTCTAGCTCCCCTCTGCCTGGAGTGAGCCCTTTTATAGTATCAGAGGGGCCTCAATTAGAGTCAGGTGGTCACATTAGCTTAATGACCTCACCTGATTCTTTGCAGGTTAATTGGAGTCAGGTGTTCTTATTAGCCTGGAGCAGCCCCTGCTCTGGTCAGTAAGGGAACAGAAAACTGTTAATCCAGTGGCTAGTATATCTGCCTTCTGCTACTCTGCTGTACCCAACTGTCCTGGGTCCATCACAGTATGTATCTGTAATAATTAGGCATTCATAGCTACTGTAGCCTGAGCTGTAGATTAAGTATTTATTATATTGATTACCTAAGAATTCCCAGTTATCACTGTGAGGGTTGACAGGTTCTTGTCCCAAGATCAGGCCCCATATTATTACAATTACTATATAGTTGGGAACCCTGATGTGCACAATTGCAACACTCACACTATAAGAACTTTTCTATATTTCCAAATATAGTTTATTAATACATTTAGCACACTCACAAATACCTGAACTCAGTAAACTAGAGAGACTACAGCATGGACATCTGTACATCCGTATACTCACACCAGCCCTTGCAGGACAACCTGAAATGCTAACCATCATCTTCCTCATCACCACCACCTTCCCCCTCATCACCAATGGCCATCACTCTTGCCCCTTTCAAGGGCTACATCTCTCTGTCTTCTACTGCCCACAGGTTGGGATGTAACTTTTATATGATATTCTGGCACCACTATATCTAATGCATATTCAGTAGGTGATTTTCCCCTTTCCCGCTTTGTATTTTCTCATCTTACTAATGTTGAGGTGCCCTTCTCCTATTGGTTAGTATGTGGATACGTGTAACAACCAGTTCAGCTCACGATCATATCTGCCTGTCACCCCTTGCTTAAGCGGATTTGCGGTTATTACTTCCATGTTCCTTGCTGTTGCACTGCCTAGAACATTCTAACTCCTACCATTGAGCAAGCTCTCCTTCGTTCCTAAAATCGAAAGGTAACTGTTGATCTATGCCAAGACTTTTGGCCTACTTAACCACACGTATGCTAGCTTATGCTCCAGCTAATGTCTTACAGGATACTGTAGGTTTCTTGCATTACAACTGAATGTAATGAAAGCAGCTAAAGGTAATGAAGGCAAGGCAGTGAATATAGGAAAGGCAAGCCTATGGGCTGCACTACTTGAGTTAATAATTGCTCCCATTGCTAGGAAGTGCTGGTATCCCATTGTACAGATGGGGAATTGAGGCATCAAGGTCACACAGGGTGTCGGTCTTGAACTCAGATCACCTCGTGCACTTGCCCCGGGACCATACTTCCTCTTTAACAAGTGTTGCTCCTTCACTGTCACTACATGTCCTCTGTTCTGTCCTCCATCGTGACACTCTTTCCCCTTCTCTTCCCTCCTATTGTCTTTCCTCTCCTATCCAGCAATGACTACGCTCCCCTCCCCCACATCATCATCCCACCCGTCTCTAGCTACAGATCATTTATAAACCAAACAAATCATTTATGTATTTTAAAAGTGTGGCACTGACCTGACATTTGCCCCTCACCACTGTGACATACCAGGATCCAGTCCAGACTAAGGAGTAGCTGCATCACACCTGCCCTGCAATCCCAGGTGCCTTACAATGCCTTGCTGTGGTAGCTCCCACCTGGGTTGCTCCCAGACAGCCTTCCAGCCTGTAAGCCACACCGTGAGTGTCTGTGTGTAACTGCAGCCTGCCAGCCACATCTGGGTTACACGCTGGCTCTCACCAGCCTTGGTTATACTGCAGGGTGAAATGTGTGTCCTGCACTGCCACGCCCTCTCCTAGACAGTACAAACATTTTAAGTCCATTATTCCTTAAAGGAAATAACATGCCAGCTGATTACCTCAAATGGTTATTTCAGACATTTCAATTTACACACACTGGAGTAGATAAAACAGTAAAACAAGTTTATTAACTACAAAGAGAGAGATTTGGAGTGAGTACAAGTAATGAGGCATCAAAGTCAGAAATGGTTACAAGGTAATAAAGATAAAACATTTACTGATGCCTTATTTAACAAACTGTTAGATTCAAGCAAAGTGTCTCACCACATGCTCAAGCAGATTACGGACCAAACTCTCAGGTGTCTCCCCTCCTCCAGAGTCCAACACTTGCTCCCTTCTTCTCTTCAGGTGCAGTGAATGCAATAGGCAGAGGAGCAGGGGGAATCCATTTGGGGCGTTTGTCCCTCCTTTTTATAGTTTCAATTCCCCTCTTGAAAAACATTTCCAGATGGGTACTAGGGGACAAAGAGTCTATATGGAAGGATGTTCTCTGCTGGTTTTCTCACATGTTTGAACTTCCTTTGTCTTCTCTTCCTGATTGATGACTGTTTACTGCTTAAATGCTAATTAAGCAGAGCACCCATTCATTTGTCAGATCTGTTTGCCAACTTCTGTTTGGGCAGGGTTATGGAACTTGTGTTAACATCATGAAGAGAAATCTTAGAACTTCACATACATTGTTGCCACACATATTTTATCAGTACAATATCGATCAGCAAATTGAGTTTTCAAATGATACCTTACCAGGCATACTTCGTACAAAGATTATTACCATAGTGTGTAGGTGTGAATACAGGGGTGTATTCTGTCACAATCACCCTGATGGCTGCTTGAATGTTATATCTGTTTTCTCCAAACCGTTGGTCCACCTTGTCTATTTAGATTGTAAGACCTTTGGAGCAGGGATGGTTTTGTGTGGCTGTTCAGCACATGGTATAAGGGCTCCAATCTTGACTGGGTTCTTTAGGCATTACTAGACATTACACATAGCTCAATAATAATATTGAGGTTTAATGAAGTGAACAGAATTGTATCTCATTCACATACTGATATAAAAAATTTCCTAACTGTCAGGGTGGTTACGCACTGGAATAAATTGCCCAGGGAGGCTGTGAACTCTCCATCATTGGAGATTTTTAAGAACAGGTCAAACACCTGTTAGGGATGGTCTAGATAATATGTGGTTCTGCCATGAGTGCAGGGGACTGGTCTAGATGATCTCTCGAGGTCCCTTCCAGTCCTACGATTCTGTGAATCTATAACACAGTCCAACACACCTAATTCTCTCCTCCAGTGGTCTCACAGCTGTAGATCAAGAAGAATGACCAGATAGACCTCTGCAGGAGACAGATGTTGGAGAAGATCAGCAATCAGACAAACTGCTTCTTTGGGATCCTTCTGAGAGGAAGGACCAGACCCACTTAAATGCAATTTACACTATCCCTACTAGGGTCTGCAGTAAATCAACAAGGCCTTGTGCAGGCAGCATTAATGGCATTAAAAGCCAATTTAGAAAAGAAAAAAATATTTCATTATATGCAGCCTAGGTAGCACCACGTATAGGTTAAAGTTGCCCAGCACTTTCCATTATAAGACCTTGTTTTCAGTTGCTGATTATTTTGCCAAACTTTAATAGTTGGGGGTGAAGTTTTCCATGCCTGGTGTCTGCCAAAGGCTCAATTTTGGGGGGAATGGAAAGGGTGGGCATGAACTTTCATCTAAAATGGCTCATTCATTTCCAAGAATGAGATAAGGGGAAATACAAACTGTGGGAAAAATAATATGTGCTCATGTAATTAAATACAGCACCACCGTGTATATGTACAAGGGACTGAATTAAGGGGGCATGGGCAGCCTTAATTCTGGCATCGCCCAGCTTTTGAGCACTTAACTTTGGAACAGCAACGTTCTTTTAACATATTTCCTTTTGGGTAACAGCATATAAAATATGACTGCGTGACACTGCTCAGAATTGTCTGGTCATTACCTTCTGTTTCCCTCCCACACTGTGCGCTGCATCCCCCTGTTGTTCAATCTTGTCCTCAAATTGTAACCACTCCAGGGCAGGTACTGTCTTTGTGTCATGTATGTATGTACATCACCTTGCACAGTGACGCCCCTCTAGGCACTATCTCAATACAAATGAATAATCACCCGTTCTAAGGAAGCAAGGACATCATTTTCTCTTAAAAATGATACATGTGAGATGATGGCAAGGTTCTGTCTGGAATACAGGAACAGCAGCCGATCTCAAGCATGCCAAGGATTATTGTATGTCAAGATTATAGACCCATTAAGATTTCATATTCGAATGCGATCCGATTACTTAACTACAAACGTCTCTCTCGCTTGCCCTAGTGGATAGAAAGCCAATAAAATTCCTCAAGCTTATTGCCGAGTGCTGAAAGCAAATTGGACTGATCCGCTGGTGAAGAAAGCAAGAAGGGCAGGTATTGCCCCTGCGTGTCAGAGGGCTGACAGAGTTGGGCTGTATCTTTGTAAACATACTGGAATTACCAGGAGGAGGTTTAAGATCATGTAACATCCAACAGCTCCCAGCAGTAAAACAGCGTTTCAGCTTCCCAAACTGAGAGGCGTTCTTTCCACAGAAGGGGCCTCATTTATCCCAGAGGCAGCGGTGTACATTTATATTAATATTAAAAGGGAACGAGCAGCCTGCCACATTCATTCCTTAGACGTGCTGCAAAGAAGCCTGTTCTGTTTGTGAGTTACAGTAATCACTGAACCAAAAACTAATTATGTGGTTGACTTGCTGTGTCTTTCCCAGAGACAATTACACCCTGAAATCCAAGGAACCAATGTACGCAGAGAGAGAGAGGCTTGTTCCACTGCAGTGATAGTGTTAAATGCTTCTGAAGGGCCTACTGTTCTTTATAGCCAGCAGAGTAAAGGAGAACCTGAAGCCGCAAAAGCAGTGGCATGATATTGCTGCTGCAAATCCATTGTATTTGATGCAATAATGGAAGAGAGAAACTTGTGTGATAAATAATGGCAAGCCCTGAGTCCAATAAAGAAACATCGCTGTGCACAGTACGGGGGCGTAGGAGAACTGGAACAAGTTTTCATAAGCAGATGAAGAAAATTAGGCTCCTACATCCATATTCAGACACTGAGAGGAAGGATGATCCAGTGGTTAGGGCAATTGCCAATAACTTGAGAAAGCTGGGATCAAGTCCCTGCTCGACCACAGGCTTTCTGGGGTACTTTGGGCAAGTCATTTTGCCTCCTCTGATAATAGAACTGGAGGGGCGTTGTGAGGATAAATACATTGAAGCTTGTAAGGAGTTCAAGTACTACGGGAATGGGAACCAGAGAAGTATTGTAGAGAGATAAACGAGTGACCTGATTTTCAAAAGCTTTTTGCACCCCCTGGGGTGCTCTCAGCTTGTGTAAACCAACCAGCCTTACTTAGGATGAAATCCCAGAGTGAAAATGACAGTGGAAGTTACAAAGAGAGAGGTTTGTATGTGGTGCCTTCTGTGATCCCAGGGATGGAAGGCAAGCCATGTGAGCAAAGGCTGAAGGAACTGGGTATGTTTAGTTTGGAAAAGAGGAGATTAAGGGGGGGGGATATGATAGCGGTCTTCAAATACTTGAAAGGCTGCCATAAAAAGATTGAGAAAAGTTGTTCTCTTTTGCCACAGACAGCAGGACAAAAGGCAATGGGTTCAAACTACACCATAGCAGATTTAGATTAAATCTCAGGAAAAACTTCCTAGATGTAAGAACAATAGGACAATGGCACAGATGCCTCGGGAAGTTGTGGAATCTCCTTCACTGGAGGTTGTCAGAAGGAGGCTGGAGCCATCTGCCTTGGATGGTTTAGACACAACAAATTCTGCATTGTGGCAGGGGGTTAGACTAGATAACCCTTGCGGTCCCTTCTAGCCCTGCAGTTCTGTGATTCTAGAGAAGAATGTGGTGCAAATATGCCAGGCCCTCAGAACGAGAAACTAGTTGATCTGAACCAGCAGATTATTTGTCAAAGAAAATCAGAGGAAGAACAGGACATCTGAGCACGGTATCTCTGATATTATTACCGAGGCCGGAGAATACCGGCCAGGTTAGAGGCAGTATGAACCAGGGGCTAGGATAGTGGACTGAGATCCAGGAGACTTGGGCTCTGTTCCTGGCTCTGCCAATGACCTGTCTGACCTTGGAGTTCTGTTCTCTGCATCAGTTCATCCTCCCATCCTTAGTCTGTCTTGTGTATTTGGACTGCAAGCAGGAGCTTTGTTTGGTACAAGGGAGAGTTTTTTCATATGTCTAGATACTCCATTATGTCTTCCACTGTTGGCCCCCTCCAGGTTATGCAGGATATTATACAATCACATAAAATGGGTCTATCTGCCAACACAACTTTGCTCTCCCTTGCTCCCCAACTTTTCTGAATTCATGACCTTGATCATAAGCTCTTCAGTGCAAGAGGAGACTCTCACTTGGTGCCCAGGACAATGGGGTTCTAATGTCAGCTGGGTCCTCAGGGGGATAATAGAAAAAAATTTAAAAAAAAAAGTGGTTTCATAAAGAAAAAGTGGGGAAAAGGGGAAACGGACAGATGGAAGAGAAAAAAATAATCACAGCCAGCCGTCGGCTTGGCTCGAATGGATGCAACTGTACTGAGCTGGCAGAGCCAATCAAAACAAAAGCATCATTAGAGCAGCCAATAGCTGCAAAAACGTCTGCGAGGGGAAATTTCCCTGAGGCCGAAGAGCCTGGGAGGCCTGCCAGCGAGCTGGAGAAGGTGCTGCCAGTTTGGGAGCTGGAGTTTAAAAACCTCCGAGAGAGTTAAAGGCCCTGGGAGTCAGTAGGATGCTACGCAGCAAAGAGTCTCCACCAACAATTGGGGAAACTCACTTTTGGAGCAACGACCCCCATGGCAGTCAGTCAGTCAGTCCAGGCCATTGATTCTCATCATCATCCCATGTGTAAGATAAACACGGCTGACATTTGCAAGGGTTGTTAAAGAGGCATCAGTGCTCAAATGGGCGAGAAACATGGCGGAGAGTCCCGATGCTGCAATGCAGGGCTGTTTTGTGAAACAAAGTGCTCAGGGCAGTGGTGCAAAGTAAGTGTACATATTGTAAATTAGGGCTGCCCAGAACCATGAACTCCTCTTTGCTTCCTGCTCCTTGTTCACAAGCTCCTCTTCACTCAAGTTTCATTTTGTTTTTTAAATCAAGGTTTCAGTTTCCTGCTCTGGCATTTACATTGCCAGAATAAATGCTGCTGATGTTGTACGGTTATCGAGTTGACAGATCAAAAGGCTGAGGGACATTTTTCTACCCCAGCTTCACCCAGTAAGGGTCACATTAAACCAAGCCTGGTGATCACTTCTGGGATTACCAACCTAATAAAAGGGGAACAAGAGGTAAAGTCTATCAATCATAACTTGTGTTTGGCGTTGACCTTTGAACACCCTGCATCTGAACTAATGTGTCTGCCCCGACCCTCTGTTCTGAAAGGCAATTGCTTTTTTGAAATATGAACTGCCACTAATAAATGAATTCAGGTGATAAGATAAAATGAAACGAAAGGACCAGAATGAAAATAAAAGCAAGGAGACTGGCTGCCGATTTCTGGGCTGGTCAGTGAGGATAGCGTGTGCTGCTTTCAGGAAAGTTTGCTAGAATGTTAATGCTGGAATACGTCTACTGGATAAACAGACTTCCAGTTCTCCTGTGCTCACTTATTAGGCATTTTTCAGATCTAGCTATCATGGTATGATAGTTATTCGGTTTTAAACCTGCCTAGAAGTACCATTAACTATTGAACTGCTAATTTACTGTGGTGCACAACAAGACTTTGATGGACGCTTGCCCAGAAAGTCAATAATTTATCAGATAATGTGATCAATGAGACTAAAGTCTCATCATTTGCAAGTTCACATCCATTGCCTTTCAAATTCATGTCTGACTATACCCTCTGTGCACCTTTTATTAAGGGCAGTCAATTTCCGCTTCCAAATTATTTAGTTGATTATTTTCCCTCTTACTGTTGACTGCTTAGTTTTCAATGTTATCGAGATGTGCCAATAAAATGAAGAGGTGAATCATTGCCCAGTCGCCTGTTTCTGGGGTTAATTCAGAGGCTGCTTGCTTTGTTCAAACCCAGCATCAATGCCTCCTTCCTACTACCAGCTGTTAAATTGCACATTGCTTTGTTAAGGGAAAGCATGGAAACGTTCAGGCAAGCTGGAAAAGTCACAAGGTTTAAAACCCCTGACTCATCTGGACAGAGCCATGGAACAGAAGATAAAGTTTCCTCCAAGCTATTTTTGTAGTGCAGTTGTTAAAAGAAGAAAAGTGTTTTTCTGGGGGGGGGGGAGAGAACTATCCCCTTCCCCACCCTACCGCGTCCCAGATGATCAAGACATTTGAAGACACTCCCACAAAGATATTATCTTCTTAAGCTAGATTCCTAGGGGAAATGGCTGATATTCCTCCCTCTCAAAAGATATAGTATTATTCATCTGTATTACAGGGGCACAGTACGAGTGCAATGGGGTGCAAGGATTGCATTGATCCAACTGCAACACTTGGACCTATATTTGTTTGATGTAGCTGTTTTGGACAATCTACTTTATTTTTCCATGTCAGAGTAAAATTAGAGATGGTTGAATAGATTTGGCAAAGTTCAAGTAGCCAAAATCATGGCATCACTTGCCTGGCTATATGCTGGCATCTAGCCCGAGGGTTACTAAATACACATCAGCTAAGATATTGATCCTCCAAGTCTTACTTACATGCTTACCTCCCATTGGTTTCCAATGGGACTACTCACATAATCAAAGTTAAGCACATGCTTAAGTCTTTGCAGGATCAGGGCCTAAATCTATTTAAAGATTGCCAAAAGTGTCATTCTAGAGGACCATTTTGCGGAGAGGCAATCGTGCTTCTAAATACTTTTCACTTCCCCAGCTGAATTTCTTTTTACTTCCCCCTGATAAAGAGTTCATTATGGATATTTTGAATGTAAAAAGGGGCAGCGGTCAGATCTCTCAACTGCACTGTGTTCTCAAGGATGTCACTCATTCTAGTCCCAAAGTTACGTACAGTCCACACACATCTCTCCCTTCTCCCACTTTCAGTGGTGAAGACTATTTACAGCAGCAACCAACGTTTATAAAGGTACAGAAAGTTGTTGGCGCTGCAGGAATGAAGCCCACTGCTTTGGAGTTTCCTGCATGAATTATTTTTGGGTCTTTGTCACAGATACCATCATCATCATCATCATCATCATACTTAGCTCTTATATAACGCTTTTCATCTGAGGATCTCAAGGCACTGCACAAATTTTAATGTATGCATCTGCCTGAAAGGCACTAGGAAAGAGACCACAAAATCAAACAGCAGGAGAAATGGGTTTGGGAAATTTTATTTCTGAAATTTGAGTGAAAAGCCGTCTTTAACCTAAACATTTTCCTTGCACAGCTGGAAACAAGCCACGGCACGGCACAGCACTAGGGCATGCTGAACAAGGCACAGGAGTGAATGTGATCGAACTAGTCACTGTCTGAGCTGAGCGAAATGCAAGAAGCAAAAGGAGAGCATCAGTCATGAAGTGAATTCTGCTGGTTACAGTCACATTTGGAGGCCCCAGTCAAAGATCAGAATCCTATTCCACTAGGTAGTGGACGAACCCTGTAGTCCAGAAGCAGGCCCTCCCCTAGAGAATGTACACTCTAGGTTGAATTCAATTGTTCAATATTTAGTACTCTAAGGTGCTATTAGTGACACACTTAAGGTTTTCTTTTTGCTCCAGTCCATTATTTTGACATTGACGGCGATGTTTAAAAATAAGAAAGATATCCAGTGTTGCTGGGTTCTCAAACTCAGAACAACAATCTATCCTGTTAATATAGGAAATATGTTTCAAGAAAAAAGAAAAGGAGTACTTGTGGCACCTTAGAGACTAACAAATTTATTTGAGCATAAGCTTTCGTGAGCTACAGCTCACTTCATCGGAAAATGAAAGCTTATGCTCAAATAAATTTGTTAGTCTCTAAGGTGCCACAAGTACTCCTTTTCTTTTTGCGAATACAGACTAACACGGCTGCTACTCTGAAACCTACGTTTCAAGAGGCGCTGTTCAGCATTGTGCCACACAGCTGTGTTTTTACGGCTGCTCAGGACAAAACCCCAGAGTTTTCTTCATGCCTCAACTGCTTATTTGGAGTGTGGATTGATTTTTTTTCCCCCCAGATGCCAATAAGGAAATCCTGCTGAAGGTTTAATTGATATAACATAGGCCAACTTTACTTTGTTTCTTTTAACAGTTATGCTGATACATTACAAAGCAATTGGCAATAAGCTGTATTGTCCCATCCATTTTTAAGCAGAAGTTCCCATTAAATCCAAGGGGGCCGTCTGCTTTAAACCTAAAAATCAATGGCATGATAGGGCCTAATATTAGATGCCTTATTACTTACAGCATCATGGGAGCAGACTGATTGTCTGTGTGTGTTGCTACAGAATTGAGCCAGGGTCGGGGATTGAAATCGATAGTGGAGTCCTGCTGAGACACCATCTCTATTAGGATGTGTGTGTTACTGTTTAACTATTGGGATAACAAAAAGAAAAGGAGTACTTGTGGCACCTTAGAGACTAACAAATTTATTAGAGCATAAGCTTTCGTGAGCTACAGCTCACTTCATCGGATGCCGATTGACGATCCTGTGATCGTTGCCCAGTAATGAACAGAGGTCAGGACCCAGCAGCTGAAGTTCTGCTGGAGATGGTTATGATCTGTTGCCATGGCCGGGAAAACAAATGGGCCTTATTGACCCCCAGGGCTGTAAATTAGGGCTATTTCAGATCAGGACGGGGAGGGGAAGCACGATCCAAAGCCGAGGATCGCCTGTGGAGAAGGCCCTGCCAGCTGCTCTCTCCAGTCTCCGGTGGGGACCACACAGGTTTTATTGCAGCCCCCAAAGCAAAGTCATTACTCACCCTACACATCCTTGCAGGGGCGTGATGGGCTGCACCCTTACTCCCGACCTGCATCGCTGGCCTGGCAGCAGACTCCTTTCCCAGGGCAGGAATGGGAAATTAGCAGAGTCTTGTCTCCACCCCCGCAACACCCCACCCTGGGCAACTGAACCAGCGCCAGGGGGCCATCATCTGTTACTGGGGCAGGCCTACAGCAGGCTGGTTCTGCCCTTGCTCGGGGAGGGGAAGGCAGTGGCTTGAAATCTCTTCCCCTTGCTAGAAGGCCCGGTTCAGCTCCGGTGGAGGGAGATCCGTGACTAGCCCAGAGCGACTAATGCACCTCAGCAGGCTAGCAAGTTCCTGACAGACAGGCTGAAAGTGTTACTTTTTGGGGGTGGGGGATGGAGGACAACAATCTTGTGTGCTGGGCCTCCGGGAGCCAGGAAAATGGCACAGCCAAAGAGACCTGTTTTCCCTACCATGGCCCAACCCAGCGCCTGCTGAAGTCAGTGGCAGCTTAGCCGTCAACGTCGGTGGAAGAGGGGTCAGAGTCTTGGCTTCATTCTGGGGCGGGGGGGGGGGGGCTAAAAATTCTTATGCTTCGTCTCATCCCCAAAATGAGTTAATTTTGGAAAGTCCCGATGCAATCGGTTATGAGTTATTCTTAGTTTCACAGACGTGACAAACAGGCTGGCTGTGGGTCTGCTTTTCACCATGGCTTGCCTTTTTTTTTTTTTTTTTTTTTTTTACCACTTTTGCACTTAAATCACTCAAACCCAATTTGCTTGCTTTCAGACCAGGCACAGACTTTGAAGGAAGGCAAGTGCCTTTGCAACATCTAAAACAGTTTTTGCTTAGACATGAGAATTTGTTTGAATTAAAATCCCTTCATCTTTTTCCCAGCATCAGCACAGTGGAGTTCTCCCAAACTCCACGCTTGAGATAAGGAACGATTCCTGTGTGTTCAAATGCAGTGGCTTTGTTAAAACTCCCAATGTTAACGTTACTTCAACACAGGGTTTTGCAGGGGTGGAGATTAGTTATACTGTGGGAGAGCTGGAAACTCAGTATTTGCAGTTACCATAGTACTGCAGTCGAGCAAATATTGTACAAATGGTACATACAGCCAGCACAAGGCATCAGCATCAATTAAGTCCTCAAAAATCAGCTCTAAGTGGAACTGAGGCAGTGTGCAGGTATGATCAGGTGCCTGGATGGGTCATACAAAGAATGCAATACTCAGGGCAGACTTCAAGGAATTGGGCACATGACCCCCAAAACTGGTGGGTTATTTTATAATTAGATTCACCAAGCTGTAACAAACCAGCTTCTATAATACCACACTGGTTACCAAGGAGGCAAATACAGTCCCCTTTAAGCATTTCAGCTCTTGACTTCCATCTAGCCAGCCAAGTCTAATATAGTGAGGGATTACTGAAAACCAGATTCATCATATGTGAGGTTCGCCAAACACAAAGGGCCAGACACTGATCCCCAGTGTCTCGAATCTTACCAATAATCATGCAGATGCCAATCCTTTAGTAACTAAGAGACTAAAAGGATTCACAGTAAAAGGAAAAAGACAAAGACAGGTGCAATAGTTAAAAGATCAATATACATACCAAAATGTGTAAAGTCCTTAGGTCAGTTTCATAGCAGCCATGGTGAGGCTGCTGATTTGTAAGAGTCTGTCTGGAATCAGTTTAAAAGGTTATAGTCCAATAGGCAGTCCAGGTGTAGAGTGTGTTCAAGTTCTTCCCTGGGAATTCCACGGCACTCCAGGGCACACTTGGAGACCTCAGTATTATGGCTTAGACCTTCCTAGTCAAAGTTTAAGCAGATCTGAGATGAAAAGGATCAGGCCCGAAGCTTCCTTTATAGTTCTCTAGCAAGTCCTCACAGCAATCGTCACAGCAGGACCTTTCCCTGATGAAGAACTGGCACGGCAGATTTTTGCTTTGAAGCTAATCCTAGAATCTCAGGGTTGGAAGGGACCTCAGGAGGTGATCTTGTCCAACCCCCTGCTCAAAGCAGGACCAATCTCCAACTAAATCATCCCAGCCAGGGCTAATCTTCTCAAAGAGCTTGACTTGTTTAGCCTAACCAAAAGAAGGCTGAGGGGAGATAGGATTGCTCTCTATAAATACATCAGAGGGATAAATACCAGAGGGAGAAGAATTATTTAAGCTCAGTACCAATGTGGACACAAGAACAAAGGGATATAAACTGGCCATCATGAAGTTTAGACTTGGAATTAGATGAAGGTCTCTAACCATCAGAGGAGTGAAGTTCTGGAACAGCCTTCCAGAACTGGAACACAAGGGAAGCAGTGGGGGCAAAAGACATATCTGGCTTCAAGACTAAGCTTGATAAGTTTATGGAAGGGATGATATGATGGGATAGCCTAATTTTGGCAATTAATTGATTTTCAACTATTAGCAGTAGATCATAGAATCATAGAATATCAGGGTTGGAAGGGACCCCAGAAGGTCATCTAGTCCAACCCCCTGCTCAAAGCAGGACCAAGTCCCAGTTAAATCATCCCAGCCAGGGCTTTGTCAAGCCTGACCTTAAAAACCTCTAAGGAAGGAGATTCTACCACCTCCCTAGGTAACGCATTCCAGTGTTTCACCACCCTCTTAGTGAAAAAGTTTTTCCTAATATCCAATCTAAACCTCCCCCATTGCAACTTGAGACCATTACTCCTCGTTCTGTCATCTGCTACCATTGAGAACAGTCTAGAGCCATCCTCTTTGAAACCCCCTTTCAGGTAGTTGAAAGCAGCTATCAAATCCCCCCTCATTCTTCTCTTCTGCAGACTAAACAATCCCAGCTCCCTCAGCCTCTCCTCATAAGTCATGTGCTCTAGACCCCTAATCATTTTCGTTGCCCTTCGTTGTACTCTTTCCAATTTATCCACATCCTTCCTGTAGTGTGGGGCCCAAAACTGGACACAGTACTCCAGATGAGGCCTCACCAGTGTCGAATAGAGGGGAACGATCACGTCCCTCGATCTGCTCGCTATGCCCCTACTTATACATCCCAAAATGCCATTGGCCTTCTTGGCAACAAGGGCACACTGCTGACTCATATCCAGCTTCTCGTCCACTGTCACCCCTAGGTCCTTTTCCGCAGAACTGCTGCCGAGCCATTCGGTCCCTAGTCTGTAGCGGTGCATTGGATTCTTCCATCCTAAGTGCAGGACCCTGCACTTATCCTTATTGAACCTCATTAGATTTCTTTTGGCCCAATCCTCCAATTTGTCTAGGTCCTTCTGTATCCTATCCCTCCCCTCCAGCGTATCTACCACTCCTCCCAGTTTAGTATCATCCGCAAATTTGCTGAGAGTGCAATCCACACCATCCTCCAGATCATTTATGAAGATATTGAACAAAACGGGCCCCAGGACCGACCCCTGGGGCACTCCACTTGACACCGGCTGCCAACTAGACATGGAGCCATTGATCACTACCCGTTGAGCCCGACAATCTAGCCAGCTTTCTACCCACCTCATAGTGCATTCATCCAGCCCATACTTCCTTAACTTGCTGACAAGAATGCTGTGGGAGACCGTGTCAAAAGCTTTGCTAAAGTCAAGAAACAATACATCCACTGCTTTCCCTTCATCCACAGAACCAGTAATCTCATCATAAAAGGCGATTAGATTAGTCAGGCATGACCTTCCCTTGGTGAATCCATGCTGACTGTTCCTGATCACTTTCCTCTCCACTAAGTGCTTCAGGATTGATTCTTTGAGGACCTGCTCCATGATTTTTCCAGGGACTGAGGTGAGGCTGACCGGCCTGTAGTTCCCAGGATCCTCCTTCTTCCCTTTTTTAAAGATGGGCACTACATTAGCCTTTTTCCAGTCATCCGGGACTTCCCCCGTTCGCCACGAGTTTTCAAAGATAATGGCCAAGGGCTCTGCAATCACAGCCGCCAATTCCTTCAGCACTCTCGGATGCAATTCGTCCGGCCCCATGGACTTGTGCACGTCCAGCTTTTCTAAATAGTCCCTAACCACCTCTATCTCTACAGAGGGCTGGCCATCTCTTCCCCATTTTGTGTTGCCCAGCACAGCAGTCTGGGAGCTGACCTTGTTAGTGAAAACAGAAGCAAAAAAAGCATTGAGTACATTAGCTTTTTCCACATCCTCTGTCACTAGCTTGCCTCCCTCATTCAGTAAGGGGCCCACACTTTCCTTGGCTTTCTTCTTGTTGCCAACATACCTGAAGAAACCCTTCTTGTTACTCTTGACATCTCTTGCTAGCTGCAGCTCCAGGTGCGATTTGGCCCTCCTGATATCTTTCCTACATGCCCGAGCAATATTTTTATACTCTTCCCTGGTCATATGTCCAAGCTTCCACTTCTTGTAAGCTTCTTTTTTATGTTTAAGATCCGCTAGGATTTCACCATTAAGCCAAGCTGGTCGCCTGCCATATTTACTATTCTTTCGACTCATCGGGATGGTTTGTCCCTGTAACCTCAACAGGGATTCCTTGAAATACAGCCAGCACTCCTGGACTCCCTTCCCTTTCATGTTAGTCCCCCAGGGGATCCTGGCCATCTGTTCCCTGAGGGAGTCAAAGTCTGCTTTCCTGAAGTCCAGGGTCCGTATCCTGCTGCTTACCTTTCTTCCCTGCGTCAGGATCCTGAACTCAACCAACTCATGGTCACTGCCTCCCAGATTCCCATCCACTTTTGCTTCCCCCACTAATTCTACCCGGTTTGTGAGCAGCAGGTCAAGAAAAGCGCTCCCCCTAGTTGGCTCCCCTAGCACTTGCACCAGGAAATTGTCCCCTACGCTTTCCAAAAACTTCCTGGATTGTCTATGCACCGCTGTATTGCTCTCCCAGCAGATATCAGGAAAATTAAAGTCACCCATGAGAATCAGGGCATGCGATCTAGTAGCTTCCGTGAGTTGCCGGAAGAAAGCCTCATCCACCTCATCCCCCTGGTCCGGTGGTCTATAGCAGACTCCCACCATGACATCACTCTTGTTGCACACACTTCTAAACTTAATCCAGAGACACTCAGGTTTTTCCACAGTTTCGTACCGGAGCTCTGAGCAGTCATACTGCTCCCTTACATACAGTGCTACTCCCCCACCTTTTCTGCCCTGCCTGTCCTTCCTGAACAGTTTATAACCATCCATGACTGTACTCCAGTCATGTGAGTTATCCCACCAAGTCTCTGTTATTCCAATCACGTCATAATTCCTTGACATCACCAGGACCTCCAGTTCTCCCTGCTTGTTTCCAAGGCTTTGTGCATTTGTATATAAGCACTTGAGATAACCTGTTGATCGCCCCTCATTCCCAGTATGAGGCAGGAGCCCTCCCCTCTCAGACATTCCTGCCTGTGCTTCCTCCCGGTATCCCGCTTTCCCACTTACCTCAGGGCTTTGGTCTCCTTCCCCCGGTGAACCTAGTTTAAAGCCCTCCTCACTAGGTTAGCCAGCCTGCTGGCAAAGATGTTCTTCCCTCTCTTCGTAAGATGGAGCCCGTCTCTGCCCAGCACTCCTCCTTCATGGAACACCATCCCATGGTCAAAGAATCCAAAGCCTTCTCTCCGACACCACCTGCGTAGCCATTCGTTGACCTCCACGATTCGACGGTCCCTACCCAGGCCTTTTCCTTCCACGGGGAGGATGGACGAGAACACCACTTGCGCCTCCAACTCCTTTATCCTTCTTCCCAGAGCCACGTAGTCCGCAGTGATCCGCTCAAGGTCATTCTTGGCAGTATCATTGGTGCCCACGTGGAGAAGCAGGAAGGGGTAGCGATCCGAGGGCTTGATGAGTCTCGGCAGTCTCTCCGTCACATCACGAATCTTAGCCCCTGGCAAGCAGCAGACTTCTCGGTTTTCCCGGTCAGGGCGGCAGATAGATGACTCAGTCCCCCGGAGGAGAGAGTCCCCGACCACCACCACCCGCCTTCTCCTCTTGGGAGTGGTGGTCGTGGAACCCCCAACCTCAGGACATCGCATCTCATGCCTCCCAACCAGCGGGGTCTCCTTCTGCTTTCTCCCCCCAGACATATCATCTGGTCCACTCTCCGCAATGGTACCTGTGGAGAGAACATGAAAGCGGTTAGTTACCTGTGTCTGTGTTACTGGAACCCGGACATTCCGCTTACCTCTTCTGGAGGTCACATGTTGCCAAGCTTCTTCACTGGCCTCTTGGCTCCTCTGTGCAACCTGCTCTATATCTTTAGAGCTTTGTGCCCCTAGAAGGCTATCCTGAGTTTGGTCCAGAAAATCCTCAGTCTCTCGTATACAACGCAGGGTCGTTACCTGTTGCTCCAGACCTTCAATCTTCTCTTCCAATATGGAGACCAGCTTGCACTTTGTACAGACAAAGTCGCTTCTGTCCTGTGGAAGAAAGACAAACATGGCACATCCAGTGCAGGTCACAATAGCTGAACCCCCCCCTTCCATATCACCTACCTACTATGAGCTTCCTCAGAGACGTTGGCAAGATGTAAGCCTCACTGGGCTCACTCCAGGCGAACTCCCAGGCAAACTCCTGCTGTGAGCTGCTCTGCTGTCCCCGCTGCTCCGCTGCCGCTCAGCTGGTTCGCGAGGCTCTGGCTATTTTCAAACAGCCAGGCTTCCCTGACGCAAACACACAGACACCCTAATGCCCGCCCCCTGCAGGCTAGCAGCCAATCAGACACTCACTCAGGCTCTCTCCCTGCCCTCCCAGCAAACACACGCTCGGATACTTCCTCAGCAAGCAAACACACACACTCGGATACTTACCAGTCCCAGGCAAACTCCTGCTGTGAGCTGCTCTGCTGTCCCCGCTGCTCCGCTGGTTATGCCCAATATGATATGCCCAATGGCCCATGATGGGATGTTAGATGGGGTGGGATCTGAGTTACTACAGAGAATTATTTCCGGGTGGCTGGCTGGTGAGTCTTGCCCACGTGCTCAGGGTTTAGCTGATCGCCATATTTGGGGTCGGGAAGGAATTTTCCTCCAGGGCAGATTGGCAGAGGCCTTGGGGTTTTTTTGCCTTCCTCTGCATCGTGGGCTATGGGTCACTTGCTGGAGGATTCTCTGCACCTCGAAGTCTTTAAACCACGATTTGAGGACTTCAATAGCTCAGACATAGGTTAGAGGTTTGTTACAGGAAAGTGTGGGTAAGATTCTATGGCCTGCGTTGTGCAGGAGTTCAGACTAGACGATCATAATGGTCCCTTCTGACCTTAAAGTCTATGATTCAATAATTTCTGAAGCATACATAGGTAAACTAGCTGCTTTCATTCACATGAGGCAATTAGCCAGTAGTTTCACTCTAGCACAGATAGTTTAGCTGAAGATAACAGATAATATTCGCAAAAAGAAAAAAAAAGTACTTGTGGCACCTTAGAGACTAACAAATTTATTTGAGCATAAGCTTTCGTGAGCTACAGCTACAGCTAAATGCATCCGATGAAGTGAGCTGTAGCTCACGAAAGCTTATGCTCAAATAAATTTGTTAGTCTCTAAGGTGCCACAAGTACTCTTTTTCTTTTTGCGAGTACAGACTAACACGGCTGCTACTCTGAAACCTGTCATAGATAATTATTAATTTCCTGCATAACCTTAAGATCAAAGATGTAAGATAAACTGAACCATTCACCTGCATAATATAATTCAATCAAGACATGAAACGGGACTTAGTTTCTACAAGCTAACTAGAGCACATTGTTAAATTTCTAGCAAGATACAGGTAAACACAAACAAATACACTTAGCATCTACTCTTGATTTCTATTACTAGAAATAAGTGGGTTAATGATTGCTGGTCTAGTACATCTCTTGGAAATTCCCATACAAGTAGACTGTCTTGATTATATTTAAGTTGTTATGGGTCCCACACAAACTGGCCCATACGTCAGTGTCACTGCAGGCATGGCATGAATATCACCCAAGTAGCCTAGTTCAGACACTGGACTTCAGGCATCCAAATCCACCACCTAAACGAAGGTGTCTGAGCCATTTTGCATCCTTTGTCCCAATCTAGACTAAGCTGCCATCTCTTAGAACTAGTAGAAGATCCACCTTTGCAGTTGGACGGAACTGTGAGTCCCTGCACTGGGCTATTCCAGCAACGGTTCTGAGTAAAGCCAGAGGCAGCAGCTATCTACGAGCGAAGCCATTTGTCTTATTTGCCTTCCCGAGGGCTTCTTGTGAAATTTCTAGGGCCAGAGTCTCTCCTTTGTGCAGCGGGGAGGCAGTGTGCTGCCCCACTGCCCTCGAAGGAGCTCAGGGAGCTGCCTCCATAGACACTATCCCTCCCTTCCCAGCATGCATCCTTTTAGGTGGGGCAGCCTGCCCCCCACACACAGCTTAGCTCCTGCTCCCAGTGGGGCAAGTCCTACCTCAGGGAGCATGAAGGAGGAGCAGCCCCAGGCCTGCAAAGGAGCGCTCGCTGCCGTGCTCTTCACTATGGAAGTGACCACAAGAAGTGCTGTAGAACAAGAGGCCCGCTCCCAGGGAGGGAGGGGAAGGAAACTTTCCCCTCCAAGAAGATATACACAAGAGGGAAATGCACCCCCTTTGGTTGTAAGCTGCCATGGCACGCAGATCAGAAAAGTGGTGTAGACCTCCACCAGCCACAGCCTGAGCTAACCGGGTACGTACACCGGTGGCCTATCAGCTGACTGAGCACCTCACACTCATTAATAGATGGAGTATTATACCCATTCTGTGGAGGAGGAACTAAGGTGCCAGAGAGTTTAAGTGACGTGCCTGTGGTCTGTGGTCAGACCAGGAATTGAAGCCAGGACTCTCAAAATCCAGTGCAGTGTCCTCTCCCCTTGACCATCTTCACTATCCCGCACTGGGGCTTAACCATGTTTGCGGCCAGCCCAGCAGCCGCCCTGGTACCCAACAAGGGCCCATGTGTTTTATCACGGTTGCAAAAGCCCAGATATCCAGGCTTTTCATAGCAAATCAACCCCAGGTTGATCGAGTGCATGTTAGGTGCTACCTGCCCAGAAGAATGTACGTCTTGTTTTCATCCTTTTGATTTATAGAGATGATAGGCTAGGTCTCCTCTCTGGATTGAGGAAATACTGACAGCTCCACCGATCACACAGGCCGTCAGGAATCCAGTGCTTTAAATGAGCCATTCAACCAAGATCTAGCTGGTTAACAGTCAGAACAATTGAGAAACTCCTGCTGTACTGCTCTTGCGCGCCTTCTTAAAGGCCTCCAGCTGTATTGCGCCCGGTATGGTAGGTGGCACAGCGGTACTGGCCATTGACTGGGTTGATGCGCAGCACACTCCACTGCCTGATGCAGGGCAGTGTTTGTTTGTGAGGCCATTAGACTTTAACAGCAGCGACAAAGATGGATTCAGGCTGCAGCATGACTGCACATGGGTGATTATTTATAAAGGAACTTAGAACAGCTCCAGGATCAGAGTGATCTTTCATTTTGCTAGACAGTACTGATCTTTCCATCTACTTCCAACCCACTGAAGGGAAATTCATTTCACAGGGCTCCGAGGTTAGGAAATTCTGATTTTACCTAATTGGGATAGTGACGCAGTGGATGATTGTCCAGAAATTCATTTAAGGATTGGAAGGGACACCCACAAGGTCTGGCTGGACTGACATGCTCACAGATGGGATTTTTAGAGTGGTCAGATTTTATTCCTTGCTCCCACTAAGCCAGTATGTTCAGTCACTTTGCTTATAGTTTTCTGATGCTAACGCTGCACGTGCATCCCATCCTCCCTTCATCAGCTGGTTATGCACGTACCTCATTGTTGGGGCATACAATCCATCAATCACCTTCCAACTCTCCCCCTAGTCCAATACACTGGGCTCTTCTGCCTTCAATAGGTTTGCAATGAAGACGTTTCACTTTGTAAGTGATGTTATTTATTAAGGGCTTTACGCAGAGTTCAGTTACGTGAGACGCTCCAGCAATTAATCGTGTGATATTGGTGGCTGCATTTGCACAGTTGGTATAATTGACTTGTGTGCGGAGGATCAGCACAAATCCTACGGACCACTTATGTCTCATTTCATTGAAGACCTCAGAATGGGGTGCCGGCCTTGTCCCAGTGGGAAATTTCATCCAGTCAGAGCAGTCAAT
This sequence comes from Dermochelys coriacea, assembly GCF_009764565.3. NCBI lineage: Eukaryota > Metazoa > Chordata > Testudines > Dermochelyidae > Dermochelys > Dermochelys coriacea. The sequence goes on from NC_050073.1 coordinate 119,439,129, forward strand.
GAAAGAAACACACGCGTGGGCATTGTTCTCAATCCATAAGGCAATTTCAGCTCGTCAAGTATCCTGCATCGCTGCACTGCATCCTCACCCCATCCCGAGAAACCTCCATCATGTTTAAATGGTGACTGACACCGATGACAGCGAGGCGTGTTCTTCCACATTTAGTCCTGCTCTGAACTCCCCTGAGGAAGCCACAGCAGCATGTAACACGTCATGTCATTTACTCAGTTCGGTGTCCTTGTCATCTTTTCCCTTTCGATTTTCACTGCCCCGTTTTGCCCGTCCCAAGTGGGTCATCCATCTCGTCCACCCTTTTCTTTAATCCAATTTCACTTCTCAGGTCACATTTCATCTAGTCTGGTGTTGATTTCTTTCGAACAGCAGACATTGCGCGGTGGGCAGGTGAAATATATCTAGTTGCTTTTCCTACCTATCAAACATTAAGGATACCAAGAAATTGCTCAGAATTGATCTTGCAGCATGTCAATGGCACAATTTGTTTTTGTGGAGGGCCCCGATCTGTTCAGCTGAAATAGCCCCCTTTACCCTGTCATGGAATTCAATAAACTTGGGTGGGACTAAGAGCTTTGGTACTAATATATGGCATCAGGGCTCGTACAGAATCGTTTGCCTTATGGAGGTTGTTGAATGATATTTCACTGGGGCTCTGGACTAGTCTCATGAAACAAACCAGGCTCAGTGAAGAGGATAAAAATGGGTCAACAAATGGAGCTAGTGATCATAATTTAGACCAGGTCCTGTACTATGGGTATTACTAATTTGGAGGGTTGCCAACCCTCCTTATTTCACCAGGAGTCTCCTGGAATCGGGCTCTATCTCCCAGAGGCTACTGAAGCCAAACTGGGAGATTTTAGCCTGTTAAAAGGCACCTGCAGGCACCAACCCTGCAGTTCCCAGCAGAGTCGGTGCTCAGGGCGGGGCAGTATGTAGACACCCTCTGACCCTCCCGCCCAGGGACATGCCAGCCACTTCCAGGAGCAGTGCAAGGCAAGGGCAGGCAGAGAGCTTGCCTTAGCCCTGTTGCACCACAGACTGGGAGCCACCCAACGTAAGTGCTGCCTGGCCAGAGCCTGCACGCCTCACCCCAACCCCCTGCCCAAGCCCTAAGCCCCCTCCCGGAGCCAGCACCCCAAACCTTCTCCTGCACCTCAACCCCCCGCCCCAGTCCTGAGCCTTCTCCATCACGCAAACTCCCTCCCAGAGCTTGCACCCTGCACCCCCTCCTGTAGCCCAACCCCCTGCCCCAGGATCAGCCTGGAGCCCCCTCCCACACTCTGAACCCCTCGGCCCCAGCCCAGAACTCACACCCCCTCCTGCACCCCAACCCCAGCCTGATGAAAGTAAGTGAGGGTGGGGTGGAGCGAGTGATGGATGGGGGGATGGAGTGAGTGGGGATGGGTGCTCAGAGAAGGGGCGGGGCAAAGGTATTTGGGTTTGTATGATTAGACAGTTGGCAACCCTACTAATTTGTGCCTCTAGAGCACCTCTATCTCAGAATTATGACCACCTTGTGTAGAAAATACCAGAGGGGCTGCCAAGTGTCTGGAAAACAATTCTGTTTGGCAAGGTTTCAAACTCTGTTTGTGTTCTGATGTGTAATGGCAACAAGACATTTCAAAATCTGTCATGGAAAAGCACGCAAGAGAGACACCCTTGAATAGCCAGGTGGTCTAGGATAGGAGACCCCCATTCAGGTCCCTTCTCCACCTGATTCAGAGTAGGAACTTGAACCTGAATCTCCCAGGAGAGTGCCCTAATCCCCAGGCTACTGGGAGGGAGAGTCTCATTCTCCCATCACAAACCTTCCCAATGAAACGTTCATCAGAGCTGATGCATCTCTGAACAGCTTGTCCCATAGTAAGCACTATGCCAGTGAAGCAGACGGCTCCGATTCGCCACCTCCTTGCACCTTGTGTTGTCCATTCCAAGCTGGTACTAGTTTGCATGGGTGTAAGTGATTCATCAAGGTAGCGATGACTCAGACCCTGCATCACAAGTCATTGCAGTAGCACTTGTGAGTAGGGTCAACGGGAGGCTTTCTGGGGGCATGGATTAGCCAGGATAGAAGTGTTTGTAGGATCTATTGAGTTATTGGTACAGCCCCTGTGGCCAGAGTATCTGAGCATCTCACAGTCCAAAGTATCAGGGGGTAGCTGTGTTAGTCTGTATCCACAAAAACAACAAGGAGTCCGGTGGCATCTTAAAGATTGTCCATGCATCTGAAGAAGTGGGTTTTTTACCCACGAAAGCTTATGCCCAAATAAATCCGTTGGTCTTTAAGGTGCCACAGTCTGAAGTGTTGTCCATCCCCACAACAGGGAAGTACTATGACTGTTACTTTGGAGACAGGAAAGCAAGGCACAGAGCCGCTTGCTCCAAGTGGCAGAGGGAAGGCCGTGTGGTGGAGCAAGAATTCAAAACTGGATCTCCCACATCCCAGCACAGCCTCCTAACCATTGGACCATCCTTCCTCCCTTATAAAGACATGTCTGGGCTCTGAGAACATCACAAATATCTGGCTCATGATCCTCCAAACCCATAGCCCGCACCTTCTGGTAGGTATCCTGCATGGAAAGAAATGCTCTGCTCGCTTGCCCTTGGGGCTACATTTGAGGGAGGTAACCCTTCTCCTGATAGACCTCCCAAGCTGATTTAGTAGCTTCTGCACATCCCATGACTGTGGAAGCAGGGCACAGAACACAATTTATTATGCTCCAAAGAGGTTATTTTAGGAAACCTATTCCAAAGCTGCATTATCTCCCGGTCCCCACATTTGCATTGTCATTATGATGCATCCGCCCGCCTGCGGTTTTTCAATTTGCATACTCTGCTTAACGGGCTGGAACAACAAAGGGGCCATAACTGTGACACATCAGAACAGTGACAGGAAAAGCCAGGGCGTTTGAAACAATTCATAGAAGGCTGTGGTGACAGGGCTCTCTGCCTGCAGTGTTTGCCACTGCACTGTTTGAGGCAAGAAGGGCCAAATGGAATAAAATGATTAAAAACATGTGAAGCTTTTATAAACCCCACCTGTGAACTCCCTGTAATTCATAGCTCCAGTCTGGGGTGGGATTTCCAAATGTTGGCCTAACTCTGATAATAGTACCTAGCTCTTAGCACTTTTCATCAGTAGATCTCAAAGCACTTTACAAAGGGGATCATTTTACTCCCCCATCTGCTTGTATCTATCTTCTGTCTCTTGTCTCATACATGGATTGTAAGCTCCTTGGGATAGGGGCTGTCTGTTGGTTCTGTGTTTGTACAGCACCAAACGCAACAGGGTCCTGGTCCATGACTAGGGCTACGGTAATACAAATAATGATTTTATAGAACTGAGGCACAGAGAGATGAAGTAACTTTGTCCAAGGTCACCCATGAGGCCAGAGGCAGAACTAGGAACAGACACCAGCTCTCTTGAGTCTCACTCCCATGCTCTATCCATTAGTCCATACTGCCTTCCCTTTGGAAGTTTTACCATTGACTTCAGGGGGAGCACAATTAGTCCAGCTCTGAGCACTTTTAAAATTCCCATGCATAATGACATTCGCTATCTGACAGAGTAGTAGTTTACATTTTTAAGAAAAGAGTGATAAAATATAATCCCTTCTTGATGGTTTATGCAGCACGTAGCCAGGATCAGCCTAGGAGTTAGGGCCTCAGAAATCCCTGTCATATATACAAGGTGAAGTATGATAATCCACACAAAAAATACATTTTTAAAAAAGAAAGAGAAAGCCAGATTAAAGAGAACACTAAAGCTGTGCAGTGAAGAACATACATTAGGAAATGGCCACGCCAAGGTTGGCTGGATAACCTTAACTGTGCCCCTTTAACATGCATTCTGATACAAATCATATTGACACCAATGGAAAGATTGCCTCTGACTAAAATGTGCTTTGGATCAAGCTGTTAGTGTTTTATTAATCAGTCATGTTTCTCAAAATAAGACAAAGTAATATCATGCTTTAAAAAAACCAATCCCTTATATAACATATTTGGACATCTTGTAGTGATGGATAGCTTTGGATCCAAAAGCAAGCTAGTAAGTATGAGACCACATGCTACTCAAACTAGACAATTTAGTATCAGACTCTTTCATTTGCAAAGCCAGGCAGCCATTGTGTGTTAATTACAATGCAGGCTATTATGCGCTCCTCTGAGACTTTATTTTTGTTCCTTCTTGCTTTGCCATTTTCCAAAGCTAAAATAAAGGTGACAGAGCATATGGAAAAGCACTATCAGAAGTAGACAGAATGGCTAGCTACTGTAGCCAACCAGAGGAGAAGCTGGATTTGAAGATGATTAATGGGCAGTGCAAGAACAAGATAGTAATATATATTATCCTCAATCATTTATGACAGGAGAACATTAATAATACGAATCAATACTAATAATCAATATTTATTCATTGGAGATTTCATCCATTTTTAGCAATTTGCCAGAGCACAGTAGATTGGCTTCCTATGGGGTGTTTCTTGCCACTGTAGGCAAGATCTGATCAGATCTGAGCTGAGCTAAGCTCCTCTGTCTACCCTGCAATAGACTGGCACACCTTTATTGGACTTTCAGAAATCCAATTTTATGGTGTCCAATATGGTGAGCTGATTAAACCCGATTTGAATCAACAAGTGGTCAGGAAAAAAGTCTACTGCGGGGGAAAAAGAGCGAGGGTTTAATAAACAGACCTGAGAGATAAATATCTCCTCTCATTCCAATAAAATTCACATGTCAAAAAGCGGACAGTAGCGCTAAGGGTAAAAGAGAGAGAAATATCTCCAATGTAGTAACAGTCTCAAATAAAAAGGCCAAGCCACTAATTACAATAGAAAAGGAACCCTGAAGCCAGTGTCTGAGCACTGCTCATCTAAGCAATATTTTATTAAGTCTACGTGGAGAGCAGGACATTAATATTAAAGGAAAAGTGTGACCCTGTTAAAAAACCACAGCACACCATTGTGATGCTGCACAGCCAGGCGAGAGGAGCTCCTCCTGACCCCTGTTGCAATCACTGAACACCGGGCAAGTTTAACCCTTTGTTCTCTTTGAAAATCACATTTGACCATCTCCTTTTAGGGAACTTGTGATTTTCAGCTGTGCTGTAAAACCAGATGCATTGCGGTTTCACTTCCTGGGTCGCTGCACTCAGTACGCTGAGGCCAAAATGCAGGAGAGACAGACCACGGGATGAAATGCAAGTACCAGGAACCTGCATGGGACTCATTCCTTTTGGATCCATAGAGCCTAAGTGCTGCTATGAAGCCAGCAGCCGTCAGGAGCCAGTGGGAGGCACCCTGCCTGGTGAAGGCACTGACCGGGAGGCAAGTACCATGCTTCTGGCAGTGCAGCCGATGTTGTATCCTTTCAAAGGCTGCCCCACCCGGTGCCAGGTCTGCCAGCTGGTGCCAGGAGAAGGGGCCATGGTCCATCCATTCCCTGAGCAATGGACTCATGAGACCTATTGCCCTGAGGATGGGGGCTCTCTGGCCAATGGCATTTTCAATGGCCCTGTTCAGGTTTGTGGGAAATACCTGGGTGCATGTCGGGCGGATGCACAGCAAGGGCTGGGAGAGGTCTGCCCTCATTCCTGGACCATCATCCCCTGCACTCATGTGATGCTCCAGTCCTGCTTCTCCACTGCCCCACCCAGAGAACTACAGCTCAGCACCATTCTGCTCCTCTATGCAGACATCCCTCCTGGCTCCCTAGACAGTATCCCTGTCTCTATTCGCTCTCCCAGACGTCAATTCCCTGCCAGGCCCCTGGCTCAAACTCCCACCCTGCTGCTGCCCTTCTGGCCCCAGAGAACCATGATCTCCTCCACCCTGCTGTCGCGACCCTGCATAATCCCCTGGAGGATCAGATCCTGGCCTGGAAAAGCTTCCTCCCACCAATGCAGTTTCAGAGGAGCCAAGAAATCCTTCAGCTCTTGACAGGTTTCAGAGTAGCAGCCATGTTAGTCTGTATTCGCAAAAAGAAAAGGAGGACTTGTGGCACCTTAGAGACTAACAAATTTATTTGAGCATAAGCTTTCGTGAGCTACAGCTCACTTCATCGGATGCATTCCAATGTAGCTCACGAAAGCTTATGCTCAAATAAATTTGTTAGTCTCTAAGGTGCCACAAGTCCTCCTTTTCTTTCAGCTCTTGGTGTCTCTCTTGCATATTCATTGAGAACAGCATGAGAGCAGGCATGCACTATAAATTCCCTCCATCTTTCTCCTGCACAGCAGTTCTGCATTGTCAGAGCCATACATAAAACATTTCCCTATCTCCCATATTACCAGCCGCGAAGATTTATCCCCAGGCACCATGTTAAATACAAACAGAAGCACTCGGGAATATAGCCCACTTCAATCCCTGTCTGAAAGCTGGAGGGTCCACATACAAACCTTGGTCATTCATCAGGCACTTCTCGAACACTCCGCGCCTATCACGCACTATGATAAAACAAATACATAAAATAATAATAACAATAATAAAAGAATAACCTACCCAGAGAGGAATTTTCTTCCTATCCCCTGTCAGTTAGCAGTTGCTTAATAGCCTGAAGCATGAGGGTTTTATATCCCTTTAAAAATATCTCATCTAATGTACGAATGGATATCCTTATTATCCGATGTTACATCTGTGTTGATGACAATTCTTCCAAGTCAGATAAAGGTCATGACAGTCACAGGACAATTTCAGACAGAGGCTGGCTCCGCTTCTCCAGCTGGCCACATACGTGAGTTAGTATTTGGGTTGGAACTGGTGGTGGGGCACTTAGATATTTTACTCGTGTGTAATATTATTCTGTGTAAGTTGAGAAATGGTATGTGACTAAGTCTCGCCTATGTGCAGTAGTAGCCTTTGGTACAGGATGCCACAAATATCTGTCTAAGGCTCTATTGTTCGAAATGTCTGACTAACAGAGAGTATGTGACCATGTTATAATATTCAGCACTTCCCTGTGTCTGGGCTCTTCACTTTGCAATTTTAGCTTTCTTTTCATGTAAAGTGAATGGTGGCTGCTGAATGCCTTTGGACTCTACTTTAATTTATCTTATCCTGCTGATAAACGGAACTCTTATGTAATTGTTGTAATAGACAAACTGACTTTCAGGGCCCTAAGAGGTGCAAAGGGCCATAATGTCAAGGAGCTGATCTGTGTATGCACAAGTGCATGCTTACTTTGCATTTGCACAAACATGCATGCATGCAACTGTCCAGTTTGCATTTGCCCGTGAGTAAATAGACATGTATGCATGCCAGTTCAGGACGTGTGCACATGCTTACATTTTGCATACACAAAATAGATGTGGCCTTAGTAGGGCACTGAAAATTGGATCCTGGAAATGCTTAAGATGTACTGTATAGAACCACACACTAAACTCCTCAGGCTCGGCAATCCTGTGACATACACAGAACTCCCATGAATGATGCCAGGAGTTCTGTGGCAAGGGACCAGAAGCCAGCAGTGCTGACTAGAATTCATTAGAAGATGTCATCCTCAAAAATCATGCAGTCAGTACAAAGCAGTATATACAGGGCAGCTTAGACACATGCTGGTGCTGCGTAAGATATGGTGGCTAAGGATCACTGGCGAATGCAGTGTTTGACTGTAAGAAGCTGGGTACCTTCTGGAAAAAAGGGTTGTAATACGTCAGGCTGTCCTGTGCAACAATGGGGATTGTTTACACAAACAGAGCGGGGTAAGTCTCTCTTAACAATAGATGGAGTTTCATTGAAAATATTTGTATTTTCATTGAAAAACTGAAAACCCCCAAACAGAACATTTTTCAATTTAAAATCCAAAAGTTTTCAGTTGCCAAAAACAGGAAGTTTCTTGCAGAAAATTTTTGACGAAAACTTTTTGGTTCATTGGGAATTGGGGGGGAGAACCTGGAGGGGAGGGAAACAGGGCAATATAAAATGTCTTAGCTAGCTTTAATCCCAAGGTTTTTGTTATTCATTTTATTTTTTATGGCCACACATGGCCTTAGTTTTACATCTCATCTGAAAGACAGCACATCCCCAGACATGCAGATTTCTCCTGGGAAAAAACTGTATGTTGTTAAACATTGGAAAGTCAATCTCACAAGTTACAAACCCAAATCCCCAATGTCCCGTTTCACCCACACTCTCTCTTTAAATTAATCTACAATGCTACTAAAACCGACCATTTCTATTTATAATGTTCACTGCTGCATTATCACAGGACTGATAAGAAACGGTCTATACCCAAAAGAAAAAAAAAAAAAAAGGGAAACCACACAACTAATAAGTCATCAAGATATCCCAGACACCATAAACACAAATATTTAAGAAATGAAAACAGGGACTACGAAGCATCAACAGCTCAACAAATAAGCCAACCATGGCCCATAATAAATATTTAGTCTCTAAGGTGCCACAAGTACTCCTTTTCTTTTTGCATAATAAATATGTTCATATTTACGTAATATTGAATCAGCTATTTAGTCTCAGTCTGAACCATTCGAGATTTCACAGATCAGATTATCCAGTTCAGCTAGTGTGTAATTCCTTTGTCCCATTTTCCTATCCAAAAACCCCTTAGCATCTTCATATCCATTTTTTTAAAAAAAAAATCAGCATTAGCTACTCAAATCTCATCAGGGAAACCCACAGAAACAGTTATTCTCTCACAGACAGGAATTTCAGCTACGAATTTCCTCTTAGAATCATAGAATATCAGGGTTGGAAGGGACCTCAGGAGATCAAACTAGTCCAACCCCCTGCTCAAAGCAGGACCAATCCCCAACTAAATCATCCCAGCCAGGCTTTGTCAAGCCTGACCTTAAAAACTTCTAAGGAAGGAGATTCCACCACCTCCCTAGCTAACGCATTCCAGTGTTTCACCACCATCCGAGTGAAAAAGTTTTTCCTAATATCCAACCTAAACCTCCCCCACTGCAACTTGAGACCATTACTCCTTGTTCTGTCATCTGCTACCACTAAGAACAGTCTAGATCCATCCTCTTTGGAACCCCCTTTCAGGTAGTTGAAAGCAGCTATCAAATCCCCCCTCATTCTTCTCTTCTGCAGACTAAACAATCCCAGTTCCCTCAACCTCTCCTCAGAAGTCATGTGTTCCAGTCCCCTAATCATTTTTGTTCCCCTCTGCTGGACATTTTCCAATTTTTCCACATCCTTCTTGTAGTGTGGGGCCCAAAACTGGACACAGTACTCCAGATGAGGCCTCACCAATGTCGAATAGAGGGGAATGATCACATCCCTCGATCTGCTGGCAATGCCCCTACTTATACGTCCCAAAATGCCATTGGCCTTCTTGGCAACAACGGCACACGGTTGACTCATATCCAGCTTCTCGTCCACTGTAACCCCTAGGTCCTTTTCTGCAGAACTGCTGCCTAGACATTCGGTCCCTAGTCTGTAGCGGTGCATGGGATTCTTTCGTCCTAAGTGCAGGACTCTGCACTTGTCCTTGTTGAACCTCATCAGATTTCTTTTGGCCCAATCCTCTAATTTGTCTAGGGCCCTCTGTATCCTATCCCTACCTTCCAGTTAGACGAAGGTTTCTAACCATCAGAGGAGTGAAGTTTTCGAATAGCCTTCCAAGGGAAGCAGTGGGGGCAAAAGATCTATCTGGCTTTAAGATTCTACTCGATAAGTTTATGGAGGAGATGGTATGATGGGATAATGTGATTTTGGTAATTAATTGATCTTTAAATATTCAGGGTAAATAGGCCTTATCCCCTGAGATGGGATATTAGCTGGATGGGATCCGAGTTACCCAGGAAAGAATTTTCTGTAGTATCTGGCTGGTGAATCTTGCCCATATGCTCAGGATTTAGCAGATTGCCATATTTGGGGTCGGGAAGGAATTTTCCTCCAGGGCAGATTGGAAGAGGCCCTGGAGGTTTTTCACCTTTCTCTGTAGCATGGAGCAAGGGTCACTTGAGGGAGGATTCTCTGCTCCTTGAAGTCTTTAAACCACGATTTGAGGACTTCAATAGCTCAGACATGGGTGAGGTTTTTCGTAGGAGTGGGTGGGTGAGATCCTGTGGCCTGCATTGTGCAGGAGGTCGGACTAGATGATCAGAATGGTCCCTTCTGACCTTAGTATCTATGAATCTACCTGTCATCCCAGTTTAGTGTCATCTGCAAACTTGTTGAGGGTGCAATCCACACCATCCTCCAGATCAATTATGAAGATATTGAACAAAACCGGCCCGAGGACCGACCCTTGGGGCACTCCACTTGATACCGGCTGCCAACTAGACATGGAGCCATTGATCAATACCCGTTGAGCCCGACAATCTAGCCAACTTTCCATCCACCTTATAGTCCATTCATCCAGCCCATACTACTTTAACTTGCTGGCAAGAATACTGTGGGGACAGTGTCAAAAGCTTTGCTAAAGTCAAGGAACAACACGTCCACTGCTTTCCCCTCATCCACAGAGCCAGTTATCTCATCATAGAAGGCAATTAGATTAGTCAAGCATGTCTTGCCCTTGGTGAATCCATGCTGACTGTTCCTGATCACTTGCCTCTCCTGTAAGTGCTTCAGAATTGATTCCTTGAGGACCTGCTCCATGATTTTTCCAGGGACTGAGGTAAGGCTGACTGGCCTGTAGTTCCCCGGATCCTCCTTCTTCCCTTTTTTAAAGATGGGCACTACATTAGCCTTTTTCCAGTCGTCCGGGACCTCCTTCAATCGCCATGAGTTTTCAAAGATAATGGCCAATGGCTCTGCAATCACATCCGCCAACTCCTTTAGCGCTCTCAGATCATAGAATCATAGAATCATAGAATATCAGGGTTGGAAGGGACCCCAGAAGGTCATCTAGTCCAACCCCCTGCTCAAAGCAGGACCAAGTCCCAGTTAAATCATCCCAGCTAGGGCTTTGTCAAGCCTGACCTTAAAAACCTCTAAGGAAGGAGATTCTACCACCTCCCTAGGTAACGCATTCCAGTGTTTCACCACCCTCTTAGTGAAAAAGTTTTTCCTAATATCCAATCTAAACCTCCCCCATTGCAACTTGAGACCATTACTCCTCGTTCTGTCATCTGCTACCATTGAGAACAGTCTAGAGCCATCCTCTTTGAAACCCCCTTTCAGGTAGTTGAAAGCAGCTATCAAATCCCCCCTCATTCTTCTCTTCTGCAGACTAAACAATCCCAGCTCCCTCAGCCTCTCCTCATAAGTCATGTGCTCTAGACCCCTAATCATTTTCGTTGCCCTTCGTTGTACTCTTTCCAATTTATCCACATCCTTCCTGTAGTGTGGGGCCCAAAACTGGACACAGTACTCCAGATGAGGCCTCACCAGTGTCGAATAGAGGGGAACGATCACGTCCCTCGATCTGCTCGCTATGCCCCTACTTATACAACCCAAAATGCCATTGGCCTTCTTGGCAACAAGGGCACACTGCTGACTCATATCCAGCTTCTCGTCCACTGTCACCCCTAGGTCCTTTTCCGCAGAACTGCTGCCGAGCCATTCGGTCCCTAGTCTGTAGCGGTGCATTGGATTCTTCCATCCTAAGTGCAGGACCCTGCATTTATCCTTATTGAACCTCATTAGATTTCTTTTGGCCCAATCCTCCAATTTGTCTAGGTCCTTCTGTATCCTATCCCTCCCCTCCAGCGTATCTACCACTCCTCCCAGTTTAGTATCATCCGCAAATTTGCTGAGAGTGCAATCCACACCATCCTCCAGATCATTTATGAAGATATTGAACAAAACGGGCCCCAGGACCGACCCCTGGGGCACTCCACTTGACACCGGCTGCCAACTAGACATGGAGCCATTGATCACTACCCGTTGAGCCCGACAATCTAGCCAGCTTTCTACCCACCTTATAGTGCATTCATCCAGCCCATACTTCCTTAACTTGCTGACAAGAATGCTGTGGGAGACCGTGTCAAAAGCTTTGCTAAAGTCAAGAAACAATACATCCACTGCTTTCCCTTCATCCACAGAACCAGTAATCTCATCATAAAAGGCGATTAGATTAGTCAGGCATGACCTTCCCTTGGTGAATCCATGCTGACTGTTCCTGATCACTTTCCTCTCCTCTAAGTGCTTCAGGATTGCAGTGCATCCGGCCCCACAGACTTCTGCTCATCCAGCTTTTCTGAATAGTCCCAAACCACTTCTTTCTCCACAGAGGGCTGGTCACCTCCTCCCCATGCTGTACTGCCCAGTGCAGTAGTTTGGGAGCTGACCTTGTTTGTGAAGACAGGGGCAAAAAAAGCATTGAGTACATTAGCTTTTTCCACATCTTCTGTCACTAGGTTGCCTCCCTCATTCAGTAAGGGGCCCAAACTTTCCTTGACTTTCTTCTTGTTGCTAACATACCTGAAGAAACCCTTCTTGTTACTCTTAACATCTCTTGCTAGCTGCACCTCCAGGTGTGATTTGGCCTTCCTGATTTCACTCCTGCATGCCTGATCAATATTTTTATACTCTTCCCTGGTTATTTGTCCAATCTTCCACTTCTTGTAAGCTTCTTTTTTGTGTTTAAGATCAGCAAGGATTTCACTGTTAAGCCAAGCCGGTCGCCTGCCATAATTTACTATTCTTTCTACACATCGGGATGGTTTGTCCCTGTAACCTCAATAAGGCTTCTTTAAAATACAGCCAGCTCTCCTGGACTCCTTTCCCCCTCATGTTATTCTCCCAGGGGATCTTGCCCATCAGTTCCCTGAGGGAGTCAAAGTCTACTTTTCTGAAGTCCAGGGTGTCTATTCTGCTGCTCTCCTTTCTTCCCTGTGTCAGGATCCTGAACTCGACCACCTCATGGTCAGTGCCTCCCAGGTTCCCATACATTTTTGCTTCCCCTACTAATTCTTCCCAGTTTGTGAGCAGCAGGTCAAGAAGAGCTGTGCCCCTAGTTGGTTCCTCCACAAGTTGCACCAGGAAATTGTCCCCTACACATTCCAAAAACTTCCTGGATTGTCTGTGCACAGCTGTATTGCTCTCCCAGCAGATATCAGGGTGATTGAAGTCTCCTATGAGAACCAGGGCCTGCGATCTAGTAACTTCCGTGAGTTGCCGGAAGAAAGCCTCGTCCACCTCATCCCCCTGGTCCGGTGGTCTATAGCAGACTCCCACTACGACATCACCCTTGTTGCTTACACTTCTAACCTTAATCCAGAGACTCTCAGGTTTTTCTGCAGTTTCATACTTGAGAGCGGTATGACTGCTCAGAGCTCACATACAATGCAACTCCCCCACCTTTTCTGCCCTGCCTGTCCTTCCTGAACAGTTTATATCCATCCATGACAGTACTCCAGTCATGTGAGTTATCCCACCAAGCCTCTGTTATTCCAATCATATCATAATTCCTTGACTGTGCCAGGACTTCCAGTTCTTCCTGCTTGTTTCCCAGGCTTCTTGCATTTGTGTATAGGCTCTTGAGATAACTCGCAGATCATCCCTCTTTCTCAGCATGAGGCAGGAGCCCTTCCCTCTTGCGCGCTCCTGATCGTGTTTCCTCCCAGTATCCCACGTACCCACTTACCTCAGGGCTTTGGTCTCCTTCCCCCGGTAAACCTAGTTTAAAGTCCTCCTCCTAGGTTAGCCAGCCTGCTTGAGAAGATGCTCTTCCCTCTCTTCGTTAGATGGAGCCCATCTCTGCCTAGCACTCCTCCTCCTTGGAACACCATCCCATGGTCAAAGAATCCAAAGCCTTCTCTCCGACACCACCTGTGAGGCCATTCGTTGACTTCCACGATTCGACGGTCTCTACCCAGGCCTTTTCCTTCTACAGGGAGGATAGACAAGAACACCACTTGTCTCAAACTCCTTTATCCTTCTTCCCAGAGCCACGTAGTCTGCAGCGATCCGTTCAAGGTCATTCTTGGTAGTATCATTAGTGCCCACGTCGAGAAGTAGGAAGGGGTAGCAATCCAAGGACTTGATGAGTCTTGGCAGTCTCTCCGTCACATCGTGAATCCTAGCTCCTGGCAAGCAGCAGACTTCTTGGTTTTCCCGCTCAGGGCAGCAGATAGATAATTCAGTCCTCCTGAGGAGAGAGTCCCCGACCACCACCATCCGCCTCCTCCTCTTGGGAGCGGTGGTCATGGATCCCCCATCCCTAGGACAGTGCATCTCATGCCTTCCAAATCGGCAGAGTCTCCTTCTGTTCCCTTCCCTCAGATCTATCATCTAGTCCACTCTCTGCATTAGTACCTGTGGAGAGAACATGAAAACAGTTACTTACTTGTATCTGCGTTGCTGGTACATGGAAGCTCCCCTTTCTTCTTCTGGGGGTCACATGCTGCCAAATTTCTTCACTGTCCTCCTGTCCCCGCAGTGGAGTCTGCTCTGAATCTTCAGAATGTTGTGTCCGTAGAAGCATATCCTGACATCTGACAAGGAAATCTTCAGTTTCTCTATGCAATTCAGGGTCGATACCTGTTGCTCCAGACCTTGAACCTTCTCTTCCAATATGGAGACCAGCTTGCACTTTGTACAGACAAAGTCGCTTCTGTCCTGTGGAAGAAAGACAAACATGGCACATCCAGTGCAGGTCACAACAGCTGAACGCTCCCCATCCATATTACCTTCCTTTTATGAGCTTCCTCAGGAGTTGTAGTAAATATAACTCCCTCTGTTAGCCTCTCTGCTGTTGGTCGCTCAGCTGGTTCGCAGCTGACTAGCTTTTTATAACAGTCAGGCCCACTCAAGGCTCACCTGGAACAAAGCACTCCCGATTCACACTTTTCAAACAACCAATCAAGCACACAGTCAAACTGTCCCCACAGCAGACACTCAGATACTCACCAACACAGCCTCCTTAATGCAGACCTTAGCGTATCTCCTCTCAGGCAGATCCCTCTTGGCCCTCGAGTCCCAAATATGTCAGAAAAAATGTGCAAACACACACTTCCCTGAGAATTCCAAACGGACATAACCTTCTGTCAAGGTTCCTTCCCCACTCTGAACTCTCGGGTACAGATGTGGGGACCTGCATGAAAACCCCCTAAGCTTATTCTTACCAGCTTAGGTTAAAACTTCCAAGGTACAAACTATTTTCCTTTTTCCCTTGGACTTTATTGCTGCCACTACCAAGTGTCTAACCGGGAAAGAGCCTGCTTGGAAACGTCTTTTCCCCCAAAATCCTCCCCAAACCCTACACCCCCTTTCCTGGGGAAGGCTTGATAAAAATCCTCACCAATTTGCATAGGTGAACACAGACCCAAACCCTTGGATCTTAAGAACAATGAAAAAGCAATCAGGTTCTTAAAAGAAGAATTTTAATAGAAGAAAAAGTAAAAGAATTACCTCTGTAAAATCAGGATGGTAAATACCTTACAAGGTAATTAGATTAAAAACAGAGAATCCCTCTAGGCAAAACCTTAAGTTACAAAAAGACACAAAAACAGGAATATCCATTCCATTCAGCACAGATATTTTATCAGCCATTTAAACAAAACAGAATCTAACGCATATCTAACTAGATTACTTACTAAATTCTAAGACTCCATTCTTTGTCTGTTCCCGGCAAAAGCAACACACAGACAAAGAGCCTTTGTTTCTCCCCCGCTCCAGCTTTTGAAAGTATCTTGTCTCCTCATTGGTCATTTTGATCAGGTGCCAGCGAGGTTATCTTAGCTTCTTAACCCTTTACAGGTGAAAGGGTTTTTCCTCTGGCCAGGAGGGACTTTAACGGTGTTTACCCTTCCCTTTATATTTATGACACCCTCTCACAAACCCATGGAAACTCAAACACAATAAGACGTCTAGAACTCTTCAAGCTGTGCTGCGCTGTTTTAATTTCCAGGCTTCATCCACTGTCATGAAACTCGTGGAGATCAAACCTTCATTCTTCCCAAAAAGTCACAGGAAAAAAAACCCCTTCCCTCCAACTTGTTTTTACTGTATTGATTTGTAGGGGACAGCAGCAGCTTCCCCAGTACCAGCACTGGAATGTACTTCGTACCAGCAGAATAGCAGTTGAAAGCTCACCCATTCTGGCTTTGGTTCCCTCTTTCCAATTGCCTCTTGGCAGGAGCTTCGCACACAGAGAGCGGTAATCTTTGGGAGAGCAAAGCGGGTTTGGTTATAGAAGGAAAGCAGGACATATACAATGAAAATGCCTGACCCAGACTTGACACTTCTCAGCTGTCAGAGCTGACACTCATATCGTGATTCAAGCTGGCTTTATTGGGATCGCTGAGGTTTTTGCTTTTTGCCTTTCATCCTTTCAGGTGACTTCAGCACTTGTGAGACACCCCTGCCTGCCTGTGGGAACATCTATACTGAGATAAAAGGCCCACGGCACAGCCGTGGCTGGCCCGGGTCAGCTGACTCAGGCTCACAGAATACAGACTGTCTGGCTAAAAATTGCAGCATAGATGTTTCTGCTCATGCTGGAATCCAAGCTCTGAAACCTTGCAAGGGGGGAGGATCTCAGAGCTCCAGAGCCCAAACATCGACATTGCCAGTTTTAGCCCTGTGAGCCCAAGTCAGCTAGCCATAATTGCAGTGTAGATATACCCTTAGAGACTGGTCTTGCCTGTGCACAGAAATGCTGCCAGGACAGCAGCTATGCAAGCTTCCCATGGTGGTCCAGCGTGGCCAATGCTTCCCTGGGAGCACCACCTCCAGAGGCAAGGAGGTCGCTCACACTTGGTGGCAGATTACCACACAAGCCAACAGGGCCCATGCCAGGGGCCCCGGGCAATTTGGGGCCCCCGGAAAAATCTCTCCCAGCCGCAGTCACAGGGCTGGAGGAGCTTTCAATCCCTGCTTCAGCCCCAGGCCATGGCTGGGGCACAGAGCATCTCCAGTCTTGGTGCTGCAGTGGGCGGGGAGCCTAGAAAGGAGTGAGGGGCAGCGGGGCCACAGGGGAAGGGGCAGAACAGGGCAGGGCTGCAGGGGAAGGGGCAGAACAGGATGGGGCCTGGGTGGGGCCAGCGGCAGAAGGGGTGAGGCAGGGCCCACTCACTTGCACAAAGAGCAGTGCTCTATTCTGGCCTTGTCTACACATACAACCCGTTTAGTTAAAGCAGTACAATCTCCCCACCGCACAGCATGGACGCAACTGTATTGGAATAAATATGCTTTTGGCAATATAGTATACTCCTGTACAAGAAAGGGAATAAACTATACCAATATAAGGCACCTCCAGCCAAGTATAACTGCATCTACACTGGGTGAGTGGGGGGGTGGGGGAGGGGTTGTACTGCTCTAACTATTTCAGTTAAAAGTCGCACTCCAGACTGACCTGCTGCTATTGGGTACAAATCAGTAACGTCTTGGGGAAAGTCACCATTAATACAGAGCGGCGGTGCGGGCTAAGAGTGAGTGTATAGAATTGGATCCCAATAGGATTGGCGGCGTGTGACTCCTGCATTTGGGGAGGCTGGGCCCGAGCGCCAAAAGCTCCCTAGAAGTGGGGGTGCCACCAGCGCTGAGACCATGGTCCCACCCTCGGCTCGGCCTCCTCCCCCACTCGAGGGGCTTTACCAACGATCACAAGATTTGTGATACGATTGCAAGAGTTGGCAACACCTGCTCGTAGTGGTAGGTACCGTATCTCTGCCTGTGCCTGCCCCTAGGTGTAGGGGGTAACATCACTCCCTCAAACACACAAAGCCACTACGTACACACTTGCTTTCTGCTCGCTTTGCGTTGGTTTTCTTCTATGGTTTATGGCGTCACATCCTCTTTTCCCCGCTTCGCTTGTGACAAGCATTCCTTCGCCTTCTCATGCTGGGACTTGGCCAGCCACGCCATTTCCCCCTTATCTGAGATAAAGAATTGAATTTGTGTGCACACAACTGAAGAGGAGCTGGATCTGCACCAGACACCTGGCATAGCCAGCTTTTGTGCAACTGTGGCCCACTAGTGAGAGATGGAAACAGCAGAGCAGGAGGGGAATGAATTACCCCATCTAAACCTGTCTGAGCTCACCAGAGTTCACCAGTCAATAAGGGATTTAATCAGCTGAGGGCATCATGGATTCCTCTCTCTTAGCGATGGGCTGGCACTCAGCTCTTATTTCTTAGGAGCTGGCTCTTCTTATAGACAAATGGCCAGTGAGGCTATGTCTACACTGCAATTAAAAACCCACGGCTGCCCCATGCCAGCTGACTCAAGCTCACAGCATAGACATTCAGGCTGCAGCCTGAGTTCTGGGACTCTGACACTTGACAGGGTCCTAGAGTCTGGGCTCCAGCCCAAGCCCACCCCAAACGGCTAGACTGCAATTAAAGGGACCCTTAGGTCAAGCCCCATACAGGCCAGCTATGGGTTTTTAATCACAGTGTAGACATACACTGAATACTCCTCAGTGCTGTCCTACCCCTACTCCTATTGAAGTCAACAGTGAGCCCTCTTGCAAACCTTACCCCGGATATCTAAACCACTGTTTGTATAGTCAGGGAGGGAAGCTGAGCAACTAATCAGTGGCAAACCATCGTTCTGATGGATTTCATCTCTGTTCCGATTTGGTTTTAACTGAATTCATTCACCGGGTAATTTCTCCACGCAGTCCCTGCACTATAGATGGTTCTATCACAATTTCTTGTGAACCTTTCACACCCAAAACACTGAGTGAGGTGGGTGGGTTTGGGCTGTACACCCAGCTCATGCAGCATTGTCTCCATCCCAGGAATAGAAAACAATAACTTTTTGAATCAGGTTTCTGGTGACACTAAATTATCTGCTGGTCCCTTCTGGCCTTAAACTCTGAGTCTAGGAGAAACCTCAAGTTCAGACTTCACATTCCGTCACCATCTCTAATAACTCACAGGGTGTGGTGCATCCTCTGTAGCAACTGAGTCACACAAAGGTTCAGTCTGCTGCAGCCTTTGAGCTAACAGAGCAGGGTATTTTAGCTCAGGCAGTACAGTTTCAGAGATGTAGCTGCAGAGGTCCCATGTTTCCTCTCAGCTCCTGAAGGCCCAGTCGGGGCACGGCCTTACAGGGGCTTAAAAATGGGCTTCCATGACTATGGAAGTGAACTGGAATCAGTCAAGTATAGTGAAAGAATTCAGGCTTTTATTCAAATGAGTATTTATGGAATTATTGCTGAGGTATTTTCCCCAACTACAGTAGTTTCAACATATAGATTAGAGCTGGGCAGAAAATAAGGGGTTTTTCCCCCGAGTAAAATTTTGCTGATGAAAAAAATCAAAAAGTTTTCCATGAAAAATTTTGATGTTTCATCAAAAACAAAAAACCCGCCTCCCCCAAAAACACTACAATTTTATGGCCAAAATTTTTCGGTATCCAGGCAAAAAGTTTTCAGCTGAAACTTTTTTTTTTCCTGCAGAAAGCAAAACACTTTGTGAAAAATTTAGTTTTTGTTAAAAACAACTTTTTATCTGAAGATAGTTTGGATGGCAAATGTTTGAGCAGGTCAATTCTCAAATATGCTGTAGCTCAACCAGCAGTTGTTGGGCCTAAGGCATTTCTGAAAATGGGATTTAGGCACGGAAGTCTCTTAGGCACATCAGAAAAGTTTACCTGGTATGATCACAATGCAGTCTTCATGCCTTGAGGTCCTATACAGCCAGAACGTGTTCCCTGACTGACAAAGTTGTGTTAACCCTGAAACCTCCTTTTTAGCAGCTCTAAAAAGCAGTCCCCCCCATTTAGTTTGTTTCTTAAACTCATTTTGTAACATCTTGAAAAATACTGAGAAAGATTCCATCCAACTGCTGCTGCTTCAATCGCTCTTTGATGGGGCTTCTGAAATTAAAATGACTATGAAAATAATTATAGCATCGCTGGTCGAT
Source organism: Dermochelys coriacea (assembly GCF_009764565.3). Taxonomy (NCBI): domain Eukaryota; kingdom Metazoa; phylum Chordata; order Testudines; family Dermochelyidae; genus Dermochelys; species Dermochelys coriacea. The sequence continues at coordinate 119,458,873 of NC_050073.1, forward strand.
TTCTGTTTGACCTCTTTGTAGCATATTAAATGCCTTGCGTAATCTGATTAATAAAATTGATATGGAACTTGAAACAGCAAGAGGTCACTAGCATCAAAAAATCTAGGACTGGTATTTAAATCTCAACCCTCCATTGAGATTCATGGGGGCAATTCATACCTTTCAGAGCTGCAGCCATCTGAAGACTTGAGAACACCCCATTGTCACATTGTGTTTGGAAGAATATCTTTGCAAACACAAGGGCTGGGAACTGTTGTTTAAACCACTGTACAGTCTGCAGGAACTGGGGACTACCAGAGAAGTGTGGTAGTAGAAACACTGACCAGTACTGCCTCACTTGACCCAGGACTATGGCATCAATCCACTCTCTTCGTTTTCAACTCAATCTGTTTGCTTTAGAGTCGTGGTTCTAAAACGTATTTAGTTGCACGCCCGCACCCTGCTGTGTGTCTGTAGTAGGTTACGCCCCTCCCACCTGCCACACAAGTACAAATATGATATATGCGGTGGCAGTCCTTCACGTGAACCAGTTTTGGCTTCTTTGCTTTTCATTTGAGTTGGGTTTTTTTCCTGTTGCATGAATGAACCAATGATCCACTGTCCTAAAAGCAAAACCAAAACTGCAATTGTGGTCCATGCTTAAACCGTGTTGTAGCAAATGGATTAACATATAGATGGCAAGGACTTTGTATGGAAGATTACCAGAAATCCACCAAAATTCACAGCACTACTTAGAGTCAAATGTACAGCGCCATCATAGGACCTGACATGCCAGGAGGAATCTGCTTTGCTAGTTATTCATTGCTGTGGGTAAAATGTGCACAGTGTTTTTCCCCCCTAAAGCTTCTCATGCCCCGAAAAGACATTCGCACCCCCCCAGGAGGGCCCACCTCCCGTTTGCGAACCACTGCTTAGACACACATGCCTTTCAATAAAATTGTCATCGGGCAGGTACATAGTCTGAAATATAGAAGGGAAAGGGCCTATTTGTTGTGTGTATGAACAGTACCCAGGGCTGTCCATAGGGAGGTGCGGGGCCTTGGACATAGGTGCCAAGTTTCTATTTGCTGGGGGTGTTCCCCCTGGCCCCACCCCACCCCACCCCCATCTCTTCCCGGCGCAGTTCCACCCCCTCCCCAGAGCATGGTGCGCCCTCGCTCTTCCCCCTGCCCCCCAGACGAAACAGCTGATTGGTGGTAGGCACTGGGAGGGAGGGGGAGGCGCTGATCAGTGGGACCCATCGGCGTGCAGGAGGAGCTGAGGGGAAGGGCTTGGTAGGGGGGCTCAGCCTTGCCCCCCACACCTCGCCTCCCACCTCACCTCCCTGCCCGCCTCCTTCGGAAGCGTGGGGCCCGGGGCGGTTGCCCTGATTGGCCATACCCTAGGGACGGCTCTGACAACACCTAGCACAATAGGGTCCTAGTCCAGGACTGCCGCTCTTGGAGGTGCTACTGCAGTACAAATAATAACTAAACCACTAATTTCTCATTCTCTTCAGTCAGACTTCTAGGAGTTGTTTCTTAAAGCTAAACAGAGCTGGTGTAATAGCCCTGAATTCAATGAAGCTGCACTGATGTGCACCAGCTGAAAATCTGTCCCTTGAACTATTTCATGACGTGTATTCTTCATTTAATAATTGAAATGTTATATATTCTAGGTTTACAAAGGCATTCAAATGCACACACATCATCTATATTTAGTTCCTAGCTGGTTTCCATTTGGCATCATTAAGCTTTTGTCAATAACACGAGACCTTAGTAGAAATTCCCAGCGTGATTTGCTGGTGACAAATGCAGTATCTCCATAGCGTCATCAGTTTCAAAGAGCTTGAACTGACCTATCATGGAATCACGTTACCTGAACCTTTGACAATTCTACAGTTGGTTGGAAAACAGAAATTCTGATATCTTTCTCCCAGCTTGGGACAAAAATGTTGAAATATCCAAAGCGTTCATTGAATGGAAAATTCCAAACATTTTGGCTTTGGAAATGTCAAAACAAAAATGTCACTAAGTTGAAATGTTGATTCAAAAGAAAAACCGTTTTGAATTTTCCCATAGGAATTTATCAGATTTGGACATTTCCCACAAAAATGTTGAATTCCATGAAACTGTATTTTGTCAGGGGGGAAAAAAAAAAGGTGGCTCGAAAATTTCAACCAGCTCTACACTGTACGACAAGTGTGTAAGCAGCACAAATACAGCCTGTCTGCAGAGCTTGGATGTTTTACCCCTGCGACCTGCCTAAGCGCAATGACAAGTGTCCTCCTTAAGATTTCATCTTTTCGTCAATTCATGAATCTGTAAAGCTAGTGGCAAGACACCAAAATAAACAGGAAACAAATACAATGGAGGACTAAGTAGTTATGACAGTCTCAGGCCTGTATGCATCAAAGCACTGAAACACATGCTGAAGTTCCACTGAAGTCAACTAAGCTGCATTGGGAAATTGCCTAACTGCCATTGATTTTTTTTTTTTTTACAGTGCCAATATTTGTAATAAAAAATAAATATAAAGTTGAAGCACACAAGAAGATAAAAGCCATGCCTCTCACTCAGATATCATGGTGAGGGGCACAACATAAAATTCCAGGTAGAGAGAGATCCATCCATCCATGGTATTTCTAGAGCTCCAAACCCTGTAATATCGAGGTGCTGTCTCTTGGTAGCTAGAGGTGGACACACCAGAGACCTTCAGATAATGAAGGTCTCCAGGAGGGGTAGAGCCATTGCAAACAGGGATTTGTTAAATGAAGAGACCCTTCACTGGACATTTCTTTCCATAGGGTTTGTCTACACTGATGCTTCGTCGGCAAAACTTTTGTCATGCAAGGGTGTTAAAACACACACACACACACACACACACACACACACACACACACACACACACACACACACACACACCCTGAATAACAAAAACATTGCTGACGAAAAGCGCCATTGTGAACAGCGCTTTGTCGGCAGGAGCACTCACCTGCTGACAAAGCTGCTGCCGCTCGTGGAGGGTGGAAGTTTTTTTGTTGGCAGGGGAGCTCTCTCCTGCCGACAGACAGCAGCTACATGGTGTGCCTTTAGCGGCACATATGTAGTGGCACAGGTGTGTCGCTAAAAGCCTCATAGTATAGCCATTACCTTCCTGAATCCTGAAGTCCAACAGCAGCGACTGTTTTATCTCAGCTAATCCTTGGTCACACACTGCTCCACCTGCATGGTTGATGGAGAAGTGTGCAGGCAAGCTGTTGAGCAAGTAAAGTTTATTTCTCCCCTAGGTCTAATCATGCATCCAACATTTTTGATGTGGGTTTTGCCATTGGCTTCCCTGGACGCAGGATTTAATCCTGGAGATTAAAGGAAGAAGGTCTGCCAATTTGTCTGGCAAATGTGGTGTTTCCAACCTTGCTCCGAGATTGCTTCCCCCCATCCCAACTGGATCATGCAGAGAGGCACAGTCAGAATGAAGGCAGAGTTAGAACATCTGGATTACACTTGTCTGGGGGTGGAAGTACAGAAGGCAATTCCTGTAAATTTTGCAATCCTTGCCCTCCGGAGGCTCCTGGCTGTCTGGATCCCTTCAGATCCATGTACTCAAAACCCCAGCTGCTACTAATCCAACACCTAATACTCTTCCTCCCACTTCCCTCTCAATGGACAGCACAACCCCTATCCACTCCACAATGAGCTTCCTCAACCAAGGAACACTAGACCAGGAGTGATGCTCCTAACCTGGCCAAAGGACAGCACAAAGCATTGCCTCCTTCCACAGTGCTCTCAGTCTCTGCTGGCCTGACGAGTGAGAAATCAAACCCAAGTCACCACACAGAGTGTTAGCCTGCAGCCCGGCCTGTTAGCCATTGGTGAAAATTGGCAAAGCAAAGCAGCAATCAGAGCCAGATTACCGTGCATATGGAATAAACAAAACTACCAAACAATGAGGGGGCACTGGAGTTTAACCCTTCGTACTGCATATGATCCAAGCACCATGTTGTACAGTCATTGATTAATAAACCTCAAAACAATCCAGGGAGATACAGGTGTTAATATAGAGCTAGCTGGAAAATGGGAAACCCCTCGGAACATTGCAATGAAAATAGAAAAAAATAAGTTTTTTGTCCAAACATGGAAAGCTCACACTTGGTGTGAAAGTGTTAGTTGAAAAGCCAATTTTCCATCAAACAACAGTTTCAACAGAAAGTTTCTGCCAGCCATAGGGGAATATTATCCCCATTACACAGATGGGGAAACAGACAGAAAGGGGAAGTACTTGTCTATGTCTACGTCAGCAGCATTTGAACTCACATCCTCTTTTCTCTCATGCTTGTGGCACTTTCCTTCAGACTTCTCTCTCGTTTAGCTTTATGGCTTATATTGCACTTACATCATAGGGCAGCTGTATCATTTCAATACAAAGCCACCAGCTACATCACGTTCTTACTGTTACTCTTTTACGTACTGGGCTGCAAGTGCCAACGGAGATCAAGGTCCTATTGTGCTAGGCACCATAAGAGACAGTCCCTGCTCTGAAGAGTTTACAACCCAAATAGACAAGACAGACAAATGGTAAGAGGGGACAGAGGAGCGAGTTGCGCACGATCACACAGCAGGTCAGTGGGGGAGCAAGGAGCAGAACATGAGTCTGTATTTGTCAAGAGAGATGAGTTTCAGAAGCAGGTTGGGATCCTGGCAGGTTTAATTAAATAGTCGTCACTCACAAAGCACCAGCAGATTTCAGTTTGCCTTCGATTAACTCAGCCCAGCACCCCACCTTCTAGAATCTCTCATAAGAAAATGAATCCGATGAAGTGAGCTGTAGCTCACGAAAGCTTATGCTCAAATAAATTTGTTAGTCTCTAAGGTGCCACAAGTACTCCTTTTCTTTTTGCGAATACAGACTAACACGGCTGCTACTCTGAAACCTGTCATACGAAAAAAATGTAACCATTTAATCCTTTCCCTTTTTGCTTAGTGGAGGGGTGTGGCTGGAGGGGGGCATAAGGGAGAGGAGGGGCGGAAAATGAGCTACAGAGCTAGCTCAGAGGCGGCAGATGTTATTTGTAGCTTTGACCATCCAGCTGAGCTGGATCTGTAACTTTAGTTTTGTAATTTGGCCCAAATCCTTCTCCAGACTCAGAGCCTGAACCCTTCCCACTGCCCCACCAAGCACACACCTGGCTGGGCTGCTGCTCGGCAGCCCTTAAACCTCAGGAGCTAAGTAATCTCTCTGCTGCTCATGTCACACCGGGGCGGGATGATGATCATAAGAGGGAGCAGCATGAGGGCATCCCAGGGCCTGCAATTCCTCCTGCAATCCCGCTTGTGAGTCGCTATACAAGGAGCCTTGTTAGCAGAGCTGCACTCCTTGCCCAAACTCTGCAACAGGCTCTTCACATCCCCTCGCACAGACTTTCTTATTGGCACGAGGGACCTTCACAGCTCTGGAGCAGAGGGCTGGGTTTAGCCTTCAGTACCAAGTGCTCTGGTGAAAGGACAGCCATGGCCAGCCCACGTGCTCAGGTTTCCAGCTGCCTGCTCCTGTTGACCCGCTGCACCCCACGAGAAGAATAGAGACTAATACAAGGGGCACTTTAAACAACTTGCCTTCAGAACAAAGTTGGGTGCTGCCCCCCTCATTGCAAGAATAACTATTAGCCCTGGTGCCCTAGTGAAATTCCCATTGGATAATTGCATCTTACCTATCTCCCCCCGGACTTGCAATCCGACACAGCGTTTACTCTTAGCTCTTACACAGCTGCCAAGATATACCCGAGCGGCAGCTGCATGTCTCTAGAGGGCAATTTTTGCCTGGAGATTGCATATTCTCTCTCATTTGCTTCAGAGGAAAGGGGGATGGCCGGGGGGGGGGGGGGAAGAGGAAGATGCATGTGCTTTCAGAGGTATGAGGACATAATCTGGGTTGGTCTGTGGGCACTTTTCCCACAGTGAGGGATCCCAGTGCTATACCCATAACATGGAACACAGTGGTAAAAACAGATGGCAACATACTGTAGAGGTGACTTCCCCACCCCACTCTGAGTTCCAACCAGCACAGGGCTGCTGTCTAGATCACACTTTGGATGTGGCTGCACCCAGTGCTTTCCCCAGAGGAAGGTGCCGCTCCTGCCCCAAACATTTGTTCACCCCACCTCCACTTTTGAAGTTTCCTCCCTTCCCTTTAAAGGGCTGTAGATTCACAGCCACTGGGGGATTTCATACTGTGAAGCAAAGACAACTAGAAAAGTACCACTATCATAAGGGCAATTTCACACCAAATGAAGTGATCGTTGGTCAGCCAGAGGGCAGGGCTGGGGAACACCAACTGTTTGATGCACCATCATTGAACAGCTGCATTCCTGCTACTCTAAGAAAGAGTTGCTGTTAGTTTCACCCCATGAACTAAGGGCAATGTGCTTCTATAGATTAGCTTCCCTCAATGTTGAGCAGTACACAGTAGCAACCCCACCTAGCACTGGTGTCCAAGCCACCCATTAGTCAAACAGCACCCTGGGGAAGCCAGAATTTGCACTGTCCCAAAGTAAGGAGGTGGGAACACACACCTATGGCACACCGATAGCATGACTCACCTTCTTTGGAAGCTTGAAGAGTTGTCCAGGTTGCCCGCCTGTGTGCAAAATGCGTATTCTCAGCTTGACCAATGACACACATCACACATGGGTACCATAATGCTGTCACACCAGCACAGCCAGTGTCATCACTGCAGGTCTGTTTACTAGGCTTACTTCTGCTGTCTGCTTCCCCATCTTGGACCTGACCTTGCCATCGGGATATCTGGGGCGGGTGAGGAATGCAGCCTCATGTCACACTTATCTACCGTGGAAACCTCTTCATAATATCACTCTAAAATACTTAGCATGCAGAGGATAGTCTCTCCTCCTAAAGAACTTCAGCACTCTTCAAGATTACGATGCCACAAAAACATGACACAAAGTGCATATAAATAAGAGAGAACCGGATCTGTGGAGATTGAGAACAACAAAAGCAATGCGATTATACCTGCCAAATCAGCTTTCCTTCCACCAGAGCACCAGGGAGAGTTGTCGTTTAGTGCCACTCAACTCTGGAGAGAGGGGTTCAATGGTGGGACTTCAGTTTGAGAGGAAACAACATCTTATATTAGCATAGTGATACCCTTAGGGGATTTCAAGTAATTGTTGTTCTCAACACACTGTAGAAACTATGTGCAGAGAGAAATAATTTCATCACTGCTGAAATGCAGCCACATACCAGGTGAAATACTACAGCTGTATAACTCGATGACAGGAACGAGCGTTTACGACTGGAAGTGAAGAATACTATTTGCAAATCAAGATGGGGGATGTAAGGAACAGGAAGACTAACTGCCCACATTGAGATTTGGGCAGGACAATACTAAGCACTGAGCATAACAGTCTCTGTCCCTCTAAATGAGTTAGGTAGCAAGATGGAGGAGGCAATATCTTTTATTGGACCAACTTCTGTTGGTGCAATGAGCTTCTGAGCTCTACAGAGCTGTTCTTCAGATCAGTATTGTTAATCACATTCCATTATACAGCCAAGAGTGAATTCACATTGCATTTGCACACAAGCTCCTTTCCATCTGAAATTTCTCATGTACGATCTCTAGCCAGAAAGGAACTTTGCATAAGTGTGAGATTAATTGGAGGGGTTTTTTTTAAATATTCAATTTTGGAAAAAAGTGTGTTCTCTTAAGAAGTGTGACTTTTTGTAAAGTCCCTCTCAAAATGTTAAGTCTTGACTGGAAGACTTTTCAATACAGTAAGCAACACAGTGTATGCATCTTCCTGCACCTAAGTACATCAGTCTCCTCTATACTGCAAACAACAGCTGTGGTGCTTTTGTTTTATACCAAATGAAACTTGAACATAAAGCATTCACCTCTGCACCAGTACCTCTTCGATTTTAGAAAAAAATAAGATCAAACAACCCTACGATGCCTAAGAATTTGAATTAAGATCCATATAATTTGCACCCCCCCCCCCCAAAGTTACCCACATGGTGAAGTATGCTTTCATCAGAGGCCATCAGTGTGGTCCTAAAAATGCACAGCAGGATCTGCAAGACAACTAAGTATCCAATTCACATACAACTCTTCAGAGGCCTGCAGTAGCAGATGTTTTCCGTTCGTTTTATTTTGCTCTAGAGCTTTCCTTTTCTTCTTCCCCACCTCAGTCCTGGCTCCGAGCATCACCTCTCCCTGCTTTCTCCTCCACAGCACAGAACAAAAAAATTCCTCCTCACCCAGTACCAGGATTGAAACAGACTGACAACACCACTATTCCTTAATCAATCAGGCCCAGCACAGCTATTTTTCACTTCTAGTGGATTCCTTCCTCCTGCAGTTTTAAGGCAAGCAGTGCTACTATTGGTTTGAGCCACTGCCTGATCAGGCTTGGGTTGCTAATGTTTAATGTATGTTGCACAGTTATATTTTTCAAGACACTTTATAATTAGAGGTCCCAATTCAGGAAAGTATCATTATTTGGACCAGCAATTAAGCATGTACTTAACTTTAGGCCTGTGCTTAAATTCCACTCAAGTCAATCAGACTTACACACGTGTAACTTTAAACATATACCTACGTGTTATCCTGGAAACTACTAGAGCTAAGCATGTGCCTAAGTGCTTTCCTGAATCCTGGCCTAAGAAGCCCCAAACTTTTTGAAGGCCACAATCCTTTCTATTCTTATACACGTAAGAAACTTTAAGCACACAAGTATGTGACTATGCATGTACTTAAGGTCACTCACATGCAGAAATATCTGCAAGATCAGGGCTTAAGAAGAAAAGTCACAGGGCAGATCAGGCCTGGCTGTGGAGGAGAAAGATGCCTAGAAATGGTTTTTTAAGGAAGCATTTGAAAGAGGAAAGTACAAATGAAGCAGCTACCTCACATAACTAGTTTAAAGGCAGAAAACTGAGAAAGCTATTTTCCCACAGGTACTGGTGTTAGCCGTAATTTACAGATGGAGCCATTTATATACAGATAATCTAAATTTCTTGTTTTCCTAGAGGATCAGACTCCCTGGAAAATTATTTAAAATAATTCTCCATTAAAAAAGCCTAGTAGAAAACATCATACTGCCATGCTGAGAAAAAGCTGCAGGTTTTCTTACTTCCCCTTTCCATGCTTGTGCCAATATTGTCTTTAACACCCTCACTGCCCCTCAAACAAAAACAAAAAACAAACACACACAGACAACTATTCTTAGGACATTTTTTTTTTAAAATGAAGCTTATGTATTCTGTTTGTGCATACAAAAAAAAAGGGGACAAATACAGAGATGCTAACAAAACATCAAAGTTGCCATTAAGGGAATTAATTTTAAAAGTCACAAAGCATGTTATTACTGGAAATTCCTTTTATTTAGCAATGATGTTAACACCACAAGAAGGAAGCTGGCATTGAAAGCACAAGAAAAGTTCAATTTAAATAAGGGGGAAAAAGAAGATTAACAAATTTTAGAGCATTCACATGGAATACACCCCATTAACTTGTCTGCACAGAAGTTCTCAGCCAAGGTGTTTTGGTTTCTTACGTTGACTTTAGTAACTTTTTTTGCAACTAAAAGTTACAATCCACTGACAACTTGAGGAAAAAATAATTAAAGGACTCAAAGTCAATATTGAGATAACATTTTAATAGTTTTGAAGTTTTTCCTGTAAAATGGCTTGTACTTCCACAGGTACAACAGTGAAGAAATAATTTTTGAATCCATTTCACATGGCATATAAAAGATTGGTTTTACAAACATATTGTGAAAATTTAACAACTGGTAACACTGTATAAGGTAAACATAGCCACTACCCCTTGATACTGGGCTTGCTGTTCAAATGAGAGACACTTCTTCCTACAGCTGTGTTACAAGACAAGAGCCTGTGTAAGGATACCTATTTAGTAACGTGTCTGATGAAAGTGGAACACAATGAACATCTTTATCCATCAGTTACCCATGATGCAAAGGAACACAAGGTACTTGGTGAAGGTTAACTGCCCATCTGGAAAGTATAAATATGCCCCATTAAAAATAAAGTGATTTGAGAGCTATTGCTTTCTTTAAAGTAACTTCTGTTTGATGTCCCAGCAATTTATACTTTTGCTCTGCTGCTAGCAAAAACAAAGATGGCATGTCTTTCTCTAACTAGTGCTGAAAGTATACACCCCAGCCCGCATCTATAGGAACAAAAGGCCAGATACCGTGGTCTTTTCAAGAACAAAACTAATGCTGAAGTCAATGCGAATATGCTTGCATAAGGACTACAGAATCTGGGTAGGAGTTTTGTTTGTGTAAAGAAGACAGAAATTGATCCTGAATGAATAGGGTTACCCTTCACTTTTCCTAGCACCACCTTTGGGGACTACTTACAATGCAAACCATTATAAATTGGAATTAAAGATAATCACCAAAAGAGAGAAGTCCACGCCCCTCTTTGCTTCTTTGAGATCAAGCAATCCTGAAAGGGTTTGTTTTTTTAAAAACCACCACTCCACAAAACACACTTATTTTCTTGCACTGTCTACCCTATAACTATATAAATGGAGAACAAGAGCAATTAAAATACCACAAGCTGTAAACTGAGCATCAGAGAGAGGAAGAGATTTTTAGCCAGAATATTTCAAACTATTTGGCTTTTTTAACGTCTCTAACTCAAGTGGCTATCAACGACTTTCTTTCCCTTAAGTGTTTTAAGTTCAACACCTCTGTACTTCAATTAATGGGTGAGAGCTCCCACCTGGCATCTGAGTCAATCACAAAACTGGGGAAGACTTGACATTGCTCATATGGAGTAAATCCTCTCAATCTTTTGTAACTATCAGAGAGAATCAAAAAGGGGCACAAATCTTGTTTTAAAATGCCATTTGCAGCTCTCGCCTTTAATACAAGTCGGAGACACAGCAAAGCAGTTCTGAACCAGAGACAGCTTTGTTACCAAGCCGGAATGCATTTCAGTGTCTTTTGGCAATGATGATGGCCAGATGAAGAATTCTTTTTGGCTGCTCTTCTGCACTAGAATTTAATGTCAAGGCTTATCAACATCGGAGATAAAAATGGATTTCTCTTTTAGGGCTCTATTTTGAAGAAGTTTCATTTCCCATAGTACGCTTAAGGCTTTAAAAAATAGTGGGTAAGGAATTAACTTAGCCGCTGTGGCAGCCCCAAAGAGAGAGCTATCAAAAGCTCAAACCAGTAGTCATGTTTTGGCTGTGTCTGTAAATATATAAAATAATTCTATAAAGACACTATGTAGTCTCTCAAAAATAGTGAGTTATTTAAGTATGAAGATTAGGCAGCATCCCACTCCCATTCCCACCCCCTCTTGCTTTCTGGCCGTATTCTAAAACAGGATTCTCAAATTTCAGAGTCAGGAATAAAGAGTACAAAAAATCCCTCCCCCAACCCATAAAGAAGCAAAAAAAGTGGCAACGTTTTTTTCTTAATGAAGTGAAGTTAAACCTTTGTTGAACTTGTTTATAAAAAAGATTCTCTTCAGTTTTTGACTATGTAATAAGGTAAACAAGTTTGGAAAATCAACCAAGAGATGCATGAAAATCAAAATGGCTACGAACATGTTTATGTCCTGTTTTGCATCAGAATTGGTTTGTTGCTCTTAATAGAGCCAGTCTTTTCTTAATGGCTTTCTCCTTCTTTCCACCCATGTCCCAAAGCATTTCTTCTCTAACCATCTATGCCAGGCTACTCTGAGGCACAAAGGTACCATACTTCATAATTAAATACTGAGTCATGATTAATATGAATTACTGTACCAAAAGATTTTGCTTAATTTGGACCACAATTCAAGAACAGACAACTTAATACTGAGTCTTCAGTGTAGACTTTAAACCCTCCTTCCAAAAAACTGCCTGAAAAAAGGAGAATGTGAGAGCTGCAGCATACAAGAACTGACAAGCAGAGACTAAAAAAAAGACTAGAAAAATACTCTGAGTAGAGTTGTCCTTCAAACACAATTCATTTGAATGAGTCAAAAAGCTTTGACTCATTCAAATGAAACCGATGGAGTAACTGGTAAAAATATTACTTATGGAATACATTATTGCTGATTTTTGTTGAGGGATATGCAAAAGCACTGACAGGTCTGATGGGATGGTCATTTAAATCATGAAATAAAAGAATGTTTGTTTTCTGTCTAATGATGAACTTTTGGCAAATTCCTTTGTATGTATGTATGTATGTATGTATAAGAGACAGAACAAATTTCATTAATTCACAAAACCTGATTTTCCCCCAATTTCATTCCAGAGCAATGAAAGGGGAGAAAGACTCCCTCTGATTCTAACTACTGATCAGTGGGAGAGTACCTGGATTCATACAAATGAACTTCTAGAAGTTGGTTTCACTGGTAAGACATTATTTCCCTTCTTGCAGCATTTCTTGTGCTAATCCAAGTCTGATGGGAATAAAAGAGTTTGGACATAGTCTTTCAAGTGATACCTCTGCAACTGAAAAAAAATCACAGGCCTGAAACTCCACAGTCTTGCATTCTAAGTAGTCATTTACACCATGGCAAGGTGAGTGTGCAAAACTGTAGCATTTTACACTCACTTTGTACAGCTGTACGTGATTGGGCAAGATGGGGGGACATCAGCTCCCACATCTAGATTATAATGGCGAAGGAGGAACGTAAAGAGGCTTGGTATGGAGGTGCCTTGGAACTTTTATGACTACAGGCCATTAACTCTCATGGGGAGACTATACTTGCAGTTTGCCAAAATAGTTACTATATCAGGGATGTGAAGCATATTATAGTCCTGTGAGTGCAAAAGGTCTCAAAATCTAGGGCTCTGACTACCACTTTTAATGCCTACTGCCAAGCGTTAAATCTTGTGACCTTGAGACAACGTACATTTCCCGAAAGTTCGATTTCGTGGCCTCTCTCATGACAAAAGCTCTCTAGCTAACAGACACAGTTCAACAGAACAGGGTGGAGTCTGCCTCTCACAGATGAGGTATATGCTAAATAGAACAAATGCTGCAGAATGCATGTGGAACCTGAGGAATTTATACTGAAGACAGATAGAGAAGAGACAGGGACACCCTTATGTTTATGCCACAAACTCTGGCAGAGAAATGAAGGCTAACAGAATCTTTTTCTGTCTGGTTGGGTTGTCCTTCTTGGTGGAACAGTAACCACAAGGCTGCCTTGTGGAAGGACTTGGAATATGGAACCACAAAAGGATCTCACTGAAAAGGCACTAGGAAGAAGTGTATAGTTCTAGACTAACAAGATTTGTCCCCTTTCCAACCAGTGAGTGGGACAAGCAAACTGTACAATTTGGGATCTGTACAGGGAATGCTGCAGAATGAACGCTACCTTTTATGGCAAAACGAAAATAAAGTTTAAAAACAGAAGTAAAGCTATTTTCAAATTATTAAAATGCCAAACTTTTTTACACAGCAAAATTATATTAAACAGCAGCAGATGAAATACTATGTCCCGCCACCATAGGCAAGGGACATTTTAAATGTTTATAAGGTTAACTATAAAACAATTTGACAACCAAAATATGAACAGGCCAATTCAAGTATATACACAATATATTAAAATCATATAAATTATATATTTAAACAAAGGGCACAAATATAGCAAATTTCAAGTGATATAGTAATCACTTTAACAGAACTGAGTTTTGAATAATCAGTTTCACCTTTTGATGATTTTCTCCCAAAGTCTTTCAACCTGGATAGAATGATACTTCAGATACCTAGATTACAGAAAGCAAGGATCAAGAATTATTATTATTCTCAACCAAATGAAGCTGGCACAGCGCGATGGTAGATCTCTCATGAAATTCTGATTTATTTCCCTAGTAAACATCTATTTGTTCTCTTAAAACTCAGGAATTTCATTTTATCTACTGCAGATGAACAATATACTCTGTTGTGTGTATTTAATGATTACATTTGAATTCTGTTTGATTTGCAAACATTTTAAAGAAAAATAGATTCCAGCACTTCTCAAAAATGCAAGAAAAGATGGCAGTAAGCCTAACAAAAACTACAGTTAAATTATGGAAGGATGCTCTCCTCACAGCATTTTGGCTAGTATCAAATAAGTGATCTTAAAAAAACCCCAGTAGCTTATTTTTAATCATTTTTTGATTTTAAAAGAAGACAGCATGGCCCCAATCCAGTCAAGCACTTAAGCCCCACTGAAGTCAAAAGAGCTAATGATGTGCTTAAAAAGTTAAGCATGTGCTTAGAATGCCTTGCTGGATTTAGGTTTATGTGCATAAATTCTGCATAACAGCACCTAACCCTATTTTCTATTGCTGCAGTGCTATCCATTCATTAATGCAGTTCCTAAAAGGGTTGCTACATCTTAATTAACCCAGTAGTTCCAGGCATGCAAGGTGAGCAGCAAGGGAAAGCCACATTAAGCAGAAAGAAAGCAAAGGCAGGAGTACAAATATACAGAAATTCTCTCTTTAAAAAGGTATAAACAACTTTACATGTGTAAAAGTAATTCAATTTCACAAAATGCAGGTTAAAAAAAAAAATCAACCATATACTGTATTTCATGAACACTGGATATCCACTACACTGAAAGGAAATCAAAGCAAACAGGAACTCTCCAGTTTCAAGTAATCCTTGATGCCTTTTTGGCCAACTACATTATACCATGACAAGTGATTTAATAGCATTCATATGCTACAATTTATGCAGCTAACCTTTCACGTACGATCCAAATTGATAGTTGTGTCTAGTTAACATTCACCTATGTTTGCCCACACATTCCATATTAGCTCTTTGAGAAACTATTCAAGTTAATTATATTGCAAATTAAAGACAAATTACATTCTGTATGTTCCTTCTAGATTTGAAAAAAATAGGTTTTTAAAGGCTTGTCAAAGTTTAGAAGAAAAAAAATTTCCATTAAAAAATCCAAGATTAAAAAAAAAAATCATTGACTTTTTTCTGATCAAGGGTGCTAATAGAAAGATTATTACAAACATACTACAATTTGATCAAGAAGACTTCATGAATATGTTGCTGATGAGCATGCACCACCACTGGTACAAGTTCCAGGTATCACTGTATCCCCATTTCATCCCCCATCAGGCCCCTGCCCCCTCCTCCCCCCACCTCCCAGTAATAACAGTATTATAAAAAGGTAAAATCTAGAGTTAGTGGCAAAATCTTCACAGTAAATTGTTAAAGAAAATGTTATTGTGGTCATTTGCAAAATGGCATCAGTCAATTGGACCCTGAAAAATTAATTTGACGCAGTTGTGTTCCCCAGTCAGCTGTGCTGCACAAAAAGGGCAGGAAGCATGAAATGCATGAGTACCATGAGGCAGTGGAATTTGAGACCAGTATTTTGCAGATTTCTCAGAGCACACATGTCCACAAGGGGTGAAAGCATAAGTTGGAGGACCAGCATCCACATAAAACCCTGCCTCGCAACCAAGCCAAAGAGGCACATAGGGACCAACGGTTCTGCACATAGGACACTCGCGCTCATTGGCTTCTGTGTCACTGCGATGTCCCCAATTGTGATAGCCATGAACGTGACCACAGCTAAGGTAAGCCCAAGGTTGTTTCTCTTCTACCACATCTTTACGGTTAATGCTGGGAAACGCTAAAGTATTCAGCCCAACAGGACACTGTGGCCTAGCGGCATTTATCTCCTGTCGCAAAGCTTCAATGTGTTTCTGAGTCGGTGTGTGAAACAGACCATCTGCTGTTCTCCACAGAAGAGTGGCTCCACACAGGTCAATGAGAGAGCCATCTTGTAGGATGTTGGTCTCATTTTCTACCTAGAGGTAGAACACAAACAAATTTGAGATGGATCTTTTACAGACATTTTAGCTAATTCTGTGAATGACTCCTCTTCCTCAACACATACCACTCACTCCCATAATTCTCTGGTAAAATTCTCAGAATATTTACGAATAACCTCTCTGGAATTTATTCTCCCCTTCCTCCTCACCCCTTTGATGTGGGGGTCTCTCTCCTACCTACCATGTCTCTTTCTCTCTGATCTTCTAGTTTGGATCTTCCCTGGGTCTCTCTCGCCTTCCTAACATGGATTTTCTCTATGGTTGTCTGTTTTACTTACAGACAGTTCTGACAGGATTTAGAGAGTTCCCACTCCTTCATTCTGAGATGTGTACCAGATAGTGAGCTGTATCGCTCCTTTAGAGCTTTCTGTTGCATTTTGCTTCCTTTGTTTGGGCGGGTAAGTGACATGTTATATTGCAGATACCAATGCTAGCTAAATTCACAAATACTTTTGTAAGTTTAATACTAGAGCATAAAAGTAACTGACAGCTAAATCTTAGTCCCCAATTTTCAGAAGTGATGAGCACCTATTACTCATATTGACAGGTTTCAGAGGAGCAGCCGTGTTAGTCTGTAGTCGCAAAAAGAAAAGGAGGACTTGTGGCACCTTAGAGACTAACAAATTTATTTAAGCATAAGCTTTCGTGAGCTACAGCTCACTTCATCGGATGGAAGCTGAAGGGACTCAGCTCTTCTGAAAAATCAGGCTCTTAATGTATAAACAGGCATTGTGTACAAACTACAGCATAAGATTTACTATCTAAAAATTCTTTTTCTCTTCTGAATGAAAGCAGGTAATTATGCAACATTTTGAGAGAATATACTAAACAAAACAACAGTCCAGCTTTCTCTAATTTGTTTTAATGTCACAAACATATAGGCAACTTGCGCTGCTGGTACCACCCTTGAAATGATGAATGCACATTAAAATGTGTGTGGGACATTAACTGAAACAGACTTCTCAGGAGTGAGAAGTGTATAATTAACCAGCATCAGCTTTACACGTTGCTAAGGGGTGGAACATCCAGTATTGTCATATCAAATAAATATCCTGGATATTAAACAGAGCACCTCAATAAGTGTGGCTGGCAGGAGGAGCGACCACACTTGATATATTAATTTAGCCCAGATTTGTGGATTAAGAACAGTAAATCATCCCTATAAAAAAAACCTAGATAATGATACAATAATCTATTGATAAAAGGTAATTTACAGCAAGTGCTACAGGTACGAAGTTCAGTGATCAGAACAGAAGCTCATCAAATGAAGAGTCAGAATTCTTTACGAACAGAAAAGGGAAAGGTTTCTTGGTATCATGGACTGAACACATTGCAAACTTTGTGGATTCATTTTTATGAACCCACTCAAAGAACACTGCTCACAGCTGTACTAACCAGTATGCCATGTCATTTTATTTACAATAAGAAGGCAAGTTGTTTTGGCTGTGGGAGAGGAGACTTACTTATTCTAGAGCTGCTTTTCCTCAGCAGCACTAAAGGTGCTTTGCTAACAGTGTACAATTCTAGTCAGTTGTTGTATTTTTGAATATAGCAAAGGCACCTACAACTCAGGATATCGTGCGCTCCCTTTTTATATCAGTTACAAACCAAACTACAATTAAATAAGTCAAGAGGTGGGAATAGCTGGGGGAACAAGTGCCTACTGAGAAGGAAAGGACTCCTGCTTCTAAGAGCTGCAGTCCTAAGCAACCCAGACAGGGAGCATCAGCCCTCTCCCCCAGATATCAACAACAGTCAGGGATGGAAGGAAGGGAGTGAAAGGGTGCAGAAAAGGACTCTCTTGAGCCCCAGAGTTGGGAGGCGCAGGAGGAGTGTGGCCACAGAGTGGGAGGAGGGGAAGAATGGGTTGCCCAGTAAGAAAAAATGCGAGGCTGAAAATGGATGAATGGGGTCTGGAAAATTATTACCTACACTTCCCCCAATCCTCAGAGTCTAACAGCTTGATGGCTGAACAGTTACATCTCACCCCTCCTTAGAAAAAAAAGAAGGAAGAGACGGATGAGGAGCCGGGAAGGAAAGCATTGTAGCAAAAAAACCAGAATATAGAGGCTGAGATGTGCAACGCTCCTCCCCGCATAGGCCTGGTGGTAGTATGGGGACCCTGTTTTCTTTCCCTCTCCCTGCTAGCGGCAGATCAAAGGGCAGCCAGGCCTCTTGGAGGGTCTTTAGGCAGCTGCAGGAGTAGTGGAGCTCACTTCTCAGGACTGACTCAGTAACCTGCTCAGATCTCCCACAGGGGACCCTCCCCAGCTCTTTTATCTTTGAGTGGGGTGTTTGTGTGTGTTCTCTCCATGATCCCCTGCCCCAGTGCTAGGTGTGACTATGCTCAGACACAATACTGTACTTCCTGTACCCCACACCTCTAATATCACAGTTCTCAGTGCCAGGAAAAAGAGGTTTTCCTACGTTAGTAATACATTGGTTCTGAATAACTTGCACTTTCAACTTACTAGCTTCCCCCTTTGTTGAGCAGATCTGGTTTCTCGTAGAGTATATACATCACCACAAACTGAAATTTCCCGCCACACTCCAGGTTTAGACTCCTCGGTAAACCCTCCTTTTGGATGCATGACCAGAACTCCATTGGTTGTTAATCCGTCCATGTGCCCATCGGGATTTTTCCATTTTGCTGCTTTTTCCTAGATGTAACACCACAACAATGGGAAAGAAGGCAGTCTTACTTTCAAAGCCTCAAGCAGGATCAGCACTCAAGAATATTTCACCAGCACAGTTAGTGTTTATAAGGGTAAAGAACCCTGTTGGTGAATGCAAGGCTCGTGGGTGATATTTTCAAAGCAGCAAGAGATTTAGCTGCACATTTTTAACCAGTATTTAAACTTTTGCAGAAAATTGTTACTTCTAACTCAGTAAACCAAATGTCACACGAGATGCTTGTGCAATCCCTGTGTTGGCTTTACAGACATATTTGCTAACGCTTAAATCATGAAGATGCTGCTAACCATTGCAGTTTATATAAATTAGTCTTTACTGTGGGTTGTACTGGGTGGCGTTTCTATCTTTCCTTGGTAGCTAGCACTCGTACAGCTAAAACAATCCCACTGTAAGTTTAAATTAATGGTGAATGCCTAGTCAGAACTCATGTCGCACCCTGAAGAGCTGTTGCCAGTCTTTTCAACAACAACAAAGAGGCCACGTAATTTAGACTCTGATATTAAAGATAGGTAGAAGCCACTGTGAAGAGTTCACAAAATGGCAATAAATTTCACTAATAAATTTGAAGTTCCCATAAAATTTTCAAATAGAATTTCTGAGGTTTTAATAAACCTAGGCACTAAAGTCAATGGCAATATACATAATTTGTAATGAGCAAATTCTTATAACTGATTTTTTTTTAAAAAGCACATGGCATAGAGGCTATTTTTGCTTGTGCATAACATAGCTATCAATAGTACTTACTCCAAGAAATATGTTTTTAGAAGAGTCAAATCCTGCTGCAAAAATCCTTGCTGTATACGGTGCATTCCTATCGCAGACAATCCTGCATGCAAACCTGGATATGGTGCTTTGTGTGATCTGAGTTTCATCATTGTTTTGACTGCCAGAAATTGTATCTGTTACTACAAAGTCTATAGGGCTTTCTGTTGATCTCCCAACCTGCAAAAATTCAAAATGCACTTGATATACAGCTCTCTAAATATACCTCACAGAAACATCAATGCTACCATCTCGACAAAGTTAATTTTGATCACATCAATTATCTACACTCTGCCAACCACCTGTCTGGAAGGTGAAATTCCTGCTCTGGACTGTCATATTTTCACATATTTGCCCTTGGCAAAAATTCACCATTTTCATAGCAAGACAGCTTTTCATTTGATAAAACTGCTGTGGCTGTGTATGTAACGGCAAATCTGGAGCATATTAATTTTATTTAAAGGGGGGGGGATTTTGGCTAGAAGTGTGAAAATGTTGGTTACTGCTGTATTTCATACCCCCTTCTCTGCAAATAAATACTATACTCCTACATTCAGAGAAATAAAAGTTAAAGAACTTTCTACTGTCATTTTAAAATTGCCATGAAATTGAAACATGTTTTAGACCAAAACAGCAGTTTTAAAACCTATCTTAACAGAAAATGAGAGAGTCTAATTCATATTTTAGACATTATTGCATCTTGTAATTCTTATATATAAGATTCTTAGGACAGGATACTCATTTGGCCAGATGTTCTAGAGCCACCCATGCACTTATACAAGACATTTTAAACACTTTTTGTATTAAGCACTTACTCTGAGAAAAATAAAGCAGCTGAGATAAAGAAACACTCTCTCATAAAAAGTCCTAAGCTTTTAAACCTTTCCCCCCACATCTATAAAACAATTCTAAAACAAGGAACAACTGTCCATTTGGAATCACAAATTATAAAATGGACAAATGGATCTGATTATCTAACAAAAGTGCAGACACAACACCGAGCTGGAACTAGTACTTCTCTATGCAAGTAATGTTACATCATGCTGGACAGTAATCAGGCAGTTATAGGTTAGAAACAAAGAAAGTAATTTAAAGTACTTCTGAACAGATGCCTTCTGACCTGCTGCTAATCAAAAGGAAATTATAAATATTTTGTATGCCAATGTAGTTTAATTCCAAGAATCCTCATTTATATGTAAACTAATAACTTCTCAATGAAGAGTCTTAAAAAGTTTAGTGAAGAGGTTACAATCTGTGTAGCTTACTTGCACTTCAAAGGCCAGCAATGGGAACACACCTATGGATCCATCATGTGCAGAAACATCTCTGCAGGTAAACCAGAGCCAATCTCTAAAATATCCCCCCATAAATCCACTCTGTCTATACAAAGAAGAAAAAATCTCCAAGAAATAAGCAAATATATGACACTGTTAATATTCACCCTATCAAATGAATCTGTAGCAAGGATACAAAAAGCAATCCCATTTGTAAAACCCTGCTTACTGTAGAACAGGGGTGGCCAACCTGAGCCTGAGAAGGAGCCAGAATTTACCAATGTACATTGCCAAAGAGCCACGGTAATATGTCAGCAGCCCCCCATCAGCTCCACCCCCCCACTCCCAGCGCCTCCCACATACCAGCAGCCCTGCCGATCAGCAGCCCCCCCCCCCCATCAGCTGTTTTGTGGCGAGGAGCGAGGGCACTGCAGGCTTAGGGGAGGGGGTGGGAAGGGGTGGAGTGGGGGCAGGGCCTGTGGCAGAGCCAGGGTTTGAGCAGTGAGCACACCCCTGTACATTGGAAAGTTGGAGCCTGTAGCTCCAGCCCCAGAGTTGGTGCCTATACAAGCAGCCGCATATTAACTTCTGAAGAGCCGCATGTAGCTCCGAACCCACAGGTTAGCCACCCCTGCTCTAGAACATCAAACTATGCAGCAAACCAACAAATACATGCTGAACCTGACATTTTAACACACTAATATAAAAGCAAGCGAGGATTTTCGCTGCCCCCGTTCCAGATTGCTTTTAGAATTTAGTAAATTTGCTAAAGCAAAAACACATAGAAATAATGAAAGTACTAATCCGTCTAACCAAAACTATTCACTTCAACTTTTCAGAGAATGTAAGATTTTTTAATAGAATGCACAAAACAGATACAGTAAAAATTAGGTACACAAAGTTGGATGCGTCACGGATTTGTGCTGCTTAAAAAAACCCCGTCAAAGTAAAAATATTATAGAATGCTCCATTAACTGTACCTCCTTGAAATCCTATTTCCAATGGACTTGTATTTATCTCCCTATGGAATTCCTGTTAAAAAGGTACCATTGTTGCAGAGTAGCAACAGCTCAGTCAAATTCCTGCCCAACTTTAGAAAGTATTACACACAGCACTGTTTACCTTGTGGTTATTTGATTCTGTGGCAGGCTGATGTGATTTTTTTTATTGACATCAAAGCATTACTTATACACTGGTCAGAATACGCGATTGGCTTCCAGCTGTTGTACAGATTGCCTCTAATAGTAAAGGCGTGTTAGGGAATCCTTAACTGCTCTGTGTTTCAGAATCTGTTCCACCTTAATTCAAACCATAACAATGTGAGGGTCACCTCAGCCATGCTGAAGATAATTAGATTTATTTTGCTTTAATATGAAAAAACTCAGTCTCAGTAATCTGCATATAAAGGTTAAACTTGGTCCTGATTCGATGGTAGCCTTTGACAGATTTCCCAACAAACTTTTAGCACATGTTGAAGGCTCAGAAGTCTTAGATTGTGCCTTTTCTTATCAATGGCATGAGTATTGTAGTCATCACGACACTCTAGTCTATGATTTTGCACAATGATGCAGAGATCAGTCAAATGCTATACAATGTAACACACTTATAGATCTTCTTAAAGGGACATCAGACACTACTATCTAAGTTTCAGAGTAGCAGCCGTGTTAGTCTGTATTCGCAAAAAGAAAAGGAGTACTTGTGGCACCTTAGAGACTAACAAATTTATTTGAGCATAAGCTTTCGTGAGCTACAGCTCACTGCGTCGATGAAGTGAGCTATAGCTCACGAAAGCTTATGCTCAAATAAATTTGTTAGTCTCTAAGGTGCCACAAGTACTCCTTTTCTTTTTACTCTCTAAGTTGTGTGCTTACTACAAGTGTTTCCTACTGTGTTTCTTCTAGCTCTTAAACCTCTAACTCTAGATTGCTATTAGAACTTTTAAGGTAGTTACAACAACAAACAACAACAGAAGAATAGTCCTATTGGCCTTGAAAGCATGACATAAATCCAAGTGTTAACTCTTGGTTTTCTGCATAGCCATATCAAATGACCTGGCAACAGGGAATCTCAACTGTTTTAGACACTAGCATTAAGTTCTATAGGCTTGAAGCTTTTATTTCTTGTGCCTGTCGGGCTTAGACATTTCTCAAATGAGAGGAAATATTTAGGTTTTTTTTTAAAAAAAAAGTGGCACAGGATAAAGATAATCCTGAGATTAATAAATTTGCATTGATAAACATATTTGTACTAAATTTATATTTTGATATTTCATTCTCTTTGTAAAAAGACTTATGTAGAATTACTTCTGTGTAACATAATACCACATATTAAATGCAGTAAAGCCATTTAAAAAAAATCTCTCAACATTTAAAAAAGTAAATTTAGCATTTGCTAGAGACACTAAATTCACACAGGACTATGATAATTTAAAACAGCAGTATACTATCCTTATGGATGTGGCAGCAACTACCTTCACAAGAGAAAGCTATCCGGTCTCCATGCAAATCTTTTACCTTTGAGACTATCAAAAAAAAACCAAAAACGTTAATCAGAATCATTTGTAATGACTTTGGCCACATGGGCACTTATCCATTAGGAGGTAAATTGACCATTAAGTCATTTGACATTAGAGTCAGAGGACAATTACTCTGTACCTACACTAGATTTGAACTACCAATTTAGAGGTGAACGGTTCTGCATTCCATTACCATTTCTCTGAAAGATTTAGTTCCCCCACCCAGTATCTTTCTTTTGGAAGGTCATGCTACTAAGTATCAGTTTGCAGATCGTTGCTTAGATTTTGTTTTAATACTTTATGAGCCCTTATTTAGAGAGCTATAGGATGTAGTTTGGGACACATACATACATGAAATATGCTAGGGGCTACAAACATTGATGTACAGTAATGCTGAAGTACTCCTGAAAGTCAATCATAACTTTTCCAATCATAATCTGTTAGACAGCCTCACTGCCCACGACTTGTTATTAAAAGCTATAAGTAGTCACCCACTCATTGATCACTCATGTCTATTGTCAAAGAACACTACTTAAGATCACTCTTTGAAGATGGAGGGCCAAATTTTCTGATGATGTAAACAAGTGTAGACCTATTGACTTTAATGGAATTTCACTCAATGACAACGGAAGAGAATTTGACCCTACTACTTTAAATGGAACATCAGAAATATTGCTCTACTCTAAAAAATAAAGCCTTCATTGTCAATAAATACATTCAGGGTCATCATTCCTTTATAGTATGTGTGACGTTATTGACATGAACTGTGACCGTATAGATCATTGTTGCAACCACGGTCCTATGGTTGCACCAGGTCTTGTACAGAGGAGGTCAAGTGGGGTGTCTATGGAAAGGTTGTAATTTGCTGGGTTTGATTATGCTATCTGTATGTATGTATCATTTTTGTATTTGAAGTTATGAATATTGGCTACATACTTGTATCTTGATGTGTTTGATTCTAAGTAGCCTCAGTGAAGCATTTGGTCAGCTTCTTGAGAAAGGACTATTCTCAGCAAGTGCCCAATCAAGAAACACTTAACTGACAATGGACTCTGGGAGACGCCAATCCACATCTGAGCTTTCCTGGGGAAGTTCAAACTAACATGTGAACAATGGCGTCAGCCTGCAAAAAGCTTAATCATTCATGGACATGTGACTTGCCCAGGTGCCTACAAACTCCATCACGTTGCATGTTGTGCCACCCATAAGAGAGAATATAAAAGGCCCTGGAAGCCTCTCCATTTTGTCTTCAGCTGGCTCAAGAGATGGCTTCTCCACCCCCAAGAGATGCCTGAAAGAAACTGGAACAAAGGACAGTAACTACAGGGGTGTGAGTGATTGCTGGACCCAGACTAGGAGGGAGTCCAGTCTGTGAAAGAAGCTTATTGGAACATTTCTGGGGGTGAGATTTCATCTGTAAATCAGTTTCTTAATACATTAGGCTTAGACTTGCGTGTTTTGTTTTATTTTGCTTGGTAACTTACTTTGTTCGCAAAAAGAAAAGGAGTACTTGTGGCACCTTAGAGACTAGCAAATTTATTTGAGCATAAGCTTTCGTGAGCTACAGCTCACTTCATCGGATGCATCTTCCTTTTCTTTTTGCGAATACAGACTAACACGGCTGCTACTCTGAAACCTGACATTACTTTGTTCGGTCTGTTATTACTTGGAACCACTTACATCCTACTTTTTATACTTAATAAAATCACTTTTTGGTTATTAATTAACCCAGAGTAAGTAATTAATACCTGGGGGAGCAAACTGCTGTGCATCTCTCTCTATCAGTAAAAAGAAAAGGAGTACTTGTGGCACCTTAGAGACTAACAAATTTATTTGAGCATAAGCTTTCGTGAGCTACAGCTCACTTCATCGGATGCATTCGGTGGAAAAAACACTCTCTATCAGTGTTAGAGGGCAGATAATTTATGAGTTTATCCTGTATAAGCTTTATACAGAGTAAAACAGATTTATTTGGGGTTTGGATCCCATTGGGAGTTGGGTGTCTGGAGACAGAGCAGCACTTCTTAAGCTGTTTTCAGTTAAGTCTGCAGCTTTGGGGAGCATGTTTCAGACCGTGGGGCTGTGTTGGAGCAGACACGTGTCTGGCTCAACAAGGCAGGGTTCTGGAGGCCCAAACTGGCAGAGAAAACAGGCTCAGAGGTAGTCTCAGCACATCAGGTGATAGTCCCAAGGGAATCTCTATGACCAAACCCGTCACAGAGGGGACAGCAGGCTCTGCAAGGTTGCCACTGTGAGGCAAATCCTCAGCCAAAGTAGGGCTGTTCACTCAGCTGCCTCTCCAATGGATCCGGACCTCAACATTGGGTCCCTGACCCACGAGCCTCCCTAGCTGCACCCTCCACACCAGCTGAGTCAGCTGCGTGACCTGCAGCCAGCCTGTCTCTGAATTGTGCCTAGGAAATAGCTGTGCATGCTCATGCTCCATACTCTTCACTTCCTCATCCCCGTGTCCTGTCCCGACACCAAGTAGCAGCACCTTTTACCACCCATGGAGAGGGATAAAAAACACACCTATTCAGTGATGATTCCTCGTTTGGAGATGTTAGGATATAGATATTCAGGCCTGTCTGTAAAGGCCTGTACTCTAAGAATTTAGGTATATTCTTATCACTTGGCTAGTTTGGAGATGTTAGGATATAGATATTCAGGCCTGTCTGTAAAGGCCTGTACTCTAAGAATTTAGGTATATTCTTATCACTTGGCTAGTTATAGAGCTATAAAAGAATCAAAATCACTGTCTGCCAGCGTAGGGTCCTTCTCTTACTGTGACAGTCTGAGGCCCTGTGCTTAGGCTAAGGCCTTTGGCGAAGCAACAGAGGCAGCCCTAAGCTGGGAAGCGACCGGTCACCACCTCACATTCCAAACTAGTCACATTGAAATCGGGTGCTATTGGGCTGTTAGGATACAATCCTGTCCAGATAGTGCCTATCACCTCCAGAGAAAGGGAAGTGCCTAGAAAATGGAAAAGGAAACTTAGTTTGATAGCATCCCGTCTGGCAAGAACTCACTTATCAATAGCTGGGATGTGAAATCCTCATTTCTGTGTTTGTTCTATCACTGTAGTCCCCATTTCCCCATTGTTTGTCTGTATAATCTGTCTGGTTCTGTGATTGTTCCTATCTGCTGTATAATTAATTTTGCTGGGTGTAAACTAATTAAGGTGGTGGGATATAATTGGTTAAATCTCGTTACAATGTTAGGATTGGTTAGTTAAATTTCAGTAAAATGATTGGTTAAGGTATAGCTAAGCAGAGCTCAAGTTTTACTATATAGTCTGCAGTCAATCATGAAATGGGTGGGGGGAATGGGGAAATTGGAATCATGTTTGGCTAAGGGCAGGAATGGGAACAGAGACAGGTGTAAGGTTCTGTGGTTGCTGGGAAGGGGGACACTAACGAAGGAAACTGGAATCATGCTTGCTGGAAGTTTACCCCAATAAATATCGAATTGTTTGCATCTTTGGACTTCGGGTATTGTTGCTCTCTGTTCATGTGAGAAGGACCAGGGAAGTAAGTGGGTGAAGAAATAAGCCCCCTAACAGGAGACTGATCAGTTACCCAGCATTTAATCCATTTAATGAATTCCAGGTTAATTTTTTCTCTCTAGTTTTTTGATCAAAATGTTGTGTGGTACCAAGTCAAATGCTCTACAGAAGACGAAGTATATTATGTCAACACTATTACATTTATTAACCAAACTTGTAATCTCATCAAAAAAAGGTAACAGGTTCGTTTGACAGATTCCCCTGGGAGAACTTTACATGGAGCAAGAAAAGAAAATGATTGGAGCAGAGGGTATTTACATTTGGATAGTTAGGCCATTACCTCTTCTCTTCTGTCAACCGAAAGAAAACCAAGTGCTGAACGCTTTTAAGTGCTACAGACTGAACAAAGGTATTTAATAACTCAAAGTAGGATGATTTAATTACTGTTAAGATGAACGTGTGTGGCCTTGATAAGAAAAGATTGTGCAAGTTTTTTTCCTTAGCCTAGTGACCCTAACTACATACAGAAATTCTGTCAAGCAATTAAAAATAGTAATTAATCACACTGTTAATAATGGAATATTATTTACATAAATATTTTTGGATGTTTTCCACATTTTCAAATATGTTGATTTCAATTACAACAGCATACAAAGTGTACAGTGCTCACTGTACATTTATTTTTTATTATAAATATTTGCAATTATAAAATATTTGTAAAAAACAAAAGAAATAGTATTTTTCAATTCACCTCATACAAATATGGTAGTGCAATCTCTATCATGAAAGTTGAACTTACAAATATAGATGTAAAAAAAAAAAACTATATTCAAAAATAAAACAATGTAAAAGTTTAGAGCCTATAAGTCCACTCATTCCTACTTCTTGTTCAGCCAATCACTCAGATAAACAAGTTTGTTTACATTTGCAGGAGATAATGCTGCCTGCTTCTGGTTTATGTCACTTGAAAGCAACAACAGGCATCCACATGACACTGTTGTAGCTAGCATTGCAAGATATTTACGTGCCAGACGCACTAAAGAGTCATATGTCCCTTCATGCTTCAACCACCATTCTAGAGGATACGAGTCCATGCTGATGATGGGTTCTGATTGATAATGATCCAAAGCAGTGCAGACCAATGCCTGTTCATTTTCAACATTCGAGTCAGATGCCACCAGCAGAAGGCTGATTTTCTTTTTTGGTGGTTCGGGTTCCGTAGTTTCTGCATCTGAGTGTTGCTCTTTTAAGACTTCTGAAAGCATGCTCCACACCCTGTCCCTCTCAGATTTTGGAAGGCACTTCAGATGCTTAAGTCTTGGGTCGAGTGCTGTAGTTATCTTTAGAAATCTCACATTGGTATCTTCTTTGCGTTTTGTCAAATCTGCAGTGAAAGTGTTCTTAAAATGAACAATATGTGCTGGGTCATCATCCGAGACTACTATAACATGAAATACATGGCAAAATGCAGGTAAAACACAGAGCAGGAGATATACAATTCTCCCCCAAGGAGTTCAGTCACAAATTTATATTAACACATTTTTTTTTTAAACGATCATCATCAGCATGGAAACATATCCTCTGGAATGGTGACAAAAGCATGAAAGGGCATAGGAATGTTTAGCAGATCTGGCATGTAAATACCTGGCAATGCCGGTTACTAAAGTGCCGTGCGAACGTCTGTTCTCACTTTCAGGTGACATTGTAAATAAGAAGCGAGCAGCATTATATCCCATAAATGCAAACAAACTTGTTTCTCTTAGTAATTGGTTGAACGAGAAGTAGGACTGAGTGGACTTGTAGGCTCTAAAGTTTTACATTGTTTTGTTTTTGAGTGCAGTTATGTAACAAAAAAAAAAATCTACATTTGTAAATTGCATTTTCATGGAGATTGCACTATGATACTTGTGTGAGGTGAACTGAAAAATACTATTTCTTTTGTTTATCATTTTTACAGTGCAAATATTTGGAATAAAAGTAATACAAAGTGAGCAGTGTAAACTCTGTACTCTGTGTTGTAATTGAAATCAATATATTTGAAAATGTAGAAAAACATCCAAAATATTTAATACATTTCAATTGGAATTCTATTGTTTAACAGTGCGATTAAATCTGCGCTTAATCGTGATTAAAAAAATTAATCACGATTAATTTTTTTGAGTTAATCATGTCAGTTAACTGTTAATCAACAGCCCTTGACATAATGACATTAAAAAAAAAAAAAAAAAGACCTACGTTAAGAGAATGTTACTGTTGCAAAGTCAAGCACTCAAAAGTTAGACAATGCCAGAAATAAGGCTTCCTGTGCATCCGCAATTCAGTGTCCTTGTTTATATGCATTATGATGCAATCTTTAATTACAAGATCACGTATTATTTTTTTCCATAGGACCCCTGCCTCCTTGAAGGCATAGTTCTCATCCCAGGCTCCCATCCATGTTCCTATTCCTTCCCCCACAGTCTTCTGCCCCCTTTTGCTCCTGCCTCTCCCTTCCTTCTCCCATCTCCTGCTCCCAACTACTCCCTTTCTACTCCAACCCCTCTAACTCTAGTTGTATTCTTGGCCTTAGTGTTTCTTAATGCTCCCAAATACATTGCATGGGCCATTTTTACAGCTGCTATGATATCCATATTGAAAATAAACAGTGGTGGAAGGGTAAGGATGTTTAACTGATACTGGCTCTGGTTAAAAAAAAGATAGCCTGTTCAATAGGAAGAGCAACTCTAAATATGGTCATGAGAATTCTATAGCCTAAAGGTAACACTTTGTGCAAGAGTACAAGTGGGACTGGTTGCAGAGGCTGTATAACAAGTATACTATTTTAATAAGCAGAGTCTTACCTGAAACATGTCTGTATCTTTATCATGTGTATACTCCACTACAACTGTCTGGTTTCTGGATAACGTATAAGAGATACTGTGCTGACCTTTACAGCTGATGGCCTGTTGAATAAGAGAACAAAAAGATATTTCCATTTCACATAAGTTTACTGTTAAACATTATAATCAGACTCATTTCACTATATAAACACCTGACAATAATCCAGAAAAAAGAATGTTGTAGTACACTGTTCTATTACAAAGCTGAGTAAATCGACCCATAAACAAAACCCCTTAGTTCTTACAATGGCTTTTCTGATTCAAGAACTGTATCTGTTTGCTCCCTATGTATTTTAGGACTACAAGCGTAACTAATATTTGAGAAATTTAGATCCCCAGTCCACCGATTTGTTTTTGAAATTTCATCATGGGCCTAAAATTACTATCCCTCAGAATCCTGGCATCCATATACCTCATCTCCATCTTCCTTTGCAAAAAAGAACAAAGAAGAAAAGAAAAGACATCACACTTACACTAGACTTATTTTTTATTAAAACATTGATTTTATTCAATTTTCAGCAAGAGTTATCTAAAGCTTAAATAGCATCAGTGATTCACTGTTTTTATATATATATATATATAAAGTTTAAAGTAGTAACTCATTTGAAACAAAATGATTTTTAAGCTTTCTGAATTTACCAGAAATAGCATTCCATTGAATACAACGTAACCATTATAAAAAAAAATATGAAAAAAACAAGTCCGGCAGATAACGGGATAATACATTAACTGCATATAAGTTCATAATCATTTCTAAAGAATATCCAATGCAAATAATACTTGACTTTTTCATAACACTTTTCAGCCTCATATATCAAAGAACAAAGTACTAAGAAATTAATTTCTCCCAAATTTTCAGAAGGGGGTACTAAGGCAAGTGAAATACCAACTAACTTATCAGTGACACAAGACCATTAGAATCTAATAATTACATCTTCCAAAACAAAACAACCAGCCAACATTAACTCATTCCAGATGAATTCTAGTTTTTTAGTTTTTAAAGAATGAACAGTTTGGCTCAAGTTATTGAGATCCGCATAGTCTGCAGAATTAATTGTTATTCAGCACACAGATGCATCTATATAAATAGAATTTCTGCAGCATAGAGTACATGTAACAATAGAATGGAAATTTAAGTCTGTTAAAATGCCCAAGTTCAACACGGTCACAACTCTACAAGATGATGCCATAATTAATTAGATCAACTGATGTTTAAAGAGATAGACTATCACACTGGTGATTTATTCATATTTCTCTTGATCTACAAAATGACAAGTATCCAATACGGAAAGGGATAGTTAAATTGAGCAGCTTGGTATACTTTACTTTATTGCTTCAGACAGTGAAATAAAGTCCCTGAAAATTGTTTTGAGACTTTCTAACTGATCCCAAAGCAATAGAGTTCATTTCTTAAATGAACCACAAAAAGCTTTTTGGAGTACCATTAAAGGCCTGAGAAATCCACAGAAAACACGGAAACAGCGAAGTCTAACATTCCAGACTGACAAAAAAAAATTTTTTTTTTTTTAAATCACACTATTGTAAGAAAGAAGAAATATTTCCCATTGTTCCAGGTTAAGATGTTTAGCCATATTTCGGTTTCATGGAATACAATTTACAACATTAAAAGAGGTTACAAGATTTCACACTATGATGTTTTGTTTTATGAATGGACAAAAACTGGACCATTTTTAATTATGAATTTATACATGCACAGTAATCACTGATAAGCTAATTTCTCCACAGATTTATGCAATCTATCCCACATAATTATAACTGCTATAATGTATAAATAAATTACAGAAGTTCCATGCATTTATAACTTTACATTGATCATAACTGTCCCACCATTTGGTGTAGTCACCTGTTATCTATTTAGGTCCCATCTTGCCACTGAATGGGGCTCTATACAAGTCAGCACTCTGCCAGCATATCAAAAACTGCAGGATTTGGCCTTAGACTGTAAACTGTTTAGGCAGGGACAATCTTTTACATTTTGTACATACAACACTTAGCACAATAGGGTCTTGGGCCCTGACTATGGTCTGTGGATGCTATTGCAGTATAAATAATATAGTGAAAACATATGCAACAAAAATCATACAATTTTTACACACAGAAAGCAGCAAAGTTTAATATACATAATCACATTTACAAACGTTAAGACAAATGTAGTATATAAAAACACATGACAAACATTAATAGGGGTTGGAAAGATTAATGATCAACTCTGGAAACATAAGTCCTATCTGTCTCAGAGCTAATGGGCACTTTATATAGTGCTGTCTCTGACTGAAAGAGCAAATCAAGTGAACTTTTAGCCTAGACCGTTAAACTAGTCTGATTTTTTTTTTTTTTTTGCAGCATACCATTCTACTGCTATCAATGTAAAGAATGTTTTTTTTACTTCTGTAACATACTATGGACCTTCTCGGGTACTAATTATGTGGCATAGATTGCATAAATCTAATCAGAATTTTGGCTCCCTTAGCAGGTCTAATCATTATTAGACTGATCCTGACCAATACTTTCGCCGAAGAAAACTAGGCCAGGGCATGCCTACAAATTATTTTTATCTCCATTCCTCCAGCCATTAGATTAGAATCCAGCCCTCACTAGTCACAAAGCAGTCTATCGCAATCTGAAAAACAAATCCTTTTGATGTACGAGCTGTAATATTAGGCCCTTCATAAATGTCACCGTATTCCAATGAATCCTATACCATACACTCACTAATGCATTATGGCTTTAATTCCAGAACTCTCATTTGGTTCCCATTAACAATTTACTAGGTAACCTAAGCTGTAGATGCCTTATTTTAGACCCATATACTAGCTACTTTAGAAGCTGGTTTACCTGAAATAACTTTTAGACTAACTCATAACCTGGGCTTTAGAAAAATTCATTAATATTGCCAAAGGCTGGTCATTTTCTTAAGATTTGAGAAATGAAAATCACATTTGAAGTAATGTATCTAGCAATGGATGCACCTTTTCAATCTGTTATATCAGCAGGGTTTTTCTCCCCCTTCCATTGAAAAACTGGGTTTAAATAATATGGATTTAGCAGCGTAT
Source organism: Dermochelys coriacea (assembly GCF_009764565.3). NCBI lineage: Eukaryota > Metazoa > Chordata > Testudines > Dermochelyidae > Dermochelys > Dermochelys coriacea. Next base: position 119,491,389 of record NC_050073.1, read on the forward strand.
TTCCTGGTATTGTATAACTGCTTTTCAAAATGTTAAGAAATTGTTCGAGAAGACATACTTTCCACAGTGAATACAGCACAGGCAGTTGCTCCAGTTCACAGAAATTTCATATGTATTTTTATTACTTGCCTTAGAAAGCAATTGGCCCCTAAACTAAAACTGTAAAGTCAAAGAATTAAAAAATGTGTTTGTTTCTAGTAGTACCCAGTGCATCGGGCACTGTACAAGCAGAGAAAGGTACAGAACCTACCTAACAACTTGCACTAAGGGCCTTTGTGGTTTGTGCTTTTAAGCTTTCCACCACAACCACGAAGGATAGTTTATTTCATTTTAAAAAAATAAACACAGTTGAGATTGTGACATAATTGTACTGCTCCAGGAGCTGGCGTTTTGAGAAAACCACACTAAATATCACAAGATCTGTGATAGAATTGCGAAAGTTGGCATCTGATTTAATTCATTACCCAAAAACTTCATTAATGCAGTGCCTCAATACTTCCTAAAACATCAACCACACCTATAGCTAAACCTCTGAAAACCAGGAAATAGCAAGACTTAAAGGGGCACATGAGCCCTGCAACTTTAATTCTGCCCCTTGGAGCTGGCAAGAGTTACTTTGCGGGGGGGAGGGGGTGTAGGATAAAAGCTTGTTTCTGCCAGGGCTGCCCTATACTAAACAGACATCAGGAGTAATTAAGTAATGTGCCATTTTATGTTCTGTGGTGTGTCCCACAATTGTATACTCTCATTTGTCTGCATGCACTCCAACTGCCCTACATTGTGTTAAGGACAGCTATATTGATTGGTGGAGGGATTACTTGCAGCAGGTTGCCGTAGTGCATGCTGAAACATGAAGAAAGGTGCATCTGCCCCCCCCCCCCACATATGCCAGAGATCATGGACTGCTCATTTCTGTGGGGAGATGCATTAGTTGTGCAAGAACACAAAAGCCTGTTTGCCATGGAGATTTGCACTGTAGGTCAGAGGCAAGGGCACATGATGTTCTAGAGGGAATCCTTAGGACAAGGGGTGCTAACATTGGGCAACTCTGGTTTGTGAAGTGGTTGAGCACAGGCTCGGTGTAGCCCTTAGGGTATGTCTACACTGCAGTTGGAAGCAAATCTTCCCAACCTGAGCAGACAGACTTGTGTTAGCAGGCCTCACACAGGCGAACTAAAAATAGCTGTGTAGACATTACAGGTTGGGCTCTAAAACCACAACATCTACATATCTATTTTTAGCATGCTAGAGGGAGCCACGCATGCAAAAGTTTATCTATCCAGACTGTGAGACTTGCTCTCAGCTACAGTGTAAACATATCATGCAGTACTTGTGGCACCTTACAGACTAAAATTTATTTGAGCATAAGCTTTCGACGAAGTGAACTGTAGCTCAAGAAAGCTTATGCTCAAATAAACGTTAGTCTCTAAGGTGCCACAAGTCCTCCTTTTCTTTTGCAAATACAGACTAACACGGCTGGCACTCTGATACCCTGCAGCGTTTACAGAGCCTGCTCTAAATACAACCTTTGCTTTAGCGAGGACACAGTTTGACATGGTTTTCCTACACTATACGGTGTGCTGCATCCTGCAGCGCTCCATATCATCTGGAAGGACAGAGTGCTGTGTTGTCTGTCAGGGCAACATGGGACATCACTCAGAAGGAAGAATTCAGGTTGTGCGGTGGGGCTGATGTATACCTTCTGGAGAGGTACAAGGCAGTGCCGGTCAACCTTAACTTTAATACGGAGTTCTGAGGTAGTGAATTTCCTCTTTTTGATGAAATGGTGATAGTGCAGGAGGTACAACTGGCACATACCTTTGGGTACGGAGGCTAAAGGGACACATCACTGGTACTCAACTACCAACTCTGCTCTCTTTCTGGCCCCTCTGTGACTCCCGTACTGCTCGAGGAGGCAAGTGGAGGAAAGAAGGTGGAAACCAACAGGCTCTGAGGATCACATCTACCAAACAGATGCAGCAAGGGGGAGTGGAGTGGAGCCCCAGATGCTGTATTCCACTTTGAGGATTAGAGGGAAGCGGTTCTGCAAAACCATCTGGATCATAGGAGAACTGGAGATATGAACGGATCCAGTCATCCCTATAGGTTCTCTTCTGGAATCTTAGCCCCTATTATGGGATATCCATTTTCAAGACAATCTTGCGATGCATGTTTTTTAAAGCAATTTGACTATGAGCTGCTTGTACTGTATCTGAGAAATTCCTTGACCAAATGACCCCAAGTTTACACCCAAGTAGTATTCCTCTACCCCTACTCCTCCTGTGACATACTAATATTTGAGACTCACTATGCATGCATGTGGATTTTAGAATACTTTATTAAAATCAGCTTCTTATTAAGAGTGCATTAACTGAGTACCCCTTGACTAAATAACCCCACCGACACCATGGACTCTACCCTTGCCCCTCACGTTGGTAGAACAACCACTGGTATGGTTGCATCAGTATTTCCATTTTGAATACAGGTGAAAAAAAGATGTACAAAAATTCTGTTTTGGGTTAGAGTATTATTTTAAAATGTATATTACTCTCTGTATTAGTGCATGGGGGAGCAATATCAATTGAAGTTTGATATGACTTTTAAAGAGGGGCACAAGACTGAAGTTTTATTTCTTTCCAGACCCTTTTTCTATGAACCACACCAACCTGAAGGATGAAATTGGTAAGTGTGAATCCTTCGTTTGCATAGAGTTAAAGAGAAATAGGGAAAGGAGACCATTTTATACCAAAAAGTGTTTTTTTCACGCAACGCACTGTCAACCTCTGGAACTCCTTGCAAGAGGGTGTTGTGAAGGCCAGTACTGTAACAGAGTTCAAAAGGGAGCTAGATAGATTCATGGAGGATAGGTCTATCAATGGCTATTAGCCAGGATGGGCAGGAATGGTGTCCCTAGCCTCTGTTTGCCAGAAGCTGGGATTGGGTGACAGGGCATGGATCACTTGACGATAACTTGTCTGTTCATTCCCTTTGGGGCACCTGCCATTGACCTCTGTCAGAGGACAGAATACTGGGCTTGATGGACATTTGGTCTGGCCCAGTATGGCCATTCTTATGTTCCTACTTAAAACTAAGAATTTCTCAACCAATTATGACATGATTTGAAATAAAATTCCTTTCAATTAATATAATCATACTATTTGAACCTGAAGAGTCATGGTTTGCAGCTTTTTTATTCCATAGTAATGTAAAAACTAAACATCAATTACCCAGAATTATTGCTTCTATAGTACTAGACTACAATAAAGCTGGAAGTGTATACTGACTTATGATAGCTGACATAAAAAAATTATACTTAATAGTTGTAACCTTTGGCAAGAGAACATTGTCATGGAAACTTCATGGGCTTTGTATGCATAGAGAGGGAGGGGAAAAGTGCCCATATCAACCAGAATCTGAGTCATAGCTGTTTAAAAAAAGCCTCTCCATCTGCTTCCTATTCAGCCACATACCAGTTCTTCTTTTCATGTTATTGCTTTCCTTATAAACAGAACAAGTGAGCGTTTACATTAGGTCTTTAAGCTGAAGGAATTTCAGCCTACTGTGCACATGTTATCTGGGTATCCACACTAACACCTCCTGAACCTTTAACCTCTCAGCTGTCAACATTTTCCCACCAACAGCTAAATGAATATCTTGGAACATTCATAAGATTGCCCTCAGTAAAAGAGTTAGCAAATCCACACAGAAAAAAAAAAAAAAGGAAAGGAAAGGAGATGCCACTAACACGAATATGAACAAAAACCAGGTTTTTAAAACAGTTGCATTTATTGAACTTTTTCATCACAAGAAATATTTGCAGAACTAGGCAAATCTGTATTAAAATTAAATGGGCAAAAAACCCTGTGCACAAATTTGTTAACTCCAACATTTATTGAAGAGATTTCAATGTAGCTCATGGTCATTTTCTAAAACCAAATGATAATCAGCCTAATAGTTAAAATGATTCAATAAATCCCTAATTTGAAACACTGTAAAAGGAAGATATTTTTGCAGTTTCTGGGCCATGTACTGTCCAGGTGTAACTTGCACCAGGGCTAAATTTGACTCTGTCATCATGTTACAAACTATACATGGGACAAATGTGGCTAAAAGGGACTTTGAACTAGTTTTGTATGATTGTAATTCTGGCAACGTTGTATTTCCTTAAAGAATAGTATTCATATTGAATTTACAGATACTATTGTTATAGGGTACTACACAAAGCTGCTGAACTAAATATTCCTTTGGAGTCATCATCAGGTGATTTCTCATGTAACAGAATTCACTTAAGAGGAACAGCGATAAACCCCATACGATTCAATGGGGCAAGCTCACCACATCTGGAACCTGGCAATGTATTGCCATGATTAAGTAATGGATTCTCAGTTCCTTTAAATGTCATACGTGACATAGCTACTGTGACTGAGTTTGCAGGCAAATGGATTTATAGCCCTACAAATCACCTAAGTCTGGTGACTGAAAAACAATCCTTCAGTGAAACCTATGGTACGTGGAAGCAGTTGGTATTAGCCAGAATTAGGGTTGCTAGGCACCCAGTTTTCGACCGAACGGCCTGGTCAAAAAGGGACCCTAGCGGCTCTGGTCAGCACTGCTGACCGGGCCTCTAGAAGTCCAGTTGGTGGCACAGCGGGGCTAAGGCAGGCTCCCTGCCTGCCCTTGCTCCGCACGGTTCCCGGAAGAACTCAGACTGACTTTTCTTTAAATACACAGCTCTCTTCAGTGATTGGTGTGACATCACCAGCAGAATGAATGATAAGATATCACACCAAAGAGCATATGATCCACAACAGAACTAGTTGGAATGCCTCAAAGGGAGGAGAGAAATTGTTACAAACTGAAAAGGAGTACTTGTGGCACCTTAGAGACTAACAAATTTATTAGAGCATAGTCTCTAAGGTGCCACAAGTACTCCTTTTCTTTTTGCGAATACAGACTAACACGGCTGCTACTCTGAAACCTGTTACAAACTGAGTGTACAAGAGATCGGAGGAGATGTGGGTTTAAGAACTGCAGGAGTTTACAAAATCGTTTAATAAAAAGGAATGACCACCAGCATAACACACTAGGGTTTAACTGTGTCAGGAGATCTTTCTCTCCTTCCAAGTATATCAAATATAGAGAAAATTTTAAGGGCATTAGTCTTTTCCCCCTTTTCCCACTACCAAAACATTTTTTCCTCTCTTTCCATCTCCTACCAAATGACCGTCTCTCTCCTGTGATGCTGGCAGACCAACTGTCAGCTCATACCAAACCCCCTAGACCTCACTGAACACTGACAAATGCATAGCTGGAAACCAATCTGGTTCGCTGTGTGTTAGCATTGTTGAGAGATATTAGATTTATAAAAATGTGTCTAGTGTTTAAACTTTATGAAATGCTTGTAAGTGGCTGTATGAATTAATATCTGTATCCCATGTTATAAGATAATGTTTAAGTGTTTGCTCAGTATCTAAGGGCTTGGCTACACTTGCGAGTTATAGCGCAATAAAGCAGCCCCGGGCACACTAGCTCACTACCCGTCCGCACTGTCAAGGCACGTAGAGCGCTCTGACTCCGTGGCTACAGCACTGCTGGTACTCCACCTCGGCGAGTGGAATAATGTTTGCTGCGCCCCCGCTGGAGCACTGCGGCGCCAGTGTGAACTAGGTGTTGTATTACTGCGCTCTGAGCAGCCTCTGGAAACTTCCCATAATCCCCTTAAGTCAAGTGGCCACTCTTGTCATTGTTTTTGAATCACTGCAGGAATGCGGATATGCCCTTTGAAATCTCTGACAGCCAGCTGCTTATCTACTCTGAGACAAAGAAAGCCATTAGTGTGGAATGCTGTGTGTGTGTGTGTGTGTGTGTGTGTGTGTGTGTGTGTGTGAGAGAGGTGGGGGGAGAAGGGGGTCTGCTGCTGTCTGAACTTACAAGACAGCATGCTGACATGCTCTCGGCCCCCCAAAAACCCACTCTCTCCCCCCACACATACACACAACACATTCCACCCCACCCCACCTGAAAAGCACATTGCAGTCACTTGCATGCTGGGATAGCTGCCCACAATGCACCGCTCCCAATGCCACAACTGGAGCCTTTGGCCTAGCAGTACCTGTAGAAGTGCCTCATAACTAAGTAATTCATTGTCCTAAAGAGCATCTCCTAAATTAACATTTGTTTTCTCCCTTTTCTCCAAATAAGCAAAACGGCCACAAATAGCCACAGAATTTAAGAGGCAACAAAGCAGTTTTCCATAAAGAAACTTATTTTTTAAAAGTTATTTTTGAGAGTCATATTTTACAGAGTGATTCCCTAACATTACATGGTAAAGGTTTGCTGGACAAACTCTGCCTTATCTGTGGTTTCCTGAAGGGACAGTGTTATCCTTAGAATAATCCTGTTACTCATCCAGGAGGGGCAGGATCTTCTCCTTGAAGGATACACACCTACAAACTCAATACCATAGTATACAAAGCTATACTTTGACAATATGGCCCAAAACTTTGCACCACTACAAGAGTTACTACAATAACTGCAGTATAAGTAGGGTACACTAACCATCAGAAGTTTTTTTTTTTTTCAACTACCTGTAGAGAAGACAGAGAGCTATTAATTCATAGTATATATCAAGAACAAAGCAGTGAATACATCATGAGGGCATGACTGTCCTTGAGAAACATGGATGGTGTCCTCTCAGAGTGTACCAGGCACACACTTACATAAAGTCACCAGTCAGAATCCTCATAAAAAGGGAAGAAAAATGAAGTGACATTATAAGTTCCTCAGATGACTTCGACTGACAAAGTACATTGGAGGTTTCATACAAACTGTGCATGAGCAATGTGTGTTCCAGTGAATCAGCAGCATCTATGAGCACTGATAAACCCACCACTACTGGCACGCAGTCTTAGTATACTAATGAGATGAGAAGTTTCAGATCATTCTGCAATGTCCAGACTCTATATATTGAATCTGACAGAGTGATTTTATATTAAGACAGCCAAAGACTTTCTGGATAGTTACCTTAACACTGAGAAGTGTTAAGCAGCTGCCCAAAAATCTCTCATGAGAAATAAAAATAGATATGAAGCTACCCTTGCCAACAATATTGATTGTTTACCGAAATAGTTTAATAAAACAGAACTGTTATACACCAAGTGTGAAGGAACTTTTCCTCACACTCCCAGCAACTCAACTAGATTGTTAAGGCTTTTATCTTAGGAATAAGGAATTTTATGTTGCTACCTACTACTGAAGAAAATTCTCTTCATAAAACAAAGTCAGCTTCAACAGATTCATTCAATGAAACTTAAATTCTATTAAAAAGAAAAGGAGTACTTGTGGCACCTTAGAGACTAAAATTTATTAGAGCATAAGCTTTCGTGAGCTACAGCTCACTTCATCGGATGCATTTAATGCATCCGATGAAGTGAGCTGTAGCTCACGAAAGCTTATGCTCTAATAAATTTGTTAGTCTCTAAGGTGCCACAAGTACTCCTTTTTTTTTTGCGAATACAGACTAACACGGCTACTACTCTGAAACCTTAAATTCTATTGAAACTGGTCCTGTCATTAAATAACTTTGACAGTATTTCTTAGTTTATATTTAGACTTGCAAGGATTAATTCTTATTCGTAAAAGTCCATAAATGTTGATATCACCATACATACACAAATTGACAACTGAAATCTACAAATAGGCAAGATAAAAAACGCTGCTTGAGAACTTTTGATTTGAGTTTGTTTTAAGGATATTTATGTTGTATATTTTAACATGTGATGTTGACAATTTATATTTTAATCGTTATAAAGCTTTAACTTTTTGAATGTCAATACCTGTCATTAAAGACATTGTCTGCCCCAACAATTGTGAACACTTAAAACAAATCAAAAAGATTTAAAAATGTTTATTAACAAAGATCAATACTATCTGTCAAAATTAGAGAGGAAAAATAAATATCAAATTCTGCCAAGCCTACTCATATTACACACTGGGTTAAAAGAGAACTCTCTAAAGCAGACCAGACTGATACAACAGTTGTTGAATTAAATTGGCAGTGAAAAAGGTCAGAGATAATATAACATGCATCAATATAGCTAAGCAAGACTTGTGTGGGGCTTTTCAGTTTTCTTACAGAAAGAAGCAAAAAGGTTCTCTATTAATTTTAAGGTTTCAGAGTAGCAGCCGTGTTAGTCTGTATTCGCAAAAAGAAAAGGAGTACTTGTGGCACCTTAGAGACTAACAAATTTATTAGAGCATAAGCTTTCGTGAGCTACAGCTCACTTCATCGGATGCATCCGATGAAGTGAGCTGTAGCTCACGAAAGCTTATGCTCTAATAAATTTGTTAGTCTCTAAGGTGCCACAAGTACTCCTTTTCTTTTTATTAATTTTAAGGGGCAGAGATATTGAGACAATCAGAAAAAAACTGCTACTGTGTTATTTTTCTTTGGGGAAGAAGGGCATCCCCATCCATATTTTATCTGCCCTCCTTTAAAAAATCCAGTTTCTTAAAAACTCTAGCTTTAAAAAAAAAAAAAGTAACATTCAAACCACGCAGATTGCTGTAAACTAAAACTCTAGGTTTTCACTTTCTACCACACGACACTAGATGAAGCATATCCAGAAGCCACCATATTGCTTATCTCTACTATACAGTTAAGAGCTCTGAATAGTTTAAAAAAAATCAGTTCATCTTTAGACATCATTTAAAGTGGGATTTCCAAGCACTTTCCACTCAAAGTAACACAGATTAACAAACTACTATCAAAGTTATACATTTCACATAAATATATGAAATAAAATACAAATAGCAATAAGCTAGTCAATTTTTTTTTTTTACTATAAACTAGTCAGTTTAGCCCTTTCTTGGGTCAGCAGAAAGCACAAAGGGGAACCTGCTGCAGGAAAGTATTCTGATATTTTCTTCAAAATCTTCTTTTAACATAGAGCTCAAGTTCTTCTATATTCTAGAACAGTAAAATAAATTCCTGAACTTGGAAGCCCAGTTACAAAAAACCTTACAGCACAAGACAAAAATAATCCAAATGCAAAATGGTTTAGTGACTATTTTTGGATGTCTTCTAGTTTCTCCTAAAACCGTGTATCCATTAGGTTTTAGCTTTAATGTTGCACCAAACATCAGCAGTTAACAAAGAAGAATATTAACACGCCAAGTACAGAGTGTGCTTTTGCAGAACACAAAGAAACTGTTCTAAATAAGATCGTTTACAAGCACAGAGTACCTATTATATATAATTATGAAGTAAAGGCAATCTTGATCTTTGTAGGAGGAAGAATTACTGTTTAAAAAACTACTCAGCAAAATGTAATTTAAACAATAGACAATAAACAATACGTTTATTCAGAACTGTTGCTTCTATATGCAAGTCCCTTAGGCAAGCATTGGCCAGTAGAGTCTACAGAGTTTGTTCCCCAGGTTGAAGCGATTTAAATCACTGAATTAAATATGATTTAAGTCACTTGATATTTCTAAGGAATCAATCTAAATCAGGTTGAGGCTTTGTAATTTAAAAATTTGTGCTACTGCAACTTTACACCTTAATTTGTTATAAATTTTAAACTACTTTTTTAAAATGCCTCTAGTGGGTCTTTTGACTTTTTCAAAATTGCTATAGCTAATTACTCCCCACAAAGTATTGAATATCAAGACCCTGATCCTGCAAATACTCTAACAGGTACTTAACCTTATTCACACAAATAGCCCCACTGAAGTCAAGTACTCATGTGCTTAAAGTTAAACATGTGCATAAGTCTGACATTAAAAAAAAAATGTAAAACTTTGTTGCCAAACAAAATCTTTGCAATTGCAGAACAAAAATTGCTTCACTCACTGTTAACAATAGCTAATGTACTGAAAGTATAAACTTCAGAATTATTGTGAACTTTTTAATGCACAGACTAAAATTTTCAAGAAGAGCTGCCTACAGTAAATGCTCGGAAATCCATATTTAGGCACTAAAGGGTGGAATTCAAGAGCACCAAAGGCCCATCAATGTCAAACTGCAATGGTGGAGTATAGTCTGATGAAAGCATTTCAGCTTTCTTGACTTGTGCAAGTTAAATATTTATTAGATGGTGATGTTGGGCAACTAGAGCACAGGTTATTTGCATATCAATTATGCACTGGATTTATCTTTCAACATTGAAAAATATTTTCAGCAACAAACGTCCCAATAGGAAAAACATCTGTAAAAACAGAAGTTTTACTAACCATTAAAAAACTAGATTGTAAACGTTGGGGGCAGGAACTGTCTTTTGTCCTGTGTTCACACCGTGACTAGCACAGTTGCTCCCGGTCCAAGACTGGTGCTAATGCAATACAAATAACAGAACTACTAACCCATTCACTTTAGTAATTTAAAACTCTAGGATGGGAAGAATAGAAATGTCAGATTTTATTTGCATATTAAAAGGGATTTTAAGTTAAAAAGAAACCAAAACAAAAAAACGGATTGTCTACCCTGATGTCCCCACCTCCTTAATTCAATTTCATGGATTCAAAATGGACGATTCCACTTCATCGGAGCAAATGAAGTACAAATATTTGTACCAGTTTTCCATCACAGGCATGAGCAGCAGTATAGGGACTAATGTATACTGAGTGCAAGTATTTTCAGCACGATGTCATGCAGCCTAAAGTGTAATTAGCACTTACACCATTGCAAGCATCTCTGCTGCTGCACCAACAGATCTTAATGTAAGCAAAAGATGGGAGTTTCCATGTAGCAAAGCTGAGCCACAAGCTTCCCACCCACCCCACCCCAAATTAAAGCCAAGTCTCTAACTCAGGGGATGCACTATTGGTAACTCTGCTACTGATTCACTGACACACACTAGGCAAGTTATTTAGAGCTTGTCTACAGAACGAGTTAGCATGCAGCAAGTCATGGTGCAAGTCTATAGAGCACTATCCTGCCAAGCACTAGCTGGCCATGTGGATCCTGCTACCATGCACTAAAAATCAGGTAGTGAACCTTGAAGTACTTCCACTTCAAACGCTAAGATTCAGACCATGACTTGCCACACGCTAACCCTCCATATAGACAAGCGCTTAGTTGTTTATGCCAGTTTAACTGTACAATGAATTTACTACTTACCTATGTCTCAGGAGTGATACAGGTTATTATTTATATTATAAATAATAGTGCACAGGAGCCCCAAATCAATGCCCTCAGCAGGCAATGCTTAGGGATGACTGATTAAACAGATGGAGCAGCTAAAAAAGAAAGGATGATGCCAAGAATATATACAATTCATTGACCTCAAGTTACTTAGCCTGTTTAACATTGTTTACCTTCTGATTTCATTAAATTTACTCTAAAACTTAATTTAGGGTTGTCACCTTTCTAAATACTGGTAACCGGACCACCGAGGCCCACCCCTTCCGCCTCTTCCCTCGAAAGGCCTACCACTGCTCCACCTCTTCCCCCAGGCCCCACGCCCTTCTCCATCTCTTTCTCCCCAAGGCCCTGTCCCAACCACTTGCTCCTCTTCCTCCGCATCTCAAGGAGCCTGCCTGCAGGCACGGGGCAGCCCCAGTTGAGCAAGGGCTGGCATGGGTTAATGACCCGACACCACCTCCCACCCCACAGTAACTGGACTTTTGGTTCAGGTGCCATATAGAGTTGCCAGGTCCCAAAAAAACCCAAACACCTGACAACACTAAATGGCACGGACACAGAAGCCAAAAACCAAACTGTTTGGGTAAAACTGGATGGGTGGCAATCCTACCCTATTCCCTTCTCTTCCCCCTGCCCCATCCTCCATCCACTTCCATTCCCCACCCCATTCCCTTTCCTCTCCACACTGCCCCCAGCCCCTATCCCACTCCCCTGCCCTATCCTATCCCCCTTCATTCCCTACTGCCTCTTTCCCCCCCCTTACCTCCCCACGTTACAATGCTGGTTCTGGCGGGACCCAACTGAGAGTGCCAATTCAGGACAAATTGCTTAAAGAAGGGCAGTTACAGCCCAAGGCTGGGGTTTTTCCACCTCTAAGGCAAACCAAACCAGCCAAACAGAGCAGACTTTGGTCTCACCCCACTGGCTAGCCACAAATCACACAAGCAATTCCCTTAGACACTCCAGTTTCCCAGTATCTCCACCAGTGCCGTTCGTTATGGGGTCAAATGGTTATGAAAACCAATACCCCAGTTAAAAAAAAAAAAAGGTTCTCTCAATCCCAAAGGGTCAAACCCCAGACCCAGGTCAATATACAAATCAGATCTTACTCACAAATCACGTTGTTGCCAGTCCTTTAGAATCTAAAATCTAAAGGTTTATTCATAAAAGGAAAGAAATATAGATGAGAGCTAGAACTGGTTAAATGGAATCAATTACATATAGTAATGGCAAAGTTCTTGGTTCAGGCTTGCAGCAGTTCAAATCAAGTCTCTGGAGTACATCCACAGCTGGGTTGGGTCATCAGTCCTTCGTTCACAGCTTCAGTGTAGCAAAGCTCCTCCAGAAGCCTGAAGACAAGATCGAGGAGCTGCAGCAGCTTTTTAATATTCTCTTGCCATGTGGTCTCTGCTTTCTTTGTTCCAAAGACAAGCTGTCCATCACATGGCCTGGAAAAACCTCAGAGTTCTGTCCACAGGCCTGTCCCTGCATACCTGGCTGAGTCATAAGGCGTGTCTGCCTTCTCTCAATGGGTCAATTGTATAACTGATGGTCCTTAATGGGCCATCAAGCAGGCTAGGCAGAGCTGACACCAACTTGTCTGGCGTGTTCCCCAGAAGCATAGCACAGGTTTGAAATAAAGACAGTATAGAGCCAAGATTCATAACTTTAACTATAAAAATGATACACACAGACAGCATAATCATAACCAGCAAACCATAACCTTGTCTTAGACACCTCATTTGACCCCCTTTATACAAGATTTGGTGCCACTACAGGACTTTGATTGCAACAATCATCCATATGGTCCCAGCTTATGTCAATAACGTCACACCCCCCATACAGAACGGGACCCAGCACATACAGAAAATGACAGAGATGGGAACTAGGACTCAGGAGGCAGAGTCCTGAAGCTGCCACCCTCAGCTGGAAAGAGGGGCTGAGCGAGCTGGAGCAGCATGGGAAGGACAGAGCCCCCTCCCCCTGGACAGACTGAGCAGAGCAAGCCCTGCTCAGCACTCGCAGAAATCAATGGTGGTGGAGGCAGTGGGATGGCAATGCTCCCCCAAACTATGCTCATGGTTGGCACAGGTTGACAGCCTGATACTCCCCCTCCACCCAGAGTAAACTGACTTTTGGCGTCCGGTCAGCAATGCTGACCAGACACTGCCAGGTTGCCTTTTTGACTGGACTTTCCAGTTGAAAACTGGGCACCTGGCAACCTTAACCTAATCAGATACCTTGAAAATGGTATTTTAAAAGTTCTCTCTACAAGTAGGTAATTTACAACAGCTTTTATAAACAAAGGTTTCATCCTGATTGCTTTGCTTCTGTGTAAGACAATTGTTTTAAACTTTTTTCACTCAAGATGTCTCACAGTAATTGTTAAATTAGGTCTGCTAGTACAGATAACACAGAAATTTAAAGTGACGCCAGCTGGTATAACCACATTTAAATTAGGGTATTAGCCATAATTTTACACAAAATAAAAGATGGAAAGTTACTGTGTCTGCCTATGAAATTTTAAACTGCATCTGTCTTGGTTTTTTGATGGGGAATAGCTCAGGACTCTTAATTTTGCTTTGCTAAGGGGGAGCATTTAAATTAATTTCTCCAACCTCCTCACTGTCAAAAAGATAGACGAGAATTCAAAAGGGCCAGAAAAACGTGGCATCTTGTACTCTTACAGTCCAGTTGCAGTCATTTCAAACCCATAAACAGATAATTTTTTACTTTCTTGCTCTGAACATGATACCTCTATAAATGCAACCCAGAATGGTCAAACTGCATAGCAAATGTCTAACTTACCATCCTGCCTTGCTTAGGTCTGTCTTTTGGTACTACTGCATCCCAGATTTCTCATTTATACTTGGAACATATGCATGTTGGATTACTTTCTCCATCAGTTTCTCTGGTATGTATGGCACACATAACTCACCTTTAATATTCCTCCAAGAATATCCATTTTTCATTCTGTACTAGTGCTCTAGTTTCATTTCTTCCCAATCTCAAGTCTCACATGTACGCGCTAGATACTGTAATGGTGAAAATCAAGGCTTGCTTCAAGACGGTATTGAATTAGCATACTAATAAGGCTCCCCCTGCTGACCCCTCCACTCCAGCAACTTCTCAGCAGTAACAAGTTACCCAACTTTATTTCACCAAAAGTAGAATTAAGACAGGTAAAGATATTTGGTAAGTCTGAGAACTGAATTAGTGTATTAGAGTTTAAGGCCGGAAGGGACTATTGGATCATCTAGTACAGTGGTTTTTCAGAATTTTTCCTGGGGACCCAGTTTAAGAAAATCGTTGATGTCCCGACCCAATGGAGCTGGGGATGAGGGGGTTTGGGGTGTGGGAGGGGCTCAGGGCTGGGGTAGAGGGTTGCGGTGTGGGGGTCAGGGCTGAGGGGTGGGCTGGGAATGAGGGGTTCAGAGTGCAGGAAGAGGCTCTGGGCTGGGGCAGGGGTGCAGGAGGGGGTCAGGGCTCTTGGTTGGGGGTGCAGGTTCCGGGGTAGGGCCGGGACTGAGGTTTGGGGTGCAGGAAGGGGTTCCAGGTTTGGGGGGCTCAGGGCTGGGGCAGGGATTGGGGTGCTGGGTTACCTCCACTGGCTCCTAGTCAGTGGTGCAGCCGAAGTGCAGAGGCAGGCTTCCCGTCTATCCTGGCACTGTGGACCGCACTGTGCCTGAAGTGGCCAGCACCAAGTCCGGCTGCTAGGCAGAGGCATGCAAACGGCTCCATGTGGCTCTTGTCCGCAGGCACCCTCCCCCAGCAGTTCCTATTGGCTGGTAACCGGCCAATCGAAGTGCGGAGCCAGTGCTTGGGCAGTGCACGGAGCCCCATGGCTCCCTTGCCTAGAAGCCAGACCCATTGCTGGCTGCTTCTGGGGCGCAGCGCGGTGTCGGAACAGGTTGGCACTAGCCTGCCTTAGCTGGGCAGCACCGCCGACGGGACTTTTAACGTGCCTTACCTGCCATGACCCAGTACTGGGTCATGACTCGAACTTTGAAAAACACTGATCTAGTCTGACGTGCTGTATATCTCAGGCCATTAAATTACACCCAGTTACCCCTGTATTGAGCTCAATACTTGGGTCTCTGACTAAAGCATACCTTAAAGGCATCCAATCTAGATTTGGAGACAGAGATTGAGAATCCACCCCTTCCCCTTGACAGTTTGTTTCAATGGTTAAATCACCTTCACTGTTAAAAATTTTTGCCTAATTCCCAATTTGAATTTGTCTGGCTTCAGTTTTCAGCGATCAGTTCTTGTTATGTCTTTTGCTGCTGAACTGAAGAGCTCTTTAGTATCTGGTATTTTCTTCCTATGACATAGTTACACACAATAATCAACTTACTTCTCAGTCTTCTTTTTGATAAATTAAACAGATTAAACTTTCAGTCTCTCACTGCAAGGCATTTTCTCTAGCCCTCGAGTCATTTTGTGTCCCTTTTCTGCACCCCCTCCCATTTTTTTAACATCTTTTTCAAAATATTGACACAAGAATGATGTGTCATTTTCCAGTATTTTTTTCACCAATGCCATGCACAAAGGCAAAATAAATAAATAAATAAATCAACCAATCAATCGCCTGTCCGCTCTTATTCTGTGTATATAACCAAGGATTCCATCAGCACTTTTTGCCATAGCATTGCATTGGGAACTCATGGTATGATGTGGGTTCTTGTATGGTAGATACATACATACATACCTTCAATAAAGGTTTTGGGCTAATCACAACACACGTGTAGTACCAACTTGACAACTGGTGATTCAGTCAAACAAAGAAAATTAAATGGCCTTGATATGAAAAACAAAGTTCTAAAGCATTATGTGTGGCCTGAGAAGAATAGAATTCTACACACACAAAAATTATTTGTTAAAATGCTTTGAAGTATGAAAAAAATTCCTAGTTACCTTCAAGAGTAGTTGCAGATTAGGAAGTCTAAAAATGCAAAGAAACCTGCTTAAAAAGAGCACAGAAGAGTAATCCCATGAGCAGAATATACTTTCACTTTGTGTAAAATTGCAACATACTCTACAGTATTATTAATTGCCTTCAATAAAAGTATCAGCTAACTGATTGGGTAACAATAATAATAATAGTAATAAATAATAAATAATAATAATAGCAGCGTGTTGCTCAGTTAGAATATCAGTATGGTTTAGTTCAATGTTCTATATCTTTAAAGACTACAAAATTTAGTTCTGGTAAAAAAAAGACATTTGTCAATTGAATAAAAAGCCAGCTGTTTAAAACATAACGGTCGATTTCATCCAGTCTTAGCGATTCCGCTTGTAAGAATCAACCACTTATATGAATCAAATATCTGAGACGGATGTGATTCTTATAAAAGGAGTGCACTGTATTAAGTAACATGTTTTAAAAGCCCCAAGATGAGGAGTTGGGAACATTTGACCTTAAGAGCTTTTGTAGTACAGCTGATAAGAACTCCTCTTCTCTCCCCTACCCACAACAATAATGGCAGCACTGCAATCCCTTGACAGATCTCTACCTAAATGAGCCTTGTCTCTACATTACAAGCCTGATTTTTTTTTTTTTAATTCTCATAGTTGAAAACAATGGTTGGAACAGTGAAGCATTAGTGCAGCCAGGCAACTATCGTTTTAATCACCTTGCCATCCAGACTGGTTAAGAGCAATGTTAGACTACACTGTGGTTAACATGCCAGCAGACAGCCCACATTAATGCTCCTGTACACTATTCACCCCCATCCCCAAGCCCTCCCTTGCGGCTGGGAGCTTTTATGCCAGGGTTCCCATACCATTTCCCCACTCATGCTCCTAAAGATTCTACGACAGGCTCTCTTATCGCAATATCCCCACTCCTTCCTCCTTGAAGCCAGTTTTACAAAAACATAGTGCAAATAATCTAACAAAAGTTCAAAACATAGTCCATTTATCACACCTAGAGCATACAGTCCTTAAAATCCCACATTTAGTCCATTGACATTGTAGATATCACACTTCACATCTTCCACCACACCCAAGCTCTTCAGTCCTCTCCTGTCTTTTTGCCCAGACAGCCACCCCAGTCCTTCCAGCCAAAGTGCAACCCTGCTCTTCCCAGCAGAACCACCAGCACCCATCTCTGCCAGGGACTTATTTTCACCAGGGGATCATCCATCACTTCCCGTTACATTAATCTTACATCTTGTACAGGTCAGCAACTTCCTGTTCCCCTAGCCTCCAAATCTCCAGCACAGGAAGGTCACCAAGCTAGCTCCTCTGCTGGTCTCTTGCCTTCAACCTTTCCACAAGAGCCTCCTGCCTCTCCCCCCTTCTGTTTGATCTTTTATAGCCCCAAGTGCTGTCCTAATTGGCCGGACTGTGAACATCAGGAAGGTGGCCCCCGCTCATTTAAAAGGGGCCGGCCCCCCCGCTCATTTAAAAGGGGCCGGCCCCCCCGCTCATTTAAAAGGGGCCGGCCCCCCCCTCATTTAAAAGGGGCCGGCCCCCCCCTCATTTAAAAGGGGCCGGCCCCCCCCTCATTTAAAAGGGGCCGGCCCCCCCCTTGACAAATCCCCATTGTTGCTACCACCGATAGAGCAGCACCAGCAGGAACACAAGCGGGAAATTAAGAAATGTCTAGTACAGCTATATAATCACACTGACTATTAATGGTTATACTAGGATAGCACAAAGCTATCCAGAACAGCATTGATATTACTAAAGCACATTACTTGTACTATTTTCTAATTGTCCTATGCAATATCTTATGATGGCAAATTAGTCAGACTACCTGATCCCGTACTTTACTGTGTGGGGAAAGAGATACATCTGGGAGGAGCAACACTGACTTCAGTGGGGCTCTGAGAGTGCAGTGGCGGGCTCACATGCAATGCATTGCAGGACTGGGGCCAGCTATAACTGGTATTGAAGAAAAGTACAATTTTTCAATTCAATGCAACAGATTTCCTTTTATATACTCTATGCTTTCCAGTGAATGGTCACAGAGTGGCTTCTTATTTTTGTCTTCTAAAGACTTAGACTAAGAATAAAAAAAGCTCTAAGGGCATGTCTACACTGCAATTAAAATACAGAGGGCTGTCTCCTGTCAGCTGATTCGGGCTCACAAGGCTCAGGCTCCAGGGCTGTTTAACTGCAAAATATATGTTCAGGCTCAAACTGAAGCCCAAGTTCTGGAACCCTGGGAAGGAGGACGGTTCCAGAGCCCAGGCTCCAACCCAAGCCCAAACATCTACACTACAATTAAACTGCCCTGGAGCCTGAGACCAGCTCAACTGACATGGGCCAACCAATGGTGTTTAACTGACATACCCTCGAGGATCAGTTAGGCTGGAGTAGAGACACTGCAGAGTTCCAGTGCAAACAAAACATGCAACCAACATGAATAATAATTTAAATTCTGTCCAGCTCTATAAACAGATTAATGTTATTGGTGGCAGTGTGGATCAGCAATAGGGTATTCTGCCATTTGACGCACAGATGACTGACTATCTGGCTGGAGGCTAGTATCAGGAGAAATACGACAAATAAAATGATAGTTTTGAGAAATAGTAGCTATAAGGCACAGCATGCATCCTACACTTTTCTCCTTCATGGAAGAAAAGTCAAAGCCCCACAACCTGGAACATATAGAATAGTTCAAAAAATTTAAAGTCAGAAATCACCTCCTATATGTAATTTATATTTTGTTAGGAATGAACATATACACCCAGAGTGTGTAAACTGCCAATTTTCTTCATTTTACTGGTTCACAGATAGGCATTAAAAAAAAGTTTCAAATTTGTGAATTACAATTTGATCAGAAGTGTCTAAAAATGGTTAAAAAGCCAACATGTTCCCCAAAACAATGATGAAGACAGTTTTCTTTTAAAGAGATCTTTAACTCTACAACAACCCACTTGCAACTTGAACTGCACAGCATTTAAAAAAAATTCAAAAGTGAAGCCATCTAGGATTAAAACTAAAAACCAAATGGAGATTGTCATTTGTGCAAATACTGGCAATACTTTAAAGTGGTGATCCTGTCAGATATTTGAAAATGGATTGAGAAGTACCAAAAAAGCAAAATCTGTAGTTTAAAATAGATTTTTGTTTTGTGAAATAAAGTGTCATTGCTGTCCCAAAAATTTTAACTCATCCTTTTCATACCTGAATCATTGCTGTTCTATCCAGAGTGGTCCATACACTCATTGATCCAAATATCCCTAATAAAAAAAGACAACTTTCTGCTGCCAGTCATTCTGCATTAGGTTCTACATTAGCTTCTGCTAATGTAGAAACCAAAGTTAACTGGGCCTATAGCTCTGTCAACTACAGTGCACGGCAAACTTAATCAAACTGCAAGAATTCATAACACAAGTCTGGTCTACACTACACAGTGAGGTTGACATAAGCTGCCTTCTATCGACCTAGCAATGAGAGTGTCTTCACTTAAATTTGGCTCCCGCCAATGTAAGTGTCTCCATACTTTTGAAGTGATGAGGGATGGTCCAGGACTGGACTCTACGGAGCCTGCATATGAGGTGGAGTCAAGGGTCCTGCACTTGGAGCAGAGGCAAAGGAGTGGTCAAAATCAGGTCGTACTCCACCGCGCATCCCATGCTTGGCTCTCTTTAATGTCCTGTCTCAGCCAGCTGCTTCTTATAGGTTTTTTTCCCCAGTACCAGTAAAGGAGAACAGTGCTGAGAGACTCTCACAGTGGAAGGAGCCCTCTGCACCAACACGGAGGTACTGGGTGCTGAGTTAGACCAGCTTGGCTCCAATGAGGGACGGCGTGCCGCCTCTATCAGGAGGGACTTGAACCTGATCTCCCTGTCCTTCACATGGGACTTAAAGTCCCAACAGATTTGGCAGCAGTCCCTGATCCGAGTCTCTCCCAGGCACTTCAGACAACTGGAGTGCGAGTCACTCACAGGCATGGGCTTGCTGCAGGAGGCACAGGGCTTGAAACCCAGGACCGAGGCATGTCCCAGCATTGGAAGCAGATGAAACTTCTATAACAGAGTAAGAAGTGCCAACTAACTACATTCAACTAATCTACAACAGTCCAAGTTAAGAAAAATAAAGTACTGGGTATATAGAAACAAGGGAAAAGAACTAAGATTCCTGAATAGGACTATGCCAAAGCAAGAGGAGCTGTTCCAGTGACAGTCAGTCACAGGCAGCAAGAAGGAACCGAGAGGGTGCAGAGCTGGCTGGGGCCCTTATACTAGTGCATGAGTGCGCATGAGCGCATATGAGTGGACTGAAGGTATGCTGGCATTGCATACTCACAAGACTGGATTTCAGTTAAAAAAAACCCCAAACCCAAAAGGTTATAGCTGCCTGATATATCCTGCATAATATCTGTGAAGCGAACAGGGAAAAGTTGTCACCAGGGTGGAGGTGAAAGAGAAGCATCTGTGTGCCGAGTTTGAGCAGTAAGACACAAGGGCTATTAGAGGAGCTCAGCATGGAGCTATGCAGCTCAGGGAGGCTCTGAAACAGTAGTTTAACAGTGAGCCACAGTAAATGCATTGTGTACTGTACTCTACTCTACCTGATCCTGCTGTCTTGGGGCCTGTTAGGAATTGTGTGGTGCTTGGTGTACATCTATGAATATAGCACTGTCAATGAACCCATTAGTTTTGTGGTGCTTGTTGTAGATTTGATTATTACACTTTTTCCCCACTGATCCTATTAGTTGTGTCACTGTACAACAAGAATTGAGTGGGTACATTCAGCATTACTAGGTATTCTGCAGCAAATGTTGGGAATTAATAAATATGAATTATTTTCCAAAACAATAGAAATTTATTGAGTAACAAAATCTTTGCAGAAAAAATTCCATGCATGTTAAAAGCAAATACATCAACAGCTTAATAATTTTATGGCACAGAGTGTATGAAAGGGAAAGAACATTCATGTCCATTTTAGCTACACATAAAGCAACTGTGGCTCTCGCATATCAGTGTACTTGATGCTATGGCTGTCCTTAATGTCCTCCCGCATGGACTGGTAGGGGTAGGGATGCAGTCCCAGATGCCAGGTGGAATAGTTGGAGGAGAAGGAAAGGGAGGTGGAGGGAGATGTTATAATGGCATTTTCCATTAACTGCACAGGGAGGTGAGCTTTCGACTGTTGAACCTCTGGGTCCACAAGAGTCTGCAACATCTGTGTTTGCTACCAAAAGCCATTATGTTCTGGTGCATCTCCCTCTCCTTTTTCTGCTGGGATACCTGAGCCTGTCTGTGCTTTCATACAATTCAAACTTCTCCATATAGTTTGTAATATTCATCCTCCAGGCCCTCTGCTCATGGTGTGGCACAGCACCTGCTTGCAGGATCTTGCTAAACATGAGGATCTTCCTTATTTGGCTCAAATGTATGAAGGGGTGCAACAGCAGCAATGACAGATAAAATATACAATGGTATCATCAGTATAAAGAAAAGGAGTACTTGTGGCACCTTAGAGACTAACAAATTTGAGCATAAGCTCACGAAAGCTTATGCTCAAATAAATTTGTTAGTCTCTAAGGTGCCACAAAGTACTCCTTTTCTTTTTGCGAATACAGACTAATACGGCTGCTACTCTGAAACCTATCATCAGCATAGTCACATAGAAAGGGAAAGTTAAGATTCAGACACAGGCGATGGGTATTGAAAGCCAAGGCAGGCTAAGCCTCCCCTGAGCCAGGCCGTGGCCTCGCCCACTCTCCCCCGAGGCCCCACTCTCCCTTCCCCCCTACCATTAAGCCAGCAGTGGTGCTCAGCTCCAGCAGGTGGCATGTAGCTCCGGCCTGCCAGCAGCCAAGGGTGGCCTGGGGCAGCAACCTGGCGCTGGGGGGTGGGAGGGCTTATTGACACTTCTGCTTTACAGTGTTGGTCCACAGTTCCACTCACAGCACCAGGGAAATTAACATGAAATTATGAACACAGGGCGATGGCACTGAATACTCGCACCATTTTCCACAGGCAGTGGTGATTTTAGCAGGTATTTCACTCTTGAGGATGACAAAGACACAGAGAGCACAGCAGCTGTTGGCTTCCTAAAGCCATCTAGGTCTGTATGCCACTACCCTTTTATTGCAGTGATGCCTGCTGAAGTCACCACTGACTGGCGTGGGAAAGTATCCTATCACAAAGGAAGGAATAAGGCTCTTGCCATCCCTAGGAACCTTCTGGAGAGGACTGTGGAGCATCTCTGTGAAAGTTTAATCAAGATCGCTCAGAAGGATTCAAGTGACATCCCGCATACATAAACAAATTGCTTCACATGCCTCTCACACACACACACACACACACACACCCCAACTCTACAGGGGTACAATAAATAAATTAATAAATCTACCTCTCTGTTATGCAACTACCTCTTCTACTTCAAGTAAATTAATTAAAAGTCAATAGCTGTGCCCTTTTAAATTGGGGGTGTTATCAGTACACCATTGTAAAGGGAAATACATTTACATACTTACCCATAGTTCCTTCCCCTGCTTCAGGCTCATCCATCGTCGACTGCCAGGACTGACTGGACTATGATGGAGTCTCAAACAGGTCCTAGCTCGTGACATAGCTGGACACCTCAGTTGCATGTCCTCCATCCTCCTTTTCCTTGTTCTCACTGTTCATGGGCCTGTGACTCTGGCTCCTCAGGAGGTATCAACAGTAGCATGGGGGGGGGTTAGTCTCTGCCAAGTATTGAGTGAAGCTCATTTTAAAAGCAGTAGGTCTGCAACTCAGCACCAGATCGACTGTTGACCTCCTTAGCCTTCTGATATACCCAACACTGTTCCTTTGCTTTCATGCCGCACTGCTACAGATCCCAGTCATACGCCTTCTCTTGCATCCTGCATGCAATCGGCTTACAAAGGTCCACATTTCTACAGCTGGTTCATAGCTGTGCCTGCACAGCCTCTTCTCTCCACAGGCCTGGGAGATCCAATATTCTCCTGTCTACTCCAGGCCAGAGCGTGTCTGGAGAGTGGAATCAGCATAGTCAGCTGGGCAGTTGCACACAACAATCAAGAGCTGCTAGGTTTGCTCACCAAGCTGGACCATCAGGAAAAGGCATATAAAAAAATGTGTAGGGTTATAAAGTGTGTGGAGGGCTTTCTGTAAACCCGTGGGCAGTGGAGTTCACAATTGTGACCAGAGCATCAACATCAGGCTTTGTGGGACACATGCTGAAGGACTGTTAGGGTCAACAAAGACAATGCAGTGCCTGTACTCGCACTTCATCAACCTCAATATATCAACCATGGTTCAATGCCGCTTGGAGAGGTAGTGTTAAAGGAAGCACTTACATTGGTGGGAGACAAATTTAAGTGTACACACAGGCACAGCTAAATTGACACAGGCAGCTTACATTGTTTAGACCACGCCTAAGTACAAACACTGAAAACAGAATGGAAAGATCAGGGTAATTTAAATATAGGTGGTGCTACTAGTTTAGCTGTAATTTTAGAGGCACAATACAGTAGGGGGCCAAACTGATTCAGAAGACTTGGGTTCTATTCCCAACCCTGCCACTGACCTACTCTACGACACTGAGAAATTCAGTTCACCCTGTGGTGGTTCTTTCCTCTCCCACCTTTGTCTATTTAGATTGTCAACAGGGCAGAAAGGGTCTCTTACTATGTATTTGTACAGTGCTTGGTTGATGTCTCTAGGCACTCCTATAAGACTTTTTTTTTAAAAAAAGTCAAATCAATTGCTGAATTTGGTTTAGCTAAACAATTAGCAGCGTACAGAATTGTGTTCACGTAAAGTTCCCATTTCTATTTTTAGAAGTATGTTATAGTTAAGCCTGTTCATTTTACGTACACCTTTACATCCCTTCCAAGCAGCCTTTTCTTAAAGACATGCAACATGAAACAAGTCAGATCCCTCTCAATATTGCAAAAACATTCGACAACAATCTGTTTTTCTCATCTGATCTCATTATCTATATTACAAAGAAAGGCTACTGCATAGAAACAATCTGTGAGTAATTCAATCCAAGTGTAAATTATATTAATATTTTGAAGCCAAGGACAGAAGACCAAGAAAATCCATTTGTGATGCTGGCAGCAGATTCTTGTTTTGCTTACCCTATTAATAAAGCCAAACATTCAGAAACATAGTAAGTTAATAGTGTAGCAGTTAGCAACACACCATTCAATTTGACCAAATTTCAAGCAAATAAATTAGCTGTTTGAGGACTTTAAAGCCTTAAGGAAAAAAGCAGAATAATAATGTGTTTATAGAACTATAAAAGTTGTATATAATCATGACTGGGGAATAAGGAAGTGTTATTTATCCCTTCTCATAATACAAAAACTAGGGGTCATCAAATAAAATGAACAGGCAGCAGGTTTAAAACTAACAAAGGGCAGTATTTCTTCACACAATGCACAATCAACATGTGGAACTCTTTGCCAGAGGATGTTGTGAAGACAAAGACCAACGGGGTTAAAAAAAGAACTAGATCAATTCATGGAGGATCGGCCCATCAATGGCTATTAGCCAGAATGGGCAGGGAAGGTGTCCCTCGCCTTTGTTTGCCAGAAGCTGGGAATGGGTGACAAGATGGATCACTTGACGATTACCTATCCTGTTCATTCCCTCTGAAGCACTTGGCATTGGCCACTGTTGGAAGACAGGATACTGGGCTAGATGGACCTTTGGTCTGACCTAGTATGGCCATTCTTATGTTACATTTTATGTTGTTCTCAACTGTGCAAAAAGTGACACTCACTTTGGATACCACTGTTTCACCTCACCTACAAGATTACAGCACCACACTATACATCATTTAAACATACATAAAACAAGCTTTCTAATCATATACTATATGGGTGTGTATAGGGTGGCTATATTAAACTAAAAAAAATATGGCTGTTTTTGGAGAACTGTTGCACACTAACGTGACCCAAGAGCCGTTCAATGACAACTGGTGGAAGCCCATTATACTGCAACTCTTACCAGGCTTGACACATTCATGACCACTAACACATTGTTGTCATTGTATTTATCTGTAAAGCGTGTGATGTGAAGTATCAAATGAAAGCTGGTGACACCAGTCATTATTGTGTAAAGACTTATGTATGTCCGCTGGAAATATGTTTGGGGGGGAAGGTGGAAAATACGATAAACAAGTTTGTCCTAGACAAAGGAATGTCTATTCACCTGAGTCTCTAATGTAAGAAACAATGGGCAGTTCATTTACAACTGAGGTAAACACCAGTTATCAAGAGGATGATGAGAAAGCATAGTGTCAGCACTAGGGACACACCACAGTCTGAACTCCAGGAGGTCATTCTGACTCTTGAGGCAAAGAGAGACTCTTGAGGCAAAGACAATGAACTTTGGGAAATATAAGAACCAAAAGGGCATCTTGTCCTTTAGTAATGGATAACAAAGAGGTCTGTGCTCTTTGCATTCCATTAACAGCGGAGCCTCAACCATGTGGGGTTGGTGACACTAAGTGGCTGTAGGTGAGAAAACTGCTGTAGACAAGGATTGTAACTGTTCAGTTTTACTAGAAAGTATGATTATATTTTTGTTTTATTTGTAATTATTTTCTGTTCCTATTATCTCTGCTTGGTATTACTTTAATCTCAGTTCTTTACTAATAAAATTCTTCTTGTTTTATTATAAATTAATCCCAGTGCTGTTATATTAAAGTGAGGTGTGCATCCTCAACTGAGCCAACAGGTTGGTGTGTATTCGGTCTCTTTAGAGACAACATACTTGGTATTTCTGTGGGCATCCAGTGACATGGGCTGCATGCTGCAAGGAGATGCTACTGGAGAGCTCGGGAACTAAAGTACACCAAGAGTTACCCTGCAAGGCAAAGTTGGGAAGAATTTGTTGGGCTGGCTAACAGACAGGCATGTCATGGAGCTGACACATAATTTAGTAGCAGAAAATCTCTCTCCCCCTGAGGCAAAGGGGTATTATGGCGCGTCTCAGTTCTGGCCACACCAAGAAGGCATCACAGCCTATACTGTGAAGGTTTCAGAAAAAAGACCTGGAGATTAACAGTCTAGCCCAAGTAAAACTCAGACACTGCTCTTAATAGAAAATGTGGATAACAGTGCAGGATAACTTTAACTGCTGATTCTCCTATCACCTCATTCCACAGGAATGAAGTCTGCAACTCACCTTTTCTTGAAGATATAGCAAAGATTATGAATGGTGTTAGCAATAGGTAGAAGGCATTGTGCTCCCCAGAACTTCATTCATTAACTTTGTTAGCACTAAGCAGAGACCCCATGTCAAGACAGTTAGAAAGACACCGTCCAGCCCTTTGAGGAATCTTGTGACATTGGCACAACTGAAGCTTTTGCCCTTATCAGTACAACAGTTGCCTCTAGAGAGGAGCATCTTGACTCATGGACTAGGCAAGAGGCTGAGACACTTTAGATATAATAAAAATAGCCAAAAATATATTAAACGGGGTAGAACAGAGTTTGTCATCTACTGCCTATAGCAAAAAAAACTTTCATATTTCTGGCATTGCAATGTGGAAAGTTTCTTGGACTTCAGCAAAATACTTCACACGCTTGCCAAAAGTCAGACATTAGTGTCATGGGAGATGAGGTAATTAAAAGTTCTGAAGCAGAACAAGTGTGTTCCTGAGACAGGAGAGCTGGAAACACTGGATTACATGGGGGCACCCTTGAGAGATCCAGGAGAGCCATCTGTCCATACTGATTGGCCCCAAGTTGGAGTCATCTCAGGGACCATATCCCATGTGATCTTCCCGATTGCCAGCAGAAATAATGGAATTCCTGGAAATGCAGAGAGATCTCTGCACCAATCCAACAAGAACACATCTGTTACTGCATTTGTGTTCTAGGACAGGGAAGCTCAACTGAGGACATTTTGCATTGCTGCTTAAGGCAGAGACCTAGAGAAGATCAGCACCATCTTCTGAGGAGCAGTCTACTTCTGACTGCTTCAGAGACCATTCATGCTCATCTTATGATCCGCAACTCAAAATTCCTTTGCCATCAACACTGTTTGCCAGATATAGTCTATTAACCAGACACTCATTCAAAGAGGGCCATCGCTTCCTCAAAGTGGCTAGAAGAGAGTGACCTCTGCTTGCAGAGATAAAACATTGTCATGAGGTGTCTCGGAACAGGCACAGTGCAGCTATTTTTGTGGAGATAAAAAGGTGCATGTGTTATATTCTAATACCATGTGTTCTTTAAGAGTGCTTAAAAAGCAGTCCAACCTTTTTGCTGGGGGAAAGGCTTTGTACACTTTTGCTTTTAGGATTAGTCTAAATAGCAAAGGGGGAGGTGCACAATTTGTTACACGTTTTATTCACATGCACCTGGATGCAAAAGTAGAAAATCACGGATCTAAAATGGTAGCCACATTCATGTGGATTTGATACAATTTTTGATATTAATTTATGCCATTTTTATATTTATTTCTACTAGTACTCAACTACCATAGATTCTATGGGCACTTAACACAGAATTCCACAACAAATTCTCAATTCAAGAGCCACACAGTAAGAGAAAACCAGAGACACTAATTTTATAGCTTGTTAAGCACATCTTGATTCAGAACAGGCAAGGTGATTTCAGGAAGGGGAAATCCTTACTTAAAATGATGGAATCCTCGGATGACATCAATGCCAGTTACAGCATCCACTGTTATGCAATCTTAGATCTTACAAAGCATTTTGAAAAGTTCCACATCAAAGGTTAACGTCTAGGGTGCAGAACCATGAAATGAGAGGAAAACTGGAATGAGACTGATAACAGGCAAACAGCAGGAAACAGATATAAATGGAAAATCTTCAAAAAGAGAGAGATAAATTAGGGATTAGCAATGTATTCCATCTCTCTTTTTTATAATAAATTTGAGAGGGTAGCCTTCTCTAAATTTGCAAAGAAACGTGAATCAAGAGCTACAGTGAACAGGAACAAAGGCAATCTGATATAAAACATTTTCTATCAAAGGAACTGTACTACTAGATGGCAATGGGGAAATTCTTGACCGTTTCCTTCAGCAAATTTTCTATGCCAGTTTTGGTATATTTTTGCTCAGGTCAGACTGGCTAGCTGCTGCTAGTGCACTCTTTATACTACAAAGGACTCTGTAGCCAAGCTCTACAAGCGCAATTTTTGATCTGTGCATTAAAATTCTCTCTCAAAGTGCCAACAATAACTGTTTTTAGATCCCATTTTGCCCAAAACTCAAGAGAATTACCAGGGTAAGTACAAAAATATACTTTACTTAACATTTTTGTTTATCTGAAGACATTCATTTTGATCACTTGATATGCAAGTCAAACAAGCACTTGCTGAGATACAGTATGCATCTGGAAGGATGGTATTATAGTTAAAGTACTGGAGTAGGGTTTGGGATATATGGGTTCAATTCTCAGCTCTGCCACAGACTACCTGAGGGCCTGGTCTACACGACAAACTTAGGTCGATATAAGCCACGTTAAGTCAATCTAATAATGTACGTGTCTACACTACCAAGTCCCTTCCACCGACCTAAGTGGCCTGTGAAGTTGACTTCTGTACTCCTCGAGAGGCGTGGTGCTTGATTCGACATCCATGGGTTGACACGGGGACAGTGTAGACACTGCGTTGTGTAATTTGAATGAATTCGCCTGCGTGGAGTACCCAGAATAAGGATCCTACTGCAGTATGGAGAGAAGATTCTGTGCAGGCAGAGCTCCGATCCAGCAGAACAAACCTGACATCTATGACAAGATCGCACGGAGCATGGAGGGAGAAGGGCTAAACCAGGGACACATAGCAGTGCCGCATGAAAATAAAGGAGCTTTGGCAAGCATACCAGAAGTCAGGGGACAGGAACGGTCGTTCTGCTTCTGCCCCACAGACATGTTGCTTTTATGAGGAGCTGCATGACATTCTCGGTGGTGATCCCATCACTACCCCAAAATGCTCCATGGATCGCACCCAGGAGCCCTGGGCAACCTCGAGTAACATTGAAGAGGACATTGTTGAGGAGGAGGAAAATGTGAGGCAGGAAAGCAGAGGATCCGTTCTCCCTGACATCCAAGAACTGTTTTTAACCCTAGAGCCCATTCCGTGACAGAACTAGTTGGCAGCGGAGCATGATGCTGGGGAAGGTTTCTCTGGTGAGTACACATTTCCAATCAAACTGTAAGGATTACATGCTATTTTTTTTGTTTAATCTGAACAAAAAACTAGGTGTAGTGGGTATCAATGGCCATCTCCAGCTACGCAGAAGGTGCTCTCCGAAAAAGAGACTGTTTACGTGCATGGGGATGGCCTGGAAATCCTCCATGAAGATCTCTAGAAAACTTTCATGGAAGTACTCTGCAATCCTTTGCAGAAGGTTTCTGGGAAGGGCTGCCTTATTTCATCCACCACAGGAGGACACTTTACCGTGCCACTCTAGTATTAATGCTGCTGGCATCACTGCAGCACATAGTATTGTAGCATAAGAACCAGATTTGTACCCAGATGCTTGCAGCATCATCTGCTCCCTTGCTGCCTCTGTTACCCTCAGGATAGTGATATTGCATAGGGTCACCTAGGGGAAACAGGGGGAGTTTTCAATGCTAATCCTTAAACTGCAAACAATTCAACAAGTAATGCACCTCCTGTTTGGTGAAATCTGAATCACACAACCATGCTTTCCCAAATGTGCTCTGGTTTTGGTTGGAAGGGATCACTGTGTGTTGCAACCAGCACTGAAAAACAAGGGGGTGGCAGCTTCCTATTTGTCTCCCCTCCCCCCCACAAAAGTGCCACTTTTGTAAAAAACAAACTATTTGGAGGGCTTTACAGTGGTGCCTGTCCTCAAGCACCATCCAGGTTGCTAAGGGAAAAGTGGCTTTTCTCAAGTTCCAACCTATGATCCCAAGAATGTCTTCACAAAAGCATCAGCACAAGATCTCATGCCTCATGGTCTTACTCACCATTTTTGTTTGCTGAAGCAACAAACTGACTCTTGCATTTGCCAACAGTTGTGATTACGTTGTGGTTTGCAGTGAAGTGTATTGAGAGGTAGGGTTTTTTTATTTTAAAAAATTAACCTTTCACCAGAAACAATGTATGCACGGTCAATGTTACCCTAGTGCTTTGCATTCCCTGTAGCTGAAACCTTGTTGGTCAGCGCATCCTCCACACCGGGACAGAGACTTTCCCAGATTAGAAGGCAGAAAAAGACTACTTGGGAGGATAATGTTCAATGAGTTAATGCACGCCTCAGAGAGTGACAAGATGGAACTCGGAGCATGGAGGATTACACTGTCCGAGAACCTGGACATGGACAGGGAGGACAGGAGAGCATGCCATGCAGAAAGAGATGCTGTGGATTATGAAAGAGCAATCTAGCATGTTGAGGTGTCTGAGGTTCAAGAAAAGCAGCTGGATGCTAGAGTCCCTCTGCAGCTTAAACTGAACCTGCTGCCATCATCGCCCAGTTCTACATCCTGCTCCCTATGAGGTGGGGGGGAAGGGGTTCAGTATCCCTTGCACTGAACACCATGGGAAGGTACAAGGAACAGAAGCTGCCCATTCCCACATTTGATTGTTATTGCGGTGCATCTGTAAAAGCAAGCTTTCCTGGTTTTTCCCCCCCACGGTGTTATCTTACTTTTCTTTGCTGTCTCTGTGTGTTTCTGTAAAACTTACAACATAAAACTTAATGGATTGAGGAGAAAAGGCTCTTTATTCATTCAACACGGTGGTTGCTGGGGGTGGAGTTTACAGAGGAGAAAATGCAATAGAGGAGACAGTTTGGTAAGGAACACCACGGATAAGTGTCACATTACTCTGGATCTGGTTTTCAAAGCCTCACAGAGATGCAGACCCCCTCAATGTGCTTTTATTGCCCTGGTGTCTGGCTGCTCAAAATTGGCTGCCAGACAATCTGCCTCAACCTCCCATCCCGGCGGAAACTTTTCTCTCTGTTTTGGAGCACACAGCAGGCAGCAATAACAATGAAGATATTGCTTTAACTGCCATCTACCCTAGTAAGCCAACACCACCAGCAACCTTTTAAACATCCAAAGGCACATTCCACCACCATTCTGCACTTGCTCAGCCTATAGTTGAACCAGTTTTTACTGCTGTCCAGTCTGCCGGTTTATGGCTCCATGACTCATGAGAGCAAGGGGTAGGCTGGGTCTCCCAGAACCATGATTGGCATTTCATCACTAATGGTTATTTTACTGTCTGAAAAGGAAGTCCATGCTCGCAGCTTTCTGAACAGACTTGTGTTCCTAAAGATGCGTGTGTCATGCACCTTTCCCAACCATCCCATGTTGGATGTCGGTGAAACAACTTTGTGATCCACCAGTGCTTGCAAAGCTATTGAGAAGTATCCCTTTCAATTTATGTTCTCTTTGGCAAGGTGGTTTGGTGCTGAGATAGGGATATGCATTCCATCTTTTGCCCCACCACAGTTAGGGAATCCCATCGTGGCAAAACCATCCACTATGCCCTGCACATTGCCCAGAGTCACTACCCTTCTTAGCAGAAGTCTGCTAATGGCCCTGCAAACTTGGATCACAACAGATCCCACAGTAGATTTACCCACTCCAAATTGATGCCCCACTGACTGGTAGCAGTCTGGTGTTGCAAGATTCCACAGAGCTATTGACACTCATTTCTCCACTGTCAGAGCAGCTCTCATTTTAGTATTGCTGCGCTTCAGGGCCAGGGAAAGTTCTTCACACAGTTCCTGGAAAGTGGCTTTATGGATTCAAAAGTTCTGCAGCCATCGCTCATCATCCCATAGCTGCATAAATGATGCAGTCCCACCAGTCAGTGCTTGGTTCCTGGGCCCAGAAACGACACTCAATCGTGTCAAGGTGATGCGTGACTGTCACCAGCATCTGCGGATTTCCCTGCTCTATGTCTTCCAGCAGGGCTGTTTGCGTGGAATCACATTGTTCCGTGCAGCGGCTCCTGGATCGGCTGTGTAAATACTGCAGGATAAGGCGCAAGGTGTTCGTAATGCTCACAACAACAGCGTACAGCTAAGTGGGGTCCATGCTTTTCATGCTATGGCGTCCACGTGGGTAACCCAAGCTTGCAAAAAAGGCTTGGTTTGTTTGCCATTGATTTGAGGGAGGTAAGTGCATCCAGTGGGAGGTTAACGCCATGTTCCCATAACCACCCACGCCAATGTTTTTTGTCCCCAAGGCATTGCAACCCAAAATTCCACTCTGCTACGTGCACTGTGGGATAGCTACCCGCAGTGCAGGGCTCTGTGCACTGATGCAAGCCCTGCTAGTGAGGATGCACTCCACCAACACAATGGGCATAGTGTGGAGACACAAGATTGACTTGCTTAAATCGGAGGCTTGATGTCAATTTACATAAAGTCGACTTAACTTTGTAGTGTAGGTATGGTCTGAATAACCCGAGACAATTCACTGAATCCCTCTGTGCCAATCCAGATATGACTTCCTTTAGCTTACCATTTGGCAGTCTTATCTAGACAGATATTAACCTCTTTTAGGCAAGGACTGTCTATGTATGCATGATACCAAGTACAACAGGGCATTCATCTCAATACAAAGTGATAACGTACTAAAACTTCTGGCACCTTAGAGACTAACAAATTTATTAGAGCATAAGCTTTCGTGAGCTACAGCTCACTTCATCGGATGCATTTACACGAAAGCTTATGCTCTAATAAATTTGTTAGTCTCTAAGGTGCCACAAGTACTCCTTTTCTTTTTGCGAATACAGACTAACACGGCTGCTACTCTGAAACCTGTACTAAAACTTGAGAGCCAAAGAAGTTTTAAACAAGATCACAGTAACCAATTATTATAATTGGACTTCCCTGATAACAGCAGAGCACACAATTGTTAGAATTTCTCTAACTTGCAGTTTTTCATTTATAACTACTCAAGAAACATTATGGTTGTTTTTTATGATAAAGCTCCTGAGAACAAAGTGTTCCTTCAGAATACTTGCAAAAGTTTGTAAAGTACTGAGTGTTCAAAAATCTAGCCTTCCAAGGCCAAAGTTTTTCATTTGGAACAAAATAGGGGAAAATATCCATGCCTGAGGTTGGGTCAGCTTTGTGTCTGTCCATCTCCCATCTGGACCACCAAGATACTTCCTTATTACTCTGACCTCCAGTGCTAGAAGATCTCTAGGTGGGTTCAGGCATGCAAAGGAGAAAAGAGCTTGAAAATGTCTTTTTAAAACAAAACCAAACAATACGGTAGCCAGAGGAATAGGGCAAGGAGGGGCAGAATTTCTATAGTACTGACAAACATACCTTGGACTGTAATAAGCAGACAGTAGCAGAGACTTTAAAAAAAAAAAAAAAGAGTTCTTAATTTATACCACGGGACGCGCGCACGCACACCATGAAATCTAGTCAATTATTAAAAAACTTGCCCCCTCAACCTCTTTGCCAATTTCCATGCCATCATCCTATTTAATGTCTATCTCCTCTTGCTATGTAGAAGACTCACAAACAAAAGGAGGGGGAGGAACTTACCACTTGAGTATTCAGTAAGGGAAAATATAGGGAAAGTGACACGGGCAGCAGATGAAGCTTCCCCTGGGGGAGGCTTTCTACCCATGGTCCTACCCACTCTCCACCCCAACTTGCCTCATTCCTCCTCTCCTCCTCCTCCCCCCCCACACGTGGCCCCCACCACCCATGCTCTCCACGTCCCTCCTCTCCTCCACTCCCCCTTCCCAGCAAGGCCCCTGCTGCTCGCTCTCCACTCCTCTCCTCTGCTCCACTCCCTCTCCCGCAGGGATGCAGCAAGTGCCTCGTGAGGGAGAGAGGGTGGAGGAGAGGACAACATGGAGGGCAGGGGGGCCTTGCAGGGGAGGGGTGGAGAGGAGGGATGCGGCGGGCAGCGGAGACCTCTAGAGCGGGAGGGTGGAGTGGAGAAGAGGAGGGACTCAACCAGGTAGCAGCGGGCACCTCGGGGAAGAGGCAGAGCAGGGACAGGAAGAGACGGAATGCAGGTGGGGCCACCGTGGCCTAGGGGTCTGGTGGCGGGTCAGTGCCAGCTGCGCCGGGGCCTATTATATCCACCGCCTATGGAAACTGACCATACACAGCTATTTTCTCTGATCTTTCTTACAGGTGTTAATTGTAACACGAATTAAAGTCATGGGGGCCATAAGTGTGACGTAAAAGTATCCTTTTAATGAAGTATTCATAAATATTTACTCAGCTACCCATGGTGAACATGATTATCAGACATGAGTTTGCCTAATTGGTCCCCCTCTGCCTTAAAACCTTCATGCTTCATTTTTTTTAGTTGACTCTACAGTTCTAAGGCCTGATCCTGCAACAAGATCCATGCAGGCAGATTGTTAAGCCTGTCCACCTGTACAGATCTCATTGTGCCACTGGAGCTCCAGTACATTTCTGGGGGTTGTAAAGCATCATCCGGGGTCCACCACAGCTCTCATTGCAGGATGGGGGCTCCAAAGCACCATTTTAATATTCCCAACTTAGACAAGATACACATTGTAACTACTGCAGCTGCTGTTCTGTGTCACCACTTTCTAGATTCAAAAGTCTATTTGTATAAACATTAAGGAAAATATTACTTCAATTTGTTTACTTTCTGTTCAAAGTGCTATCAAATGTAGTCATTTTTACTGTTGACCTGTATAGGCAGTTTCTCCCTTGCAGAAAACATCCCTATAGCTATCAACAGGTGAACAGAAAACTCCTTGCCTCTCCATTTCTCCCAGAAAATGTTTCAACAAAATCCAGGCCATAATACTTAAAGAACTCTACTGGACATTCAATTTTTAAAACCGCCAATTAAAAAAATATAAAAACTTCAAGTTAACCATCTCCCTTTAATTCTATTCACCCAATATGGCTTTTACCACCACCGTCACTACGTTTAGGATTCCTTAAAGTTCTTGGGCATTTCCTTCCTACATATAGTTAGTGGATTTTCCTCATCTTCACTCTCACATTCATGGTTTTGTTCCAATTCTTAGAATTTAAATTCATGCATTTCATTCAGTAGACTTTTAATGAAACTAAAACTAGGAACATGTTGAGTCTCTACATGTTTAACAGTGTAGCCATCTCACCCTAATAAATGGCTGTCATGTTGCAACATATGAGCCCTCCAAAGCACAGGATTCTAATTACTGTATTGCCTCTCTGCATTCTATATCAAACTGCAGGTCACGACCCAGTACTGGGTCGCGACAGCTCTGGTCACCACCAGTGACCGGGCCATTAAAAGTCCTGTCGGCGGTGCTACACGGCTAAGGCAGGTTAGTCCCTACCTATTCTGACACCATGCTGTGCCCCGGAAGTGGCCAGCAGGAGATCCATCTCCTAAGCAGGGGTGGGCGCATCATGGGGTTCCACACGCAGCCCCTGCCCCAAGGACCGGCTCCACACTCGTATTGGCCAGGAATGCGGGGGGGCGGGGCGGACGTGCCTGTGGACAAGAGCTGCTTACGCACCTCTGCCTAGGAGCCAGACCTGCTGCTGGCCACTTCCAGGGTGCAGTGTGGTCCGCGGTGCCAGGACAGGCAGGAAGCCTGCCTTAGTACCCCTGCTGCGCCGCTGACTGGGAACCGTCCGATGTAAGCCTGCACCCCAATCCAGCCAAGCCCCCCAAACCCAGAGCCCCTCCCTGCACCCCAAAACCCTCATCCCCAGCCCCACCCCAGAGCCTGCACCTCCAGCCCAGACCCCTGACCCCCTCCAGCACCCCAACCTCTTGTCCCAGCCCTGAGCCCCTCCCACACCGCAAACCCTTCATCCACACCTCCGTTGGGTCGCAGGCATCAACAATTTTCTTCAACTGGGTCACCACAAAACAGTGAAAACCACTGTTCTATCCTTATTAGAATTCCAACCAGATTTTACTACTGGTATCTCAAGAGCTACTATACCTAAAAGTAGCTGGATTTTTAACTTTCAAATGGCATACAGCATTAATATGCAACTCTGGAGGTCTGTGATGTTAACTTATAAAATGATGCTATAATTTGAGGGACGGGGAGAAGCAAGGTGAGGTGATTCTAATCACTTGTACAGTGCAAAGCACGTCAGGACTTTTAGGACTAACTGCAATAAGTTACCTGTTTTACAGAATGATTACTGCCTGATTTGTTGTTACTGAAGGCACAAGAAAACTTCAGCAGACACTGCTACTAAAACGTTCCACTGGTTCAAACTATACCAGTGGTGCATTCCAAGAGTAGAAATACGCAGAGGCCAACCAAAGACTGAATTAATTTTCAAGAAACACAGCATTCTACTTCCTATACAAGGCATATCTTGTAATGCTAACCACAGTGCTGACTACACCTTCATTGCCAAGCTTCAGTGACAGAAAAGAGGGAAGTCAGTTCTCTAAACAGAATTTGCTTCGACTATTCACCTTCCAAAAACCATACTTGACCTGAGTGTAGAGGGAAAGATGCTCTTTCTTCCTGAAATCTGAATACAAGCTTGTCACAAGAGTGTGATTACCAGACCTGATTCTGTCCATACTAAAGGCATAAACAAATGGCTCAATATCTACATGCTTAGGAAGTACTTAAGGGCTCCTATACATAATAGTGGGTTCCCTCACTAGTCATATGGTCTGTTAGAAAAGACTGCAGAATTAAGGTCTTTAAGCGGTGCACTGTTCAGTGGGTCCCAAAGGCTTGTAAAGGAAGGAGTTTCATTCAAACTGGACAACAGTCGTGATCCCCTCTGATCGTCTACCTAGCCATTCCTTTTTAGTTGCAAGGGAAAAGCAGAAACTACCTGTGCCTGCTGATAGTGGGTGAGGGCAGTTGGCTTCAGCAGTGTTACTGAGCATGCTCAGTCCATATGAGCACACACACATTGCCTCTGGGCAAAAAAGAGGCATGTATTGAATCACTGTGCCTGTTAAACACACTATCTTAGTAAGAGGCAATGCCACATGGAGGCAACCCTACTATCTAATGGACCCAACCTGACAAGCCAAAAACTCCTGCCTCAGCATAAAACTTTGAAGATTTGAGATACAAATTTGACTATTAAGGCAAAGGCTTCAGAATAGATGAATACTCAAAGAACCCTGTTCACAGCACCAAGAAGCCCAATGGGAACAAGACAAATGACTGAAGGATACAGCACCATCTGATGGTAAGTGAATTCTATAGCACTAGCCAAAGTCTAGACCAAATACTGAAGCTGGAACATCCAACAGGCGCTTCTTTGGCAACCTTGGGGGAGGCGGGGGGGTGGGGAGGAGAGGGAGGGAAGGAACACTAGCCTCATTATTTTATCTAGCACTGCTCTTGCGTGCATATAAGGGGTGGTTCCATTACACTGGATTATGTGACAGTAGCTCCACTGCATTTCAGACTTCCTGTGCCTATGGGATAGGTCAAGGAGCAGGATATGGCCTCAGGCAGAGATTAGCTAACTAACCACTAGCTGAAGAGGAAACTGATTGTGGCAAATGTTTCTTCACTCTGTTGCTACAGTAGTAAACTTTCCTCAGATTTCAGAAATCCATTTTGATATCATGAAGTCATTGTCACAGCTCTTAAACTGGGGTCACATATTCAATTAAACAATTCTCATGATCATGAGGTGAAGGGAAATTTTTTACTTTGACAGGGTTACTTGTCCAAGTGAAGAGGTGATGTATCTTTTAGTAAGGTTTTTGGAAGTCCCACACAACATTCTGATAAGCAAACTAGGGAAATGTGGTCTCGATTAAATTACTATAAGGTGGGTGCATAACTGAATGAAAAACCATGCTCAAAGACTCATTCAGTCAAACCAGAAGGACATTGTGACCCAAAACCCTCTAAATATTAGTTGGCAATGGGATGTAGAGAGGTTACAGGGATCTCCTGGTCTGGTATGTACATTCTAGTTCATCAAAGAATGTCATGTGAAATCTCAAAAGCCAGTGTCACACTGGTCATCAATATCATCACAAAACACAAGTATGGCTATTGTGTAGGGAGGTATGTGTATTCACTGAAAATATGTTCCTACGGTCTGTATCTAGGGACTGGTCAGCAGCAAAAACGAAAAACCTGCGTATTTGTACTGTAACTATTGTTCTTCAAGATGCAGCCGCAGATATGTATTCCACTCAGTTGTGTGCATGCCCAACGCACAAAAACGAGAGAACTTGCCTAGCAGTAACTGTCAGGGCAGCACTCGAGCTTCCTTCCATGACTATTTAAGGGAAACTATTCCCCAATCCCACTCAGTTCCTTCGCACCAAAAGTCAGAACTGGAGACTCCCAATGCAGAGGGGATGGAGGGTTGCTCATGAAATAAATGTCTACACCCAAATCTTGAAGAACAGTTCCAGTACAAGTAAGTTTCCATTTTTTCTTTGAGTGGTTACAGACAGGTACTCTGCTCTACTCAGGTGACTCAAGGTGGAAATGGAAGGAGGTGAGCTCAGAGAGTCTATTTAAAGAACAACTTCAGGACCGGTTTTCCAAAGTTTGCATCTGACCTGGATGCAACCGCAATAGAATAGCATTTGGAAAAAGTATGCACTGAAGACCAGGTAGCAGCCCAGCAAGTGTCCAATATAGAAACAATCGCCAGGAAATATGACAGAAGTCACTTTTAGGCCCTCATCATGCAAGCCACCCGCCCCTCCGGAGATGCAGTCTGCACTATCCCACACGCTGTCATAATTCCCTCTGGAAAAATGGAACTGCAGAGACCACCTGACCTTTCATCCTATCTGCACAGGAGACAAAGGCAACAAAATAAATAAAATTCTTTCTAGAGAACACCAAGCATCATCTCACACTGAACATAGGAAGATGCTGTTCATATGCACTTGAGCGTGGCTTAGGAAAGAATATAGATGAGTATATTGTTTGATTAAGGTGCAACTACTTTTGCCTTTTGATAAAGGAGGGACAGAGAGCAAGTTACTAGGCGCTCAAACAGAGCCCCCCATGAGGGCAACCTGTACAATGTTAAGGTACCACAATAGAACCATTTCTTTACGGGTGGAAAGAGATGGACTACTCCTTTTAGAAATCCAACTACCACGGAGTTAGTGACTTCCCTTGGATCAGAAGATGGTTGCCAAGATGACCGCTAAATGGACCCTCAAAGAGCTGAGAGAGACACCCGAGGACTTAAATGTCCAGAATGCCTCAAGATGAATTCCCCAACCTACAGACCAAACTGAAAAATGCTTCCACTTGGTCAAATACGAAGCCTAGTAGAGGGTTTTGTACTATGAAGCAGAACTCAAACTGGTTCTGAACATTGTTCTTCCTTCTCATCTAGGTATGCAGCATCCACCAGACTGCTCAATGTTGGATGCCAAATTTGATGGCGATGTTGAATCCATAGGTTGGGAAGAAGGGGAAGAGATTGGGCAAGAAGTAAACTGAGGTGGTCAGAAAAACAACACTGTTTTGGCCAAGTTGGCACAGTAAGTATTAGTTTGGCACGATCCAACTGAATCACAATAATAACCTGACAAACGAGGTATCGGAGGAAGGCATACATCAGCACTGATCCCCAGATTAAAACAGAAGGCATCAGTTAAAGAGCCTGGATGACACCCAACTCAAGAGTCCTTTCTTGCAAACAGGTTGATCAGCAGAATACCCCATTCTCTGGAGATGGAGCTCAGAACACTGCTTTTCATAGGCCACTCATGATTCTGGGAGAAATTCCTGCTGAGGTGATCAGCCAACCGATCCAGAGCACCTAGTAAATGCGCAGTTGTGGGAATGATATCTTCCTTGATGCAAGTTAAACAAAAACAAAAAAACAAAAAACCACCTTTGCTTCCTGGAGCACTTTCCTTCCTGCTTGTTCACAAGATACATTGCTCTGGTATTGTTCGGTAAGCATGAGGCCAACAAGCACAGCATGCATTTTAAATAGCTCAAAGCTCCAGGACACGGATGTCAAGGGAAACTTGTGTTCTATCCACAAATACTGAACTTTCAATGTCCCTAACTCTGCTCTCCAACCTATAGTGGAGGAACTGGTAACTACAGCCCTGGTTGGTGGAGGACCAACAAGAGAACACCTTCACATACATTGATCTGATCTGTCTACCACTCTAGGAACCCTAGAATGGCCGATGGCACTTGTAATAGGCTAACCAATGATTAACAATTCAGAAGACTTACCAACTTCAAAACAGCTTTGAAGAGGATGAAGGTGCAATCTTGCATGCTGGACTACGCAAGTGCACGAAACCATATGACCTGGCACACATGGAACACAGCTGAAGGGAGATACTGGAAGGACAGACATAAGTGATGAATCGTTTGAAATTGCTTGTTTGGCAGAGAAGCCATCAAAACTTGTAGAATCTAGTTGGGCCCCAATGAACTTTAATTTTCTGCTGAGATCAATGTTTATTTTCCATTGTTCAATATCAGATCCAGTCGATCAGAGAGACGGTGTGAACTAGACATTACAGACTGTCTTTGGACTTGCTATTCACTAACCGATCATCCACATAAGGAAAGACATGATTTTCCCTTTTTTCTGAACTATATGCTGCTGCTACAGTCATGGCACTTAGTAAATACGCATGGGGCCAAAGGGGAGCACTGTATTGATGATGTTGAGCTGCCACTACAATCTCAAACTGTGTGTCTTGGGAAGACCACCACTGGAAATAGGCATCCTAAAGATCAAGAGTAGCAAACGAGTTGCCGTGATCCAAAGCAGGAAGAATCACAGGTAGGGTTACCATGCAGAATCTCATGTATTTTATACATTTATTGAGACTGTGGGAATGGAGATTAGGTCTCAACCTCCCTTGGACTTGGGGATCAGGAAGTACCATGAGCAGAATCCCTTTCCCCAATGTTGAGGGGAAAACTCCTCTATGGTTCCAGAAGCATGCAGTCTGGATCTGCTCTAAGAGCAGTGACTCGTGAGGGTGGTCCCTGAGAAGGGTCTGGGGCAGGTGTGGGAAGGGGGAGAATGGACAATATAACCCGATCCTATAGTGCTTAGGACCCATTTGTCCATGGTTATTGACTCCCAAGAACTGCAGAAGTGAGAGAGCCTGTCCCCAATGGAAGGGATTATTGTCGGGAAATTAATTATTGGAATGTTGCTCTCGACAGCAGAGTCAAATTGGCTGCTTGCCCAAAGCTGTTGGAGGATGGGCTGGCTGGATGAAATTGGAACCAGAAGGCCTTCTTCTGTGATTTGTGTCCCTTCCTGTAGAAATCTTTCTGCCTAGCAGGATAAGTTGAATGCTGGAAATAGCAGAGAGTAGTATTGCTGCTGCTGTTGCTGACTTCCATAATGATATCTCTAATCACTGAAGTACAAACCCACAATGAACATAAAATAGCACGAGTCCTTCAAAAAACATAATACTCATTTTTTTCAGAAAACAAAACAAAACAAAACAAAAACACCAACCATCAAAGGTAAGTCCTCTATGCTTTGTTAGACTTCAGGAATTATAATAGAGTTCTGTAACCACAAAGTTGTTAGGTTTCTGAGTAGCAACCGTGTTAGTCTGTATTCGCAAAAAGAAAAGGAGTACTTGTGGCACCTTAGAGACTAAAATTTATTTGAGCATAGGCTTTCGTGAGCTACAGCTCACTTCATCGGATGCATTTGGTGGAAAATACATTTTTCCACCAAATGCATCCGATGAAGTGAGCTGTAGCTCACGAAAGCTTATGCTCAAATAAATTTGTTAGTCTCTAAGGTGCCACAAGTACTCCTTTTCTTTTCACAAAGTTGTTACAGCTGAGGCCATAATCCTGGACGAAGCATCTGCCATGTCCAGTGTTGACTATAGTGAAGTCTTTGCCACAAGATGACCTTCCACAATGACAAGTACTGCTAAGAAAAGTTCTCCAGCTTTGGGGTGCAGACCATAAGCACATCCGAGTAGAACACACCTCTGCAACCACTCAAAGAAAAACAGGTTTTTAGTCAGACAAGAAATGTTTATCTTCTGGCTGTTTACATTTAAATTAAGTGTTGTACAGTTTACAGTGGGTCTCCTCTCACCAGTCTGAGCCAAATGCTAATGAAGAATTGTGAAAAATTCAGAGAGAAAAGTAACAAGCAGCAGCAAACAGCTGGGGAGGAGGGGAACTATCTGAAGGTGCACAAAGGTTTGCTCTACTATATTTGGGGTGACAAAGAGGACACCTTCTCATCCTTCCCTTAAGTAGCAAACCAACAGCCAGTTTTCTTCTTGAAAGCGGGGTCTCTGCCACGCTTGGTTGAAAATGGTGGAGAGAACTTTGGGTGAGAAGTTTCTTTAGGCAGAGGATAACTTGTTAGTTAAGTTTAGGTTCTAGAAAGTGGTTGAGATTTTATTTTGTATCTAACCATTTGTTTTCAATATTCTTATTCACTAATCATTTGAATTTCTGTTCCTTAATAATGAACTTATTCTTTTGTTTCATTATAAATATATCTAAGTGCTGTGGCATTGAGCAAAGTGGCGATGCAAAGTTGAAACTTCCAAGCTGGCATGTGCTGCTCCTTTAGAAACAGCAGGCCGGGCAATTCTGAGTGTGTTCAGTGGATAACGGGCTGGACACTACAGGGCAATGCTCCAAGGACTCGGAGACTGATGTGTGCCTTTTTCTAACCAATACGAGAGAGCAAGGCTTGTGGAGGCCTGGAAGGCAATGCCTGCATGGCAATGCCTGCACTGCTACAGGCTAGTAGTTTTAGGGAGCTGACCCACAACAGGCACTGACAAAGGTTCCTTATGCTAAGGAAGGTAGTGGTGAGGTGACTCATGGCCCCTGGTACCTCTGGGGAGCATCACAAGTATATCTAGCAGGGTCCCAGAGGAGTCTGCCCTCAGTCCAGTACTATTCAATATTTTCATTAGTGACTTAGATAATATGCATATAAAATTGCAGGTGCCACATAGCTGGAAGGGGTTGCAAGCATTTTGGAGAACAGGATTAGAATTCAAAGTGATCTTGACAAACTGGAGAATTGGTCAGAACTGAACAAGATGAAATTCAATAAAGACAAATACAAAGTACTACACTTAGGAAGGAAAAATCAAACTACAAAATGGGGAATAATGGGTAGGCAGTAATACTGCTAAAGGTCTGGGGATTATAGTGGATCACAAACTGAATGAGTCAATCATGTGATACAGTCCTAAAAA
This sequence comes from Dermochelys coriacea, assembly GCF_009764565.3. Classification (NCBI taxonomy): domain Eukaryota; kingdom Metazoa; phylum Chordata; order Testudines; family Dermochelyidae; genus Dermochelys; species Dermochelys coriacea. The sequence goes on from NC_050073.1 coordinate 119,534,593, forward strand.
GGCTATATTCTGGGGAGTATTAACAGGAATATCATATGTAAGGCAGGAGAGATAACTATCCCACTCTAGTCAGTGCTGGTGAAGCCCAGCTGGAGTACTGTGGCCAGTTCTTGCGTTAAGGCAGATATGATCGAACTGGAGGGAATCCAGACGACAACCATAAAAAATGGTAAAAGATTTGGAAAACCTGACCTATGAGGAAAGAATAAAAACTAAGTATGTTTAATCTTGAGAAAAGATGACTGAGGGGGAACCTGATAACAAGGGCTGTTATAAAGAGGACAGTGATCAATTGTTTTCCACGCCCAGTGATAGAAGGACAAGAAGTAATGGGTTAAATCTGCAGCAAGGAAGATTTAGGTCAGATATTAGGAAAAAATTTCTAACTTTAAGGCTAGTTAAACTCTGAACTAGGCTTCCAAGGGAGGTTATGGAATCCCCCTCACTGGAGATTTTTAATAAGAGGTTAGACAAACACTTTTCAGAGATGATCTAGATATACTTTGCCTTACCTCAGCATGGGGTGGGGGAGGTGGGGATTAGATGACCTCTTAAGGTCCCTTCCAGCCCTACATTTATGTGATTTATTTTTTTTTTGAAAGGGAGGATTAGGTAGTGTTTTGAAATGGTTTCAGAGCCTGACAAGGAAAGGTGCAAAACCTGTTATGATGCCAGTTGAAGTCTAAAGGAGGAACATCATGTGGCACACCAGTGAGTTGTGGTTTTTTTTTTTTGTTGTTGTTTTTTTTTTTTAATAGTTTCTTATCAGCAAAGAAATAACCAAACCAACACATACTTCTCCAGTTAGATGACTGAAGTTTAGAACTTTGGTGGCAAAGTAACATTCTAAAAGTGTAATGAGCTATACAGCAGATCACAATGCGTTTCTGCATAGAGAAGCTTAAGCTTCCCAGCCATCCCCTACCCCACCAACTTGTGTTAGTGGCCACCCCTACACTTCTTAAATACACAAAACTCATTATTCTGTTATTGTTTCTTATATACTACCCTCATCACTGTAATCACCTTCCAGTACACATTAAAATGATGGGAGTAACATTTCTCAAGTGTTTTACTCTCTCTCTCTCTCTCTCTCTCTCTCCCCCCACAGGGAAAATTGGTAATGTAATGGTTTGTTTTGGTAGCATTTTTTAAAAAAAATGTTTCCCCTACTGAAAAGAACTCGTCAGCCTGCTCCTAAATGAGGGAGAGGGGCTAACTGCACAATACCTTCAATTTTAATCCTGTCTATATATGCTGGATGAAAAATGTTGGCAAAAAGTTCAGGCTAAAGATAAAAATACGTATTTTTTCCATATAAGACAGACATCAATACTTGCCCAAGTCACAATTACACCTTACAAAATATCTAATTAACAGACATCAAATGGAGATTTAATATATGTCAGCAGACTAAAGTTAGAGAGTCCTGTAAAAGTGGGGAGAAAACAATACTAAACAGACAGAGCTAGGAGAAAAAGTAAGCTGCAATATAGGTGGGATACATTTTAAAAACAAGAATGTTTTTGTGTGCGACCTGCCAATGATTAAGCCCCACTCCTTTCAATAATTCAACTTTAGCCCTGTGTGCATGCACGGCACAAGTTGCTAATAGAGGCATTCAAAATATCAACTTAAAACTCGATACAACATACAGAGTTTTACAATATGCAGAAGTTGACACAGTTCAGTTTATTTTCCACTGTTAAAGCCACAGACAAAAAACACATCCAGGATAGAACAACAACTTAAGTAATCAAGTAGGAACTAAAACTTTTACCTCTGTCTCAATGATCCAAAAGAGATTTAGTTAAGAGAAACTATCCCCATCTGAAAGAACTGGTTGGAGAGGGGATCCCAAGATATCTCATAATCCTCCAATTGAGCTGTGGTACACTCCCTTCCCTGAAACGCTCTCTACCTTTATGTGTCTCTCAAAATGAGCCAGAGGACTTCTAGCTAATCCCAAAAAGGAGGGTAGCCAAAGAGATTACATGACAGGGAGAGCTTCAAAATTCAACTAGCGTAGATAAATGTTCATACTTTATGAAGGTTCACCCTTTATGGATTCAGCTATATAGAGGGACAAAAGATGATTAGGACTAACCATAGGTATAATGACAAACGTAAGAGATCACAACCTGGCTCCCTATTTGAAAGGTCAGTTATTCCATAAGCTTTACATCCAATTCCCAAAGAGTATGCATGTGACTGTGGGGGATGTCTATCATTAACTCCTGCCTAATTAAAGCCTGCATGGGTACTTCATAAGACTATGAAAGTGCTGATGGGGCACAATTCTGGCCAAACAGCCTGGATCTAAAAAAAAAAAAATCTGAAATGACATTCTTTTTAAAGGCACTTTAGTTTTGCCTTTCTACCCTTATAAACAATATTTTCCATTTTGTTCTCTCACACCACATACGTAAAGGAAACTGCCTGCTAACAATCTTTTCTCTTGATCTACACAGACACAATGGTTTGCACTGTGCAAGTCAACATGGGGAATCCCACATTTGTGCAGTTTCCCTAGTCATTGAACGGAAAGAGTCTCACAAAAGCAACAATTACATCTATGTGTCTGAACTTTGTACTTTTCTGGTAGCAGCATGAAACTTGATTAGCTGCAGGAACCTAGTCAGTAACGGTACATGCTGCTGTTGTGATGGCAAGAGGCAGAGAGACTGACTGCAGGTAACTGAATGAGCTATCAGAAAGACCCTTTGCACACAGCTTGAAAATGTAGTCTGGAGGACAGGGAGAATGTTCTCTTCTCCACCCACCACAAACCAGTAAAAATGAAACTGAAGTGCCTAGAAAACCAGATCACATACCTGTAAGGAGGTATTTACTATTTCTCTTTTCTTCTCCCAAAATTTAAAAAAAAATATTCAGAGTAATTTGTCTTTTCATAGAATATCAGGGTTGGAAGGGACCTCAGGAGGTCATCTAGTCCAACCCCCTGCTCAAAGCAGGGCCAATCCCCAACTAAATCATCCCAGCCAGGGCTTTGTCAAGCCTGACCTTAAAAACTTCTAAGGAAGGAGATTCCACCACCTCCCTAGGTAACGCATTCCAGTGCTTTACCACCCTCCTAGTGAAAAAAGTTTTTCCTAATATCCAACCCAAACCTCCCCCAATGCAACTTGAGACCATTACCCCTTGTTCTACCATCTGGTACCACTGAGAACAGTCTAGATCCATCCTCTCTGGAATCCCCTTTCAGGTAGTTGAAAGCAGCTATCAAATCTCCCTTCATTCTTCTCTTCTGCAGACTAAATAATCCCAGTTCCCTCAGCCTCTCCTCATAAATCGTGCTCCAGCCCCCTAATCATTTTTATTGCCCTCCACTGGACTCTAATTTTTCCACTGCCTTCTTGTAGCATGGAGCCCAAAACTGGACACCGTACTCCAGATGAGGCCTCACCAATGCTGAATAGAGGGGAAATGATCATGCTTTTTACTACAAGGCGAACATTAATGCCCAACTTGTGACAGAACACTCAGCTATTTGCTAGTGCAGTGTCAAAACACAAAATTTGGTCTGTAAAGAATGGTGGGAGCCATACTTGTTGTTAGGAGTAGCTCCTTCCCATTAATTCACAGTACACTTTTGGCTTAAATTAGCCTACTTTGCAAGTGATTTGGTTGTGCAGTAACTGCCCAACTCCAACACAGAATTCACATGCATGCTTCAAGAATGGCCCAGGAGATTAGCACTAATACTGCCAATCCTTTGATTTTATCTCAAGTCTCAGAGAAAAACACTAAATTATAGAAGTCCCAGCTCTTTGAGACAGGCAAATATGTCAGAAGCTCAGCTTGCATTTAAGTTTCTAGCCCTCATGGTTGCAGGAAAAAAAAAAAACTCTTGAAAATGTGATCTGTAAAGTGTTAAAAACCAGAAAGCAAATAAAAATGAACCCCAAATTAATTTAATAAGATCCCATAATTTTGGGGCCTGACTTATGCTTTTTGAGTGTTTGGGAATGGAAATAATATAGCTGCTGGCCACGTGTTTTCATCCCTCATATGCAAAACTTGACAAACTCCCCACTCCTCCTCAGAAGATTCTGTGGAGGGGTAGAGAAGTCCAGCTAGCACAGGAATTAAAATGCTGGCCACTTCTGCAGTAAAGGGCAATCCAGGTCCAAATCCCAATTTACATTCTTTCATTCAGAGTAGGGAATAAAAGTTACAAGCAGCATCAGTAGTAACAGGTGTGAGAACAATCATAATGACTGAAGACTCAAACTGGACATTTGTGACCATGAGAACTTGAGAGCCAAAATGTGTTAGGGTAAGCCTGCCAAAGCAGCATGTGTGGGAGTTTTGTGCTACATGCAGGTAAAACTATTGCTAGACTGTGGTAAACAGTTCATTGTCACATGATGAGCCACGTAGATCCCCAAGATTAAACACTTGAAAATACTTTGCATACACAAAAGATGCCCCTTTACAGTTAGATTTTAAGTATTACTTAAGATGCATTTTTGTTTAAGAAGTTATTTATACAAAATCTATTGAGCAAGATAGATTTGGGGGAGGGTGCAAATAGTGTCACCTAGACCAGTGGTTCTCAAAGCCGGTCTGCCGCTTGTTCAGGGAAAGCCCCTGGTGGGCCAGACCGGTTTGTTTACCTGCTGCGTCCGCAGGTTCGGCCAATCGCAGCTCCCACTGGCCGCAGTTCGCCACTCCAGGTCAATGGGGGCTGCAAGAAGCGATGCGGGCCAAGGGAGGTGCTGGCCACCCTTCCCGCAGTCCCCATTGCCCTGGAGCAGCGAACCGTGGCCTGTGGGAGCCGCGATTGGCTGAACCTGTAGACACGGCAGGTAAACAAACCCATCCGGCCTGCCAGGGGCTTCCCCTGAACAAGCGGCAGACCGGCTTTGAGAACCACTGACTTAGACGACAAATCGCAGAGCTCCACTTCACCGTCCCACCTCTCTCAGGCAATGCTTTTGAATAGCCATTGAATGCCAAAGTACCATTCAAGTAAAATATTTCAATTACAAACACTTCTGGAAAATTTCTGTGTAAGTAATTTTTGACTGTTCCAGACAGAACCAAGTTTTTGATCTACAGTAAAGATGTGTATGCATATAGTCAATACATAGCAAAAACTCACTGTATGTAGGTTTAAAAATTTAGAAACTAATTTTAGTACCGATATTAAAATAAGAGCCTGTAGATCACTAGTTCAAATCCAGCCAAAGACAATAATGGCCTGAATTCAGTGTGGTGGATTCAGTCCCATTTATAGTAGGAAGGTTCCCAGACACCAGAATTGTCACCTTTGCTTTCTCCTGGGCCTCCCTGTAAAGACTGCCAAGATTACCCTCCCTCACCACCTCCCCCTGAAAACAGAAACGTCCCCACAAACCATGCTTGAGTTTCACTATTAGAACAATGTAAAGAAAGCATGCACAGCTTTTTCACAAGCCACACAACAGGCCAGAGAAGTTTGGGCTCAGTAGTTGTTGATCCAACATTTTTAAGGAGCACCAAAAATCACAAGCAGCTGATTTCTATGCTAAAGAGTAGAGTCCTACACGGATACAAAACTTGTATCCATGGATGCGGGTGTCTGTGGCGCTGCAGCGCTCTATCGGGAACCGCAGCAGTGAAAGCAGCAGCCCGACAGGCTGCCAAACCCAGGAGCCAGTGCCCTATGCCGGCGGTGCCTCCAGCATGCCTGAACCACCCCACAACCCCTGGTGGGCAGCGCTGGGGTAGGTACAGCCACACCAGAGGAACTGCTGGCACACAGTGCTGGCTCCTGGGGACAGTGGCCCACTGGGCTGCTGCTTTTGCCGCTGTGGTTTCCAGTAGAGCCCTACAGCGCCGTGGATACCAATTTATATCCGCAGATATAAATTTTGCATCCACGCAGGGCTCTACAGAAGAGCAGGAAACCATCACCAAAGAGTCAGCATAATTTAAAAAACTTTTCTTGCGTATCATGCAATACTGCCTGCTCAATCCACTCAGTTGTACAATAGTGTTTAGAACAGCATTACTTTACATCTGAATAGAAAAGACCTGGAAAAGTGACCCTAGCATAGAAATTTGACTTGTGCTTTATGCACCTGATGGTGTGGGAAGAATAAGTCCCTGTAAGAAAAGCCTCTCTCAAACATGCCCTGAGCTCTGTAAAATGCCAAGGTGTAGTAGCAAATTGCCCGGTGGCTCCTCAGCCTCAGGCACCGATTCAGCAACACATGCTTTTAACTTTGTGTTCAACTTACACACATATTTAAGTGCTTTGCCAAATTGGGGCTTAAGAGACCATGAGTCAACCTATGCAGAGCCCAGGCACTTGGAACCATTAGGCCTAACTGTTACCTTTAGTTCTGATATTAGTGAAATGAACAACCTCTCCTGTAGGTAGAATGGCCAGAAATGAGTGTTTCAGCAAAAAGAGGTTCAATTTAAGTTACTAGCAGAAAGAGCAAGAGTTAAATGGGTCTTCCCCTCAAATGAAAGGAGATGTTCATAACGTCCATATGGGTGGGCAAACAAAGCAAGAATACAAATTTCATATCCAGGAAAAGAAGAAGAAGAAGGCGGCTGCTCATTAATATTCTGTGCAGTGAAAATTTCCATTAGTCTCCCACAAATGAAAAATGCAAATAGCTATGTTGAGGAGCTCGAGCAGAACAAAAATTTTAGTGTCAAATTATAAGTTATCATCAAGAACAAAAAGGGTTTCTCTGCTCTTTATTCATTCTGAGTTTCTGGAACCGCTCACAATGGGACACGCAGAAACTATTGCTAGAGTACCTGATTTAGTCTCAGGTTTCTTAGATGACAGAAAAGCCTGTCATCAAAAGGGATTAAAAAAAATATCTTTTTCACATCAGAAGGATCACCAGCTGCAATCCATTGCATCACTGGTCTCTGGCACACATTCATAGACCCTGCCTCACACAGCAATATAAATACACAAAAGCTCTTTTATAAGGGTTCGAAGAAAGTGCAAAGGAATAGGTTCAACCTGATGTATCTACCTGAATCCAAGTACTCAGAACAGTAAAAGGTTTTAATTACCAACTCACGCTTACCTTTTATTGTCTCTGTAAAAAGCAATAATTGGTATACTGTACACCTATTGTAGTGCATATAAAATGTAATATGGATGAGAGCTGTTCCATTAGCTAACTAGATGCCTTACAGAAGAGGGAGCTTGGCAGGTGGTTAACTATTGTGGTTAATATGAACCCAGATGTTCAAAAGATACTGAATTTGAAGTCTGGGTTTTAAGATTACCATGAAAACTTTGTGGAATTGCTGGAGACACACACAGACATGTTTTCGCTCATCTAAATAGCGTGGACCAGAATTTATCAGTATGTACAAAGAGATACAAGGGCCCTAAATTTTTGAAGAGCGACTTCACTAGCCAGTCTGAACTCAGAAGTGGTTTTGTTAGAAGAAAACACAGTTTAAAGAGTTCTTGCACACTAAAACTCCTGTGTTAACTTAAAATATCCTATTAATAGGATGTGTCACAGTACAATATGCCTCTTCAATTCTGTGCTCTATAGCCACTATAAAGGAAAAATTGTAATCAATCCAAACACAGCAGGAAAATGTGTGATGGTGTATACTTGGATAGTTAGTATGTGAAACACATACTGTAAAATCAGAAATGTTACATTTCACTTTATTAATTTCCGAAACACAACTACTATGAAAGTCAGTAAGTTGCTATAAAATATAGAGTAACAAATATGGATCTGTTACTACAAAAGCTAAACAAAATAAATGCATCATGCTTGCATGGTATCTGACAGACCTACAAGTGGAACAGATTTTAAAACTAGGGGTACTCAAACTTAGAAAACCCTGCTGCCAGACATCAATAGCCTGAAGACATCAGACCCCAAACATTTCAATATTAGTGCATTCTATATAGACTTCCATACAGGTACTATGTATTCACATCAGCCTGTTCCATTGAGGAAGTAACCGGATTGCGAGCTACTTGCAGCGTAACGTGGAGGTGAAGTCATGACTTGTGAGGTCTGCATCTGAAGAACAGCAGCAGTTCTTAGCCTCTGGATTAGGCAAGTCCTGAGGGCATTATTCAGTCTATTCAAGATGAAATCTTCTCCCCTTCAACCCAATCCATAAAGTGGGAGCAAAAGACACAGGTGTGACCTATATTCCTCGAGTCTGTAGCTGCATCTTACCCATTTATCCATTCTCCCCCCTCTACTTTTTCCCCTCTTTTCTACGTACTTCAGAATTGGACACAAATTGCAATCTTATCTCCCTACTGCCTTTCATGGCTCTCTCCTCACTTCCTCTGCCTCTTTACATGCCCCTTTTTTCTCCACTTCTCTTCCCCAGATCCTACACCTCCTTTCTTCCAGATCCCTTTGTCTTTAGAACGGACATGCTGCTGTCCTGCCTGCTCAGTAAGCATCATTGTTCTTTGTGTTGTACGCCCCTGCAGGAGAATAGGTACTCTGGATAGGAAGTTGCTCAAAAAACATGCAAAAAACCCAGGTACAGGGCCTTGGAGGGGGAAGGAGGGAGGAGAAGCCACCTGCTACTCTTCACCGTTAGCCCTCAAGTCAAGGAGCATTAATATAGCACTTTCCTCCACCCCTTTCACCATTCACTGACCCTAAAAAACCAAAACACAATGCTTTGTTAACAGAGTTACGGTTGAGTAGCACTGCCTCATGCCCTTCCAGAGTATGGATGAACTTAAATCTCAGAGCCAAGAAAAAGAATTAAGGTTATGTGTATATACAGTAGAACAGACCGATCAATCACACACCCCTCATTTTGAAGTGGGAAGTACACAATCAGGCAGCAGCAGAGACAACAACAAAAAAAGCAAACAGCACAGAACAGTGTTAAACAAACTACTAAAAAATAAAGGGAAAGTTTAAAAAAAGATTTGACATGGTAAGGAAACCGTTTCTGTGCTTGTTTCATTTAAATTAAGATGGTTAAAAGCAGCGGTTTTCTTCCACAAAGTAAAGTTTCAAAGCTGTATTAAGTCAATGTTCAGCTGCAAGCTTTTGAAAGAACCATAATGTTTTGTTCAGAGTTATGAACAACCTTCCATTCCTGAGGTGTTCAGAACTCAGATTCTCCTGTACATATACACTCCCTCAAATCTGTATCCACTACAGCCCCTTCACAGTTCAGAGGACTATCCAATCTGAGCATGTGTTTTGGTCCCTATGCCTAATTCCCGGGGGCAAAGTTAAAGTTGGGGGGTAAACAGTTATGTAAGTTTAGCCACCCTCTACCTTCTGGAAGGGTATGAGATAGAGCAAGGCAAACTCAGTTTTCATTAATATAGAGTTGACAGAGCATCTCCCCTGCTTAAGGAAATAGTGGTAGAGAGACTGAGGGGTATCTCTCTGAGCTTCAACCTCCTCCTGGAGCTTTTATGTCCTTGTTAAGCTTGGAAGGGCCCTGGGTACTGGGAATGGTGGCATGGCTATGAGGACATGCACCAGCTGGACATGCAAAGGGAGAGGAAACAGTGGTGCTTGAGTCTCCTACCCCAAATCTGGGGTTAGTATATGGGGAAGGCGTTCTGCCCACATTTCTGCAGTATGAGGCTCACAGAGGTATGAAATGGCCCATTCATTGTAATAAAGATTTTTTCAGTTGGATGAAAATGAATGTCTTCCCTTCCACAGTTGCCCCACATCAACATACCAGCTTCATATTCCGGACACAAAACTGCATTGGATACATTGGACTCTCCCAGGGGGGACTTAGACAAATGGCATTAGGGGCAGGATTTGTTCCCTTAAGTCAACACGAGCACGTTTTTCAGTTTGTGTCAAAGGACTTCCTGAGGAAACAGCTTGTAGAGATGTGAACTGTCTGTTAAAAGAAAACTGTACTAAATATTTTATAGTATATTAATTTGAAATATTTCTGAAGTGGTCCTTGGTAAAGCTGAATAGCTGAGCTCAGGGACAGTCCCACTATAAATGTTATAAGGGTCACAGCCTTAGTTTTGTCCTAGTTTTGCGCCAAAAGTTCTAAGAATCTGAAAACATTAAAAAGGAGCATACTTTGTGGGGACTGTATCTTGGAAATCCTCTGACCAAATGACTACAAATTTACAAAACTTTCAAAAGGACCTGCTAGTCAAAGCAGAAAGCAGGCAGAGAGTAGGAGCAGTGTGCACAGCGGACATTCTGAGGACAAAATTTAAACTCGCTCCTTGGGTGGTGATCAGGTTCAATGGCTATATGTTGCACTAATCTACCCCGTGACTAACGTCAAGTATGCCTCTATACACTCCTGCTTGCAACACAGCAAGAATCTTGCAGCACATGCACAAGTCACCCTCACTTTGGTGTGGAACTTCAGTGTCAGCAGCCTACAGAACCAGAGAAAACCCCTAATATTTTAAAACAGGGTTTGCCCAGTATGTCAGTGGGTGCCAGACAAAAGCCAGGATCAAACCCATTTGAGTGATCACTTTTTAGTGGGGATAGTATCCGTGTAGAGAGATACTATAGTGAGAGCCACCTCTGGACTATGAACTTATACAAATGGGAGCATTCTAAGTAAAGGACTGAAGACCTTCCAATGATTTGGAAGCAACCAGACACTTAACAAGCCAGCAGTTTATTCTATCACTGATCCAAGAACTTTGCAATTATTGTATGTATTTGATTCCTTTAGCCAATTTTAACTCTCGCCTTTCTTTCTTTTTATAAATAAACCTTTAAATATTAGATACTAAAGGACTGGCAATAGCGCAATTATTGGGTAAGATCTCTGAGTTGTATATTGACCTGGGTATGAAGCTGGCCTTTTGGGATCAGAAGAACCCTTTTGTTTGATAAAATTGGTGTTAAATAACCACTCATCATTAAGTCTAGCATCTGGCTGTTGAATCCAGGACTGGAATACCTAAGGAGGCTGAATTTCTGACTTCTTGTCAGCCAGTGTGGTGAGACAGAAGTTTACTTTTGTTGCTGGTTTGGTATCTCTCATGGAAGAATAATCATCAGTTTTGGTGTGTGTCTGCCCTTTTTCCCAGCGGCTTGTCCTGAATTTGATATCGTCAGTTGTGACCCACGGAGGCACGGTGACAGTTGGTAACCTGGAGATCCAGTCCAAAAGTGGGTTGAATCATGGGATTTCACTCAGAAGTGCAGGTGTTGGACCTGTACAAGGTGTTACTTGTAAAAAGGCTCCAATAGGTCAGGAGGAGAGAGGCAGGTCAAAGATATAGTCCATCTTGAACCATGATGGAGAATCTTAACTTTCATTTCTCTTTATTTCTAATACTCATAGTTGTGAAACATAGGTTGTGACCCAAGTACATGCTAAAGGCTTAAAAACCAAGAAGGCAGGTAAAAGGCACTCCATTTTTTCCTTCTTAAATCTCAATTCTGTTCATCTACTGACTAAACCAAATATGAATAATTAAGACTTTTTAAACATACTGAATATATTTTAGATAACTGGATAGCTCATCTTCAATCTTTGTGTTCTTCCACATGCTAGAAGCCTTTTCTGCACTGATTGTTTTTCTTAAGGCAAGTCCACTTCAGCCCTGCAAGACTGACTGTTCACTATTCAGGTTTACCTGTCCCCATTAAGTTCCCCCCACTTGTATTAATCATCTCTTCAGGTGTGTTTGTAGTACACATTAAGCACAATGGCAAGTTTTGTCCTGTTCTCTGGAATTTGGTCTACCAATGTTCTCTTCACATTTCCTCATCATACACTGATTCCTGTTCTATCCCTCCAATCTTTAAGTCAGGGGTAGCTTTTATGTCCCCTCTGATGCCTCATTATTTTGATGTTAAGAATTTTATTAACTCCCTTAAACTGAATAACTGCATTTTCCTTACATCTAGCAAAAATAACTATATTTGCATCAGTCATCTTCACCTTTGCCACAAAGTTTATTTTGTGTGGCCACAGAACCTTTGATTAGCAAGAGTTCTGACCATCCTTCATCTCTCTATTTAATTCTGTTGTCTTTTCAAGATAGGCTTCTTATTCACACCTTGGAATTCTATTTATAGCCACCAATACACCTACCCACTTTCTTTTCAGGCTGTTGTATTCTGTGTACGCTCATATATTTCTTCACTGCTTGACTTTATCATCATTTAGCCTCAATTTGTTCAAGAAAGCTGGGGAAACTTCCATATTTTCTTCCAACGTGCTTAAACAGAAATTACACATTCAAAACCCATCACACAATTGCCATAGATGACCTCTGAACAAAGGGTAATAAGCAGCTGAATGTCTACAATATTGAAATTTCCTGAATTAAACATGTCCAAGTTCAAAATTCATGGAGCACAGCTTTGTCTTTGATTCTAGTCTAGACAACAAGATTTGTCACTTAGAATAAAACGTATATAATCTACCATTCGTTACAAAGAACAAAAACTAGTCACAGTTCACTGTGGGATGTATTTGCCCATTTTTTAGGATTTCTCAACCATCATTTGAAATAGTGCAAGGAAAGAGGCTCTTTAAAAAAATAAATCTTACCCATATTATACAAGAAATTATATCTCCCTAACTAGTACAAAAAACTTTCCACCAAGGAGAGTCAATTTTGTTTGACCAGGAAGCTTATGCTACCCGTGCTTCCCTCCCATAACCTATGATGGACTTGAAGAAAAAAAATCCCACATCACTGGATGCACATGCACTCATATGCAGAGCCATTAATACATCAAGAGAGATTAGAGGCCTAGAAAGAACAATAATTTCTGAATAATAAAACGGCAACTCTTTCTGAAGAGGTGTCAAACTGGTTTTTTTACATTCTAGTGTTAATTATATTATTACAGGTTACTAAAATAAGGGAAATATTTGTATGCATCACAGGTTGTTACAGTCTCTCTTATTCTGTGCTTTATATAGCAAAAATGAAGATTTATCAAGGATGATAAAGTACACCTTTTGTATGGAAGCAACAGGGTCAGATATGAATTAATCTGTTGTGAAAACAACTACTCAGCTCAAAATTAGTGTTCACGTTTAAATTACAACCAAGAGTATCACTAGAAGCCATTGTAGGACTTTTAATCAGGCTAGTTCATTTCAAGTCTAAACACTAACAAAACCAAAATGATGGCAGCAAGGCAAAAAAAGAAAACAAGCATACCACCCAAAAAGTAAGTTATCATCAGCCAAGATTATCAAGAAGCAGAGACTCTCTCTCTCCAACTGCCACATACCTTGGATGCTTGGGGAGTTGATATCACATGGACAGTGCTGGGTTTGACTCCATTAGCCTTAGGTCGCTTATAGAGGGCAAACCTGCTTTTCCTACGTCCTCTGTCACCATTAGGCAGGGAGCCATTGTACCTAAGAACAGACAGGAAGTTCATGTTTATTCCAGACTCTTTGGCATGCAGCAGTGAAGGGAAGCAGAGTTGGAAATGAAACCATCAGATCACATGCCATAAAGATTACAAAGCAGGAGGCAGCACACCCTGGAGCAAGAAAGTTTACTTACTAGATAGAACCAATAAGTACAGCTTTCATTTTCTAAAGAGTGTGAACAAGTTGGTGAATCTGAACTTAAACACTTTCACTTATCTTAAGAGATCCTGTTTGCTATGAAAGGCTGACAGTTGAATGCTTGTTTTATAAGGTATGGAAACATTTCTGCACTATATTGGAACACCGGTCTAGCCTTATGACTCCCAAAATTTCTGTACTTTGAATGCAATTCTAACTTTTCTGCACATTTTAGAGTATTGGAAGTTTTTGAAACTTTGTTTCTCCCTTCCTTTCGCCAGAAACCACTGGGGTAAAGGAAAATGGTTTCTAGAAAAAGTTCTTAAGTCCTTAGAGGTACATCCCATTGAAAGAATGGGATTTATGCTCCTAAATCACTTAGGATCTTTTTAAAAATCTACCAGAGGTCTAATGAGGTTTGATTTATTATTTTGGAAATTTAAAACCTGACCTCCTTGTCAGTGAAATGAGACACTTGAATGAAATCATTAATCAGCCTTCCTCAGGAATACGATATGTATTAATATTCTCTACCACTTTCCTTTCTCTCTATAGAGAGCAGCCCCAAAATACTAGTTATCCAGAGGAACATGATCCAGCGTCAGCAAGAATTCAGTTTCCTTCCAGGAACGGATTCTTTGGGGGTGCACAAGCCTCAAAATGCCTAGCTCTCCCAAATCCTTTGGTGAGGAAGATTCTTACTGCAGTCCTTGTGCACAATGCAATGTACTTGTGAGCTCTCTGAACAGACTAGGATCAGCTTTATAAATATGCCCCCCAGGTTTCTCTTTCCTCAGTGCAAAGAGCAGAGATGCCTCTCCATAAATCAGTTCCTGCCCATTAAATGAGAAAAGGGTCCTGGAGAAAAATATAGTATGATCAGGTAAACAAACTATACCATAATGCATATGTACAAAGTGGCCAAATAACAGTTGTACGGGTAACCGTAATTCTGGCGTTTCCTAACTTGAGTGCTCACTTTTGCAGTCTGAATGTTTTTAGCATTTTATATACACACACACACATATACACACACAAAGACAGCAATACCTGTGAAATATGCTGGCGGGTTTTAGCCTGCCTCAAAACAATACTCTTTCTACTCAAGTTTTCAAACAGGAAATATCTACATGTGTAGAAGTAACTCCTTAAGAGATCATACAAAGAATAATTAGCATCATTTTACGTTTTCTTGTATTTTTAAATTAAAGTTTTGCTATGTAAACAACTGAATATTTAGTACCAGATCCTAGTAGGGCTACTTGATAACTGAGAAAGATATGGAACACTGCAGTTTCCATGCAAGAACAGTCTCAGTATTTTAAGTACACTACAGGGTTATGCGGGAAAAGGCTATTTTGTTGAACTTCCTATCTTGCATGACTTTTCTGCATTAGTTAACTAACTCCTATCTCTGAATGACAGAGGTTTTAATGGAGATTTTTAGCTAGTATTTTCCATCCATGAAGCTGCAGAGACACTTCTTTTGCTCTTGTAATTCACTTGGATTCCCCTGATCACAGATGGCATGTTTTCATGAAGATCCAAATCATGTCTTTTTTTTAATATACAAAAATTAAATTAGTGGCAAGATATAAGGTATATCTATAAAGATCGTTCACCGTCATAAGATGGCAACATTTTATAACTATTCCCTTCCCAAAATGCAACAGCAGCTTACAAAGTATGTGTGGTAGAGTCTTATAAATATACGGAGGTATACAAGTAGAAGAATATCTATTATTTAAGCTTTGACATTTATAGTGAAGCCAAAGGGCTAGAAAAATGTTTCCATTTAGCGCCTAAAGGCAGAAAGTTGCACCAGGAATAGGGACAAATATTTATGTTATGCTTCAAATTTTAGTGCAGCTGCTTTTATTTTGCCTCCAGGACTGGCAATCTAGAATATCAAATACAGTTATTAAATGTGCATAAATGTTATATCAATGCTTAATGTCATGGAATCTCCCTCACTCCTCACCACAAGTAACAGTTTACATATAAATGGGTACATCATATCTCTAGACACATTAACACTTAAATGCGAAAGATACAAACATATCATTAAACTCCATGAAAAGCCAACCTATAAAGTCTAAATCCTCTCAACTCCAAAAAAAAGACTGCAGCAGATGTGATTTGCAACAAACCTAGTCTTTAAAACTTAGAAAAAGCAAATTCCAGAGTTAAAGGACCTTTAATGAGAACACCCTCCTCATGTGCATGTCTCAGGGGATGTTGCCTGGAGTATACTAAATCAGTGGTTTTCAAACTTTTTTTCTGGGGACTCAGTTGAAGAAAATTGTTGAGGCCCGCAACCCAACGGAGCTGGAGATGAGGGGTTTGGGGTGTGGGAGAGACTCAGGGCTGGGGCAGAGAGTTAGGGTGAGGGCTGTGGTGGGGCCGGGAATGAGGGGTTCAGGGTGCAGGCTCTGGGCTGGGGAAGGGGGTTGGGGTGCAAGCTCTGGGTGGGGCTGGGGATGAAGGGGTTGGGGCTCAGGAGGGGGCTCAGGGCTCGGGCAGGGGATTGGGGCACAGATTTACCTCCAGCGGCTCCCGGTCAGCAGTGCCGCCTGTCCTGGCGCTGCGCCCAAAGTGGCCAGCAGCAGGTCCAGCTCCTAGGCGGAGGCTCACAAGTGGCTCCGCATGGCTCTCGCCCATAGGCGCTGCACCCCCCCAGCTCCAATTGGCCGGAGCACCATGCCCTACCCCCCTCTTCCCCCAGAAGCCGGACCCGCTGCTGGCCATTTCCGCAGCACAGTGAGGTGTCAGAACAGGTAGGCACTAGCCTGCCTTAGCTGGGCAGCACCGCCGACAGGATCTTTCACATGCCTTGCATGCCATGACCCAGTAGTGGGTCGCGACCCAAACTTTGAAAAAACGCTGTCCTAGATGTCCTAAAGTGTCTGGATACAGCATGCAGAAAAGATGGACTTGGGATGCACCTACACTATTTTTCCCCTTAAAAGTTTCTTGGTAGTAATAATGGTGGGAAAGCTGATTTAGACCTGGCACTGGCTTTTTATACAGGACCATATAACCCTATGGGATAAGAACTCTGCTGGCAGCCTGGCAGCACTCACAGCATTGTAAACACAAGTGGCAACGAGATTCAGAAAGAAAATGTAGACAAGGTCACAGATGTACAGGACCAAATACATAAAGGCTTTAGAGACCTTGTATTGTACCTAGAAACAAACTGAAAGCCTTTGGCGCTCCTAGCTCTAACTGTGTGCACTTGGGTGTATCACTTGTATCTCCTTTCCACTCTATGAAATAGGAAATATACTGCTGTAGTTATCCCTCACAATGGCATTGTGATAGTCAATATTTGTATAAGTTTTTGAAAATGCAGAGTGCCATGGCAGTGTTACATATCATTACTACTACAGTATTACATGATTAGGCAATTTAGGGCCTCAAACAGCATTTTAGAAAGGTAGGCCAGCAGCAATTAGGTTTTCTATTGAGAAACAGCAGCAGTTTTGCTTTCCATCATTTGCATCAATCTAGTGACACAAATGCCATCATGTAAAGAGACATTTCTTAGTACAAGCCTCTGTCACTCAACAAACTTAAATCAAAATGCCTCACCCAGTTTAATTTGGAAAGGACTATAGACAGATTATAGACCAAGAAGTTAGTTTTCTCCCCACCTCAATGAATCATATGAAATCTCTACAGTGAGGAAGTACTTGACATAGGTTTCAAAGTAAAGTCAGAGGCAAAAGACAGACTTTAGTGTCAGTGGTGATCCTCTTCAACATGACAACTTATTCCATTTCAACTTCATATATTACTGTGCTATACAGTCTGGACACAATTAGCATTTAGAGTTAGATACTTGCTTGAGATCTATTATGCAGCATGATGGTAAACTTCATTGCTTTGTACAGGTGTGGTTGAAAGAGGCCCTTCAAGTTCTGGTTGATTGGGAGGCCTTATTAGAGAACCTCCATTTGCTTTTTTGGGAATGTATTAATAAAAGACTCCCACAAGAAGTACCTTATTTGGTGGTTATGTTAATGAATACTGGAACTTCCAGTTTACATTTTAAAATACCGACAAGGAAATATTTTACTTCATTATACAAGACTGAGGATTTTTCCCCCATTTTGGATTATAATCAGTGATATTTACTTTTGTAGATAGGGAAGCCAAGGCTTACTGTTTCAGAAAATTTAACCTCAAGTTGTTTCAGCATTGATTTTTTAACCTATCACTCCCTCTGAAATAGATTTTACTCAATCATACATTTATTGACTGTCTTATTTCATTGATAATTTTGAGGTAAGTAGCAGACAGAATTTTTTTTTTTTAAATGTACGAAAACAAATTAGTCTAATTTGAGAGCGTTGTCAAGTAGTGGAAGGAAGAGTCGTTCAGTACTCCTGTATTCTATTAGCAGGATGGCATCCAAATGAATGTATATTGTCAATAAGGATACTACTCTAACTCCCCAAGAAAGCCCACTTGAACTGACAGATTTGAATCCTGCCTTATCTTCAGCCATTTGTAGCCATGAAAACTACTAAAAATACCAGTTTCAGAAGTCGCCTGGGTCACCAGCAGAAGTATTGCCACAGAACAATTTGGAAATAATCTTAAAAGAAAACAAACAAAAAAACTCAATAATCCTGTCCCAGTAGTGACAGTCAGTCAATCCATTCTAGAAAACTATTTGAATGATCCTCCAACTAAGAGCTCTGCCTGGTGGAATACCATTCAGTGCTTTATGGAAAACTGCAAAGGACTGCACAAAAGCCACTAGCATAGATAGTTTTTAGGGATTGGGGGGGAAAGAGAGGTTTGTTTGTTTTTAAAAGGCTAGTTCTATTAACACCTCAAACAGCTGCCTTGCAAGCCTGAACAGAGCACACAGCTCTCTTTCATCCTAAAGAGCAAGTTTATCCCATGATATTGCATGTATTTTTTGCAATCTACAATACTGGTCACTAATGAAAGAATCCATTTAAGAGATATTACAGCGAGTACAGATATAAATTTTTTTTATTAAAGCTAATGTTAAAAAATTATATAATACATAGGTTGAGAAAAGAGTGTCTGTACATCTGGGTATAGTGTTTAGATTATCCACAAATACAAAGTTAGTTTTTAAAGTCATAAGACACGTAGTGCATAATCAAATAACCCAAATTTAGGTGAATAGATTTAACAATACAGTTTAGATATTAGAATCCGTACTATAGTAAGAAGCAAAAGTACAGCTTAAATCTATTTTTAAAAGGAAATCTGACACCTTAAAATTGTAAAATTCCCAGGACGTACAGAGTAGCCCCTGAACTTAAAGTAAAATCCCATAAGGATTTTTGAGACCCAGAATCTTTCACAGCAACTTGAAGGTTACTTGAGACCAGAGAATGAAATCTTTGCTCCATTTTTCAAGTAGTTATTCTGATGATACAGGCAAATGAAGCAAGCATTTTCTGATCATTCAGAAGTTCAAGCTGTACTTTGAACTGGCAAGAGCAACCAACTGTAATATGGGTAAAGAGGAAAGAGTCCAGTACATATACGCACTGTAGCATCCTTCTTCCTAGAGGAGAGACAGGCCTGTTTTACCTTGACTGAATTCTTTGGGGCAGGGTCAATCTTAGTTCTGTGTTTGTACTGCACTAGCACAATAGGGTCCTGGTCCATGACTAAGGCCTGGTCTACATTACGCGTTTAGGTCGAATTTAGCAGCGTTATCTCAATTTAACCATGCACCCCGTCCACATGACAAAGCCCTTTTTTCCCCCCGACTTAAAGAGCTCTTAAAATTGATTTCTTTACTCCACCCCCGACGAGGGGATTAGCATTGAAATCGGCCTTCCCGGGTCAAATTTGGGGAACTGTGGATGCAATTCGATGGTATTGGCCTCCGGGAGCTAACCCAGAGTGCTCAGTTGTGACCACTCTGGACAGCGCTCTCAATTCGGATGCACTGGCCAGGTATACAGGAAAAGGCCAGTGAACTTTTGAATCTCATTTCCTGTTTGGCCAGCATGGCAAGCTCACCTGCACAGGTCACCATGCAGAGCCTATTATCACAGGAGACCATGCAGTCCCAGAATCACCGAAGAGCTTCAGCATGGGCCAAACATGAGGTACAGGATCTGATCACTGTATGGGGAGATGAATCCATGCTGGCAGAACTCCATTCAAAGAGACAAAATGCTAAAATATTTGAAAAAAATCTCAAATGGCATGAAGAACAGAGGCTATAACAGGGACCGGCAGCAGTGCTGCGTGAAAATTAAGGAGCTCAAGCAAGCCTACCAAAAAAACAGAGGCAAACGGCTGCTCCAGTTCAGAGCCCCAGACATGCCGCTTCTATGATGAGCTGCATGCCATTCTAGGGGGTGCAGCCACCCCATCCCAACCCTGTCCTTTGACTCTGTCCAAGGGGTGGGACGCAACATGGAAATGGGTTTGGGGGGCAAGGAAGATGATGATCCTAGAATATCAGGGTTGGAAGGGATCCCAGGAGGTCATCTAGTCCAACCTCCTGCTCAAAGCAGGACCAATCCCCAACTAAATCATCCCAGCCAGGGCTTTGTCAAGCCTGACCTTAAAAACTTCTAAGGAAGGAGATTCCACCACCTCCCTAGCTAACGCATTCCAGTGTTTCACCACCCTCCTAGTGAAAAAGTTTTTCCTAATATCCAACCTAAACCTTCCCCACTGCAACTTGAGACCATTACTCCTTGTTCCGTCATCTGCTATCACTGAGAACAGTCTAGAGCCATCCTCTTTGGAACCCCCTTTCAGGTGGTGAAACCAGCTATCAAATTCCCCCCTCAGTCTTCTTTTCCGCAGACTAAACAATCCCAGTTCCCCCAGCATCTCCTCATAAGTCATGTGTTCCGGTCCCCTAATCATTTTTGTTGCCCTCCGTTGGGCGCTTTCCCAATTTTTCCACATCCTTCTTGTGGTGTGGGGCCCAAAACTGGACACAGTACTCCAGATGAGGCCTCACCAATGTTGAATAGAGGGGAACGATCACGTCCCTCGATCTGCTGGCAATGCCCATACTTATGCATCCCAAAATGCTACTGGCCTTCTTGGCAACAACAGCACACTGTTGACTCATATCCAGCTTCTCGTCCACTGTAACCCCTAGGTCCTTTTCTGCAGAACTGCTGCCTACACATTCGGTCCCTAGTCTGTAGCGGTGCATGGGATTCCTCCGTCCTAAGTGCAGGACTCTGCACTTGTCCTTGTTGAACCTCAGATTTCTTTTGGCACAATCCTCTAATTTGTCTAGGGCCCTCTGTATCCTATCCCTACCCTCCAGTGTATCTACCTCTCCTCCCACTTTAGTGTCATCTGCAAACTTGCTGAGGGTGCAATCCACAGCATCCTCCAGATCATTAATGAAGATACTGAACAAAACTGACCTGAGGACCAACCCTTGGGGCGCTCCACTTGATACCGGCTGCCAACTAGACATGGAGCCATTGATCACTACCCGTTGAGCCTGACAATCTAGCCAGCTTTCTATCCGCCTTATAGTCCATTCCTTAAGCCCATACTTCTTTAACTTATTGGCAATAATACTGTGGGAGACCATGTCAAAAGCTTTGCTAAAGTCCAGGAACACACATCCACTGCTTTCCCCTCATCCACAGAGCCAGTTGATAAAGAGGAGGTTGTAGATAGCTTACAACAAGGAAGCGGAGAAACCAGTTTCCCCAACAGCCAGGATTTCTTTATCACCCTGGACCTGTACCCAGTACCTCCCGAACCCACCCAAGGTGGGCTCCCGGACCCTGAAGGCGGAGAAGGGACCTCTGGTGAGTGTACCTTTGTAAATATTATAAATATTTTAAAAGCAAGCGTGTTTAATGATTAATTTGCCCTGGCATTCGTGGCCAGTACAGCTACTGGAAAAGTCTGTTAACGTGTCTGGGGATGGAGCAGAAATCCTCCAGGGACATCTCCATAAAGCTCTCCTGGATGTACTCCCAAAGCCTTTGCAAAAGGTTTCTGAGGAGGGCAGCCTTATTCCATCCTCCATGGTAGGACACTTTACCATACCAGGACAGTAGCACGTAGTTGGGAATCATTGCAGAAAAAGAGCATTGCAGCGTATGGTCCCGGTGTTTGCTGACATTCAAACAACATCCGTTCTTTATCTCTCTGTGTTACCCTCAGGAGAGTGATATCATTCATGGTCACCTGGTTCAAATAGGGTGGCTTTAGTAAGCAGACATTCAGAGGTGCCCGTTCCTTCTGGGCTGTTGGCCTGTGGCTGAACAGAAATCTTCCCCGCTGTTAGCCATGCGGTGCGGGGAGGGGTGAAGCAATCATCCCAGAGAATTGGGTGTTTGGGGGAGGGGTCTTAATTGGGTTTCTGCTGCACGTGAACCTGGAAACCGCAGCCCCTCCTTTTAAATTGCCAACCCATTTTTAACGGCCAACCCAATGGCTACTTCGTATGGGAAACGTGGGAATGGTTTCAAACAGCAGCGCCCTCATGTTATGAAGGTTAAAGGCGGCAAAAGACTGTGGCTTACCATGGATTCCTGCAAGCCGAAATCTGTTGCCCAGCTCTGCATGAATCTCTCGCACCAAACTGACATACCCTCAATAAGAGGCAAAACGCAACCTTGTAATGAAAGCACATGTGCTATGTAACGTTAACAGCAAGGTTCACTGTGAAAGAGTGTACCCATTGTTCTATAAAATGTCTTTTTAACTCTCCCTTTCTTTTCCCTTCCATCAGCTGCATGTTTCTTCCCAGAAGCTAGCGAAGATTAGAAGGCAAAAAATAAAAAACGCACTCACGATGAAATGTTCTCTGACCTCATGCTGTCCTCCCACACTGACAGAGCACAGCAAAATACATGGAGGCAGACAATCTCAGAGTGCAGAAAAACACAATACGACCTCGAGGAGAGGTGGCGGGCTGAAGATGGTAGGTGGCGTCAGCTTGCTGAAAGAAGGCAAGAGTCAATGCTCAGGCTGCTGGAGGATCAAACTCATATGCTCCAGCAGATGGTTGAGCTGCAGGAAAGGCAGCAGGAGCACAGACCGCCGCTACAGCCCGTGTAACCAACCACCCTCCTCCCCAAGTTCCACAGCCTCCTCACCCAGATGCCCAAGAACACGGTGGCGGGGCCCTCCGGCCACCAGCCACTCCACCCCAGAGGATTGCCCAAACAGAAGGCTGGCATTCAATAAGCAAGTTTTAAAGTGCTGTGTGGCCTTGTCCTTCCCTCCTCCTCCACCCCTCCCAGGCTACCTTGGCAGTTATCCCCATATTTGTGTGATGAATAAAGAATGCATGAATGTGAAGCAACAATGACTTTATTGTCTCTGCAAGCGGCAATCGAAGGGGGGAGAGGAGGGTGCTTAGCTTACAGGAACGTAGAGTGAACCGGGGGGGTGGGGGGATTTCCACCAAGGAGAAACAAAAACCTGGCCATTCCTGAAACTGGTTTTCAAAGCTTCTCTGATGCTCACCGCGCCCTCCTGTACTCTAACCGCCCTGGCGTCTGGCTGCATGTAATCAGCAGCCAGGCGATTTGCCTCAACCTCCCACCCTGCCATAAACGTCTCCCCCTTACCCTCACAGATATTGTGGAGTGCACAGCAAGCAGTAATAACAAGGGGAATATTGGTTTCGCGGAGGTCTAAACGACTCAGTAAACTGCGCCAGCTCGCTTTTAGACACCCAAATGCACATTCTACCACCATTCTGCACTTGCTCAGCCTATAGTTGAAAAGCTCCTGACTACTGTGTAAGACCAAGTCCTTAAACTTGGCAGGATTGTAATAGAAGCCAACAGAGCAAGTGAAATATGTTTGTTATCCACAGTTATCCATGTTGCAGAGAAGGGACACTGCTGTATTCTTCATAATCCAATCAGGATATAGAGGCCAGGTCATCAGAACGGTGGAAATAGGTGTACAATGATCAAGCACATCTTTGTACAGATGCTGCTTTGACAGTTCAGCATCAGGAGGAGCCCAGAACTCCCAACTGAAGGCTGACTTGTTTAGTGGGTACATGTCCTTGACTGGTGGAGACTGCACCATCGCTGCCTGTTTAATATTCTCTTCAACCTGTAAGCATGACCTCCATCTCACTAAGGTTTAATTTCAACCAGCTCTTCCACATTCAGGTGAGATTCCCCTCGACGATGGGGTAAATAGATGTTTGTGCAATTGGCTGTCCATGTTTCACTGTCTCTGATGTCAAGGTCAATTCAGCCCCAATTACTCAGAAAGCTCTCCTATAAAGTCAACTATATTGTGTATAGCACATATTGTGCCTATGTTTTTAAAAGCAGTTGATAAATATAGATTCTTAAATCCAAAGCAAATTAAAAAAACTCCACAGACAAAGACCCAATGTTTGTAGTGTAAAAACAAGCAGAGAACTTAAAGGCCTGGAAGAATTTTGTTCTCTCAAAACACATACAAAAGAAAAAAAAAGTGCAATCTCTTTTCCATCGTGCTTCCATTGATGTGCACAAGCTGAAATTGTGGAAAAGCAGCATCACTTGCCCCATAACCTCAGCTGTGCAGAACACAACACCATCCACAGCCTCAGAAACAACTCTGACATCATAATAAAAAAGGATGACAAAGGAGGTGCTCTAGTCATCATGAATAGGTCGGAATATGAACAAGAGGCTGCTAGACAACTCTCTGACACCACATTCTACAGGTCATTACCCTCTGACCCTACTGAGGATTACCAAAAAAAACTACACCATCTGCTCAAGAAAATCCCTAAAGTAGCACAGGAACAAATCTACACTGACACACCCCCAGAGCCCCGACCAGGGGGATTCTACCTGCTACCCAAAATCCATAAACCTGGAAATCCTGGACACCACATCATCTCAGGCATTGGCACCCTGACAGCAGCATTATCTGGCTGACTCTCTCCTCAGGCCCTCAGACTCTCTCCTCTGGCTGACTCTCTCCTCAGGCCCTACGCTACCAACATTCCCAGCTATCTTCAAGACACCACTGACTTCCTGAGGAAACTACAATCCTTTGATGATCTTCCAGAAAACACCATCCTAGCCACTATGGATGTAGAAGCCCTCTACACCAACATTCCACACAAAGATGGACTACAAGCCGTCAGGAATAGCATCCCTGATACCATCAAGGCAAACCTGGTGGCTGAACTTTGTGACTTTGTCCTCACACAACTATTTCAGTTTTGGGGACAATTTATACCTTCAAGTCAGTGGGACAAGTCAGGGGCCCACATGGCCCCTCAATATGCCAACGTTTTTATGGCTGACTTAGAACAACGCTTCCTCAGCTCTCGTCCCCTTACGCCCCTACTCTACTTGCGCTACACTGATGACATCATCATCTGGACCCATGGGAAGGAGGCCCTTGAGGAATTCCACCAAGATTTCAACAATTTCCACCCTACCATCAACCACAGCCTGGACCAGTCCACACAAGAGATCCACTTCCTAAACACTACAGTGCTAAAAAGCGAGGGTCGCATAACCACCACCCTATACTGGAAATCTACTGACCGCTATACTTACCTACATGCCTCCAGCTTTCATCTAGACTACATCACATGATCTACTGTCTACAGCCAAGCTCTAAGATGCAACCGCATTTCCTTCGATCCCTCAGACAGAGAAACACCTACAGAATCTCTACCAAGTGTTCTTAAAACTACAATATCCACCAAGTGAAGAGAAGAAACAGATTGACAGACCCAGAAGGGTATCGAGAAGTCACCTACTACAAGATAGGCCCAAAGAAAGTAACAGAACGCCACAGCTGTCACCTACAGCCCCCAATAAAACCTCTCCAGCGCATCATCAAGGATCTACAACCTATCCTGAAGGATGACCTCTCACTCACAGACCTTGGGAGACAGGCCAGTACTCGCTTACAGACAGCCCCTCAACCTGAAGCAAATACTCACCAGGAACTGCACACCACACGACACCAACACCAGAACACCAACCCAGGGACAAAACCCTGCTACAAACCCCGGTGCCAACTCTGTCCACATATCTATTCAAGGGACACCGTCATAGTAAATAACCACATCAGCCACACCATCCAGGGCTCATTCACCTGCACATCTACCAATGTGATATGTGCCAGCAATGCCCCTCTGCCATGTACACTGGCCAAACCAGACAGTCTCTATGCAAAAGAATAAGTGGACACAAATCTGACATCAGGAATCATAAAATTCAAAAACCAGTAGGAGAACACTTCAATCTTTCTGGTCACTCAATAACAGACTTCAAAGTGCCCATTCTTCAACAAAAAAACTTCAAAAACAGACTCCAATGTGAAGCTGCAGAACTGGAATTTAATTTGCAAACTGGACACCATCAGATTAGGCCTGAAGAGAGACTGGGAGTGGTTGGGTCATTACAAAACCTAAACTTAATTTCCCCAATACTAATTTCTCCCTACTGTTACTCACACCTTCTTGTCACCTGTCTGTAATGGGCCACTCTCTTACCACTTCAAAAATTATTTCTCCTCCCTTGGTATCCTGCTGTTAATTGATTTCTCTCGTTAGACTGACCTAACACTTGGTAAAGCAACCCCCATCCTTTCATGTATTTATACCTGCTCCTGTATCTTTTACTTCATAAATCTGATGAAGCGGGTTCAAGCCCACAAAAGCTTATGCCCAAATAAATTTGTGAGTCTCTAAGGTGCCACAAGGACTCCTCTTCCCCCCCTCCCCCACTGTGGCTCATCTTTAATGATGATGGCTATGTATCCAATAGTGGAGGTAGATATTGGCTAATAGAGGATATTGCTCAAATGGGAGGAAGGGGGGGGGTCAGGGTGTGTACATGTAAATATATATTTACGTACGTATAGAGAGAGAGAGATATGTACGCGGGTAGTACGTAGCCTCGTGTTCCAGGCATGGTTATATGAGGCTATGCAGGTCAATGCCCCTTCAGTGATCCTCTTACTGCTGCAAAGTGCTGTCCACAGCAGAGGGGACGGAGGGCGGGTACTGGAATACAAACAGAAACCACACATCTCGAAGAATCTCCAGTTACAGGTAAGTAACCTCTTCAAGTGGTGGCCCCTATATGTATTCCAAAAGCAGGTGAGTAGAAAGCAGTTATCAGCATGGAGGTGGGAGCGAGGATGCAAGAGACAGCACAACCCACAGCAGCATCTTCTGACACCCCCGGGTGATGGCATAATGGGTGGCGAAAGAACGTACAGAACAGCTCCATCACTGGTCGGCAGATTTTATGCCAGGAGATGTCCACCAGAGAAGCAGATGTTGCTGCCTGTGCCCGCGTCAAGTGTGCCATAATCCTGCCAGGCGGCAGGGGCATTAGACAGCACATAGCATTCTCAGATGCATCCAGAGCCCCACTTCAAGGTGCACTGGGAGGAGAGGGAATGGCCTTTGGATCTGTCCATAATGGCAACAGCCAGCCATGGTGAGACATAAAAGGCATAGGTTCTGTTGAGGTAGAATGCAGTGGACAGCGAGTGAGTAAAGGGTCCTGTCCGCAGGAGAGGTGTGCAGCTTAGGATGGAAGATAGGGAGGTGAATCAACTGGTTGAAGTGAAACTCAGAGACCACCTTCAGGAGGAATTTGGGATGCAGGTGTAAGGAAACCTTCTCTTTATGAAAGACTGTGGGGGGGGGTGTTAGTCATGGCCACCAGTTCGCTGACTCTTGGGGGGGCGGCAAGAGAGAGCTCAGTGGTTTGAGCATTGGCCTGCTAAACCCAGGGTTGTGAGTTCAATCCTTGAGGGGGCCATTTAGGGATCTGGGGAGTTGGGGATTGGTCCTGCTTTGAGCTGGGGGTTGGACTAGATGACTTCCTGAGGTCCCTTTCAACCTTGATATTCTATGACTCACTCAGCCGAAGTGATAGCAATAAGGAAGATGACCTTCATGGAGAGATGGGAGAGGGAGCATGTGGTCAGGGGCTTGAAGTGGGGTCTGGTGAGGGCAGAAAGAACAAAATTGAGGTCCTACAAGGGTGTGGGTGGGAGCACTAGTGGGAAGCTATTAAGAAGGCCCTTCAAGAAGCAGACAATAGCTGGGTGAGTAAATACTGAGCACCTGTCCACAGGGGGAAGGAAGGCACTAAGCACCACCAGGTGGACCGGATGAAGCTGAAGGTAAGACCTGTCGTTTTAAAGTTCCTAGAGGTAGTCCAGTACAATAGGCACAGCGATGGCATTGAAGGGTGGCGATGGTGCTGAGCCCAAGTGGTGAAATGGAAACATGGAATGGAAAATGGAGCACCACATAGCGTGCTCTTGTGGAGGAGCTGCTGTGCATAAGGATTTGCCACACCAGTATCCAACAAGTGTTGTCTACACATGAGCTCCATCCAAAATCCTGGCCTTGAAGTGAAGAAGGCTTGGACTGGGATGGCGGCCTGCCTCAGTCCTGGGTGAAGAGACCCGAAAGCATGCGAAGGAGGTCTGGACGGCAGATGGAGAGTCCGATGGCGTCCGCAAACCAAAACTGATGATTCCAGAATGGGGCTCCCAGAAGATCTTCCAGAGGTTTTGGGGAACGAGGGGGAAGGCATAGCAGAAGTCACCCCGCCAGGGCAGAAGGAGAGCACTGCCTTAGAAGTTGTGTCCCATGGCTCCCTGGCAACAGTAGAAAGGTAACTTGCAGTTGTCCTGTGCAGTGAAAAGGTTGCAGCAAGGGGTGCCCCACATTTGGAAGATGGAGCAGAGAATAGGATCGTTGAGCTCCCATTAGTGATTGAGGTACCTGGTCCTGCTGAGTGCTCCAGTTAGGGAGTTGTGTGTCCCTGGGAGATATGCTGCTTGGAGTGTAACATGACAGATGCACCAGTTCCAGAAGTGGATGGACTCTAAACAGAATGACAGGGACTTGGTGCCTCCCTGCCTGTTGATAAACATCACTCCCTGCTATATTGTTGCAGAGCAGCTGAACATGACGTGTGCACATGAGCGGCAGGAACACGTGGCAGGCAAAGCGAACCACTTGAAGCTCTAAAACATTGATGTGTGTGTGGGCCTCGTACGGTGCTCAAAGTCCTTGGGCAGTGTGCTAGTTAAGGTGAGCACCTCAACCAGCGAGGGAGGTTTCTGTAGGTCAGAGTGGTGGTCAGGATAGGGGCAGCGAAGGGGGTGTCAATCCACACCTTGCAAGAGTCAGTCCACCAGATGAGGGATGAGCAATTTGGCATCTAGGTGATCACTGTGGGGTCTGAAGACTGACAGGAGCCACAGCTGGAAGTAGCACATGTGTAAGTGGGCATGCAGCCACACAAGTGCAGGCCACCATGTGCCCAAGGAGGAATAGCCAATGATGCTCAGCGGTGCATCGAGTGCAGTGGATGTCCATCACTAGAGCTGTCAAGGTTGCAAAGCAGTCCACCGGGAGGAAGGTATTTTCCACCACAAAATTGAGGCGCACTCCTATGCAGTTGATCTGCATCTTTATGAGCACCGATTTCTCATCACTGAAAGACACTGAAAAGGGAGGAGAGTGTGAATGGCAAACATAAGCTCAGCGTGTGAGGGAGTGACCAGAAGCCAGTTATCCAGGTAAGGTACACAGAGTAACCTAGACACCACATTTATGCTGCCACAACCGCAAAGACTTTTTTGAAGACCCTTGGGGCCACTGCGATGCCGAAGAGGAGAACTCTGAATTAGCACTGGCTGCTGACCACACAAAAGCAGAGAAATTTGCAGTGGGCCGGGTGAACGTAAATGTGAAAGTACAAATATCTTCCATGTCGACAGCTGAAAACCGGGTTCCCTAGAGGAGGGAGGGAATGATAGATGAACGCATCACCATACGGAATCTGGATTTTCTGATGAAGGTGTTGAGGAGGTGGAGACCGAGTATAGGGTGGTGCCCCTCACCCTTTTTGGGTATGAGAAAGTATGGAATAAAACCCCATTGATGAAATGGCAGGGCACTGGTTCTATGACACCCTTTGAGAGAAGCACATACGTCTCTCATCACAGGAGGGCATGATGGAAAAAATCCCCAGTGAGTGCCCAAAGAGGCCCCCAATGCGTGTGGGGGGGGGGTGGGAGAGAATGAGAAATTCTATATAGAGTAACCATGCGTACGATATCCAATACGCAATGATCAATGGTAATCTTGTGAGCGAATAGGGCAAGATGGCCCAAAGGTGACCGGGGGAGACTCACAGTTCTCGACTTGCATGTCAAAACTGGGTCTTGGGTTGTTGATGGATCAAGGTGGAGGAGGTGGCCATGGTGGGGCTACAAGTCGGTAGCTCTGGGAACAGTGACATTTTCTCTAAGAGTTCTGGTTAGCGTTGATAGGGAGCCTGATATGGTGCATACGACCAGGAATGGAAGGATTGCCGCTGCTGTTTACAATTGGGCATCAGGGCATATACCCCAAGAGATCAAAGTGTTGCCCTTGTGTCCTTCAGGGACTCATCCATCTGTGCCAAGAGGAGCTGGTCTTTATGGAAGAGGAGGTCATGGATAGTGGTCTGAACCCCTTGTGGGAAGCCAGAGGACTGCAGCCACAATTCTCAGCATATGACTATACCCATGGCAAGGATCAGAAGGACGTATCCACGGCATCAGTGGTCGCTTGGAGGCTCATCTTGGCTGCCAGGTGGCCTTCCTCCACATGGGCTTGGAAACATTGCTTTTTGTCCTGCGGCAGGTCATCCAGGAACGCTGTAAGGTTGGCATAGTTATTGAAGTCATACTTTGCTAGCAGATCCTGGTAGTTGGCAATACCAAAATGCAATGCTGCCAAGGAGTAGACCCTCCAGCCCAGAAGCTTGAGGAGTTTGGCTGCAAGGTCCAGAGGGACAGATCTGTGTGTGTGTGCACCATTGTGCCTGTTCAGTCGTCAGTTGCACCACCGAAGAAGTTGGGGGAAGGTGAGAAAAGAGGAAATTCCCCCCCCCCCGAGGGACAAAGTACCTGTATTACGCTGGTTTGGGCGTTGGGGCCAGTGTGGGTCAGACTGCCTGCACAGACTGCAGGATACCATCGTTAATAGGCAGCATGACACGTGATGGCCTTCGCGGTTTGAGAATATCCAACAGTTAGTGTTGGTCCTGTACCTCCTCCATGCCCAGGTCAAGAGCAACTCTCTGCAGCAGATCCTGGTATTACTTGTGATCATCAGGAGGCAAGAGGATGGGGGAGAAATCATGGTTTCATCTGGAGAGGAGGAAGTGGCCATAGGGACCTGCGGTACAGTCTCCAGTTCTGCTTCTGCCTCTGAGCCCAACAGTTCTGCTGCAGGAGCCTGGGCAGAGGGGTATGAGGCCTGAGAAGGCAGGTAGGGTTGGTGGTAAGGGTCCCTACTTCTCTATTGTTTATCTGTATGGTTTCTGTCTGATTCTTTCATTGTTTCTCTCTGTTGCATGCCTAATTTTGCAAGATTTAAATTAACTAAGGTGGTGGGGTATAATTGATTAAAGAATCATTTTGAAATGGGCGAGGATTCGTGAAAAATAATGTTTTGTAGTATTTTAGTTTAAAATGATTGGTTAAGGTAGAGCTAAGCAGGACTCAAATTTGACTATATGAACTGGGGTCCAAAAGGAAGTTCTTTGGAACCTAACTCCAGGACACAGGCCAAGATCAGAGCTGCCAGACCTCAACATCCTGCCAACCGCACCATGCAGGAAGCTGGAGCTCTGGACGATCTGATCCTGACTGGCCAACAAGAAAAGTTTGTCTGCCTAACTGGGATGGTGAGTGTTCTATGCATAGTGTATGGATTCTGTTTTGGTGACTGTTAATAGAGGTTAAGAATAATACTGTGTAAGGCTCTTTCACTGGTAAAAGGCCCCCCAAACCTGCAGAAAATTATGCCCTGAGCCCTAGGAACTGGGCTAGGCTGCCTAAATTAACCAGGTTATGCCTTGAGCCCATGGAAGGGTAAAGGTGGGGTGCCTTAGAGTGCACGGGTAACACTGTGACTTAGGGCTGGGTAGAGCCCATGAAGGAGAAGCGGTTCATCTGCTGGAGTGGGGGGTTCCCATCACTGCGAGCAGCAGAGAAGGCGGGCAAGGGAAATCCAGGTGTGTTGTCGGAAGAAAGGATTAAAAATGTTCAGGAGCCTGATGGAAAATTGTAGGATTGCTGGAGGACCACAGTGGTGTCCACGGTGCCAATAGGATTGGTGGGCACAGAGACACTGGTTGCATTGGTGGCACGTGCCCTGGAGACTGGTCTGTTGGGGCAGCCAGTGCATCTCTCTTCTTTGCCTTGTCCTCAGAATGGGGAAGCTTAGGCAGTGGTGCAGCATGGTCCACACAACTTCTCACGCAACCTGGCACGGCTCAAGGAGGGAATGCTGTGCTTTGAGGCCGTCCATGAGGGGGACTTGCTCCGATGCTCATGAGCATAGAAATCATAGAATATCAGAGTTGGAAGGGACCTCAGGAGATCATCTAGTCCAACCTCCTGCTCAAAGCAGGCACAATCCCCAATTTTTTTTGCCCCAGATCTCTAAATGGCCCCCTCAAGGATTGAACTCACAACCCTGGGTTTAAGCAGGCCAATGCTCAAACCACTGAGCTATCCCTCCCTCGAGAGGTACTCAAGCTGAGATCTCCTCTGTTATAGCAGTTAGGGAGGCTGGCAGGGCATTCTCTGTGAGGGCTCCAGGACTCTGGAACTTGCTCCTCACCTTGGTCCAAACAAGCCCAAATTTGATGACTTTTTGGTCATATAGCAAGAGACATCTGTTTGGGGTTTTTGAGAGGGCTGAATATATGCTTCCTAGACAATGAAGGGATAGAAGATGTTTGCAGCTCTAATGTTTGGGCTTGTCCTGCACCAGCTGTACTGCTGCATCCACGGCGCGGGACATGCTTGGTGGAGCACTCACTGCCAGTGAAGGGCACTGCACTGCTCGGTCCACCAGTCTCGGATTGCACCATGCACACGGCTGAAGAGCCACCTCCATGGGGAGCTTACGGAGGCGAAGCAGACAAGCCTTTCAGGTCCGTGGTGGGAAGGATCTACAGATCTCGCAGTGAGATGGATTTCCCTAAAGCGGTAAAGGCAGAGTTGGTGTTCATTGCTCATGAAAAATGAGCAAGGGAACGAAGCACAGTTTTTGAACCCCAAAATGCAGGGCATAGTCCCCTGGGCAAGCAGGGAGGAGGGAAATGGGCAGTGAGTGAGGCAACTGAAGACTAACTATGCTACCTAATGCTAACTATACAAGAAAAAACTATATATTTGTTAGTCTCTAAGGTGCCACAAGTCTCCTTTTCTTTTTATAGAACAGACAAGAATTCTCTCCCAGTCCAAACCACAATCACAGAACAACAGGATTTCCAACTCCAACCATGCGTTAGAACTGAAGGGGCATTGACCTGCACGGCCTCATATAATCTTGCCTGGAAAACGAAGCTATGTACAACACACGTGCGGATCAACGGACACTGCTACAAAAATCATATGGCCCTCGTGCATGTCACGCATGCATTCCCACATTTGGAACACATATAGGGACCATCACTCAAAGAAGAATTCATGTTTAAGAACTTATTTAGGTGCTTCACAGAAGACTATTTTACATTTACAGGATTGTTGAGATGGGACTCAGGTAATTGAGTATCCCTGTTTTATATATGGGGATACCTAGAGACCAAGAGGTCAAGTCAATTGTCCAAGGTCACACAGATTAAGACATTCATTGTTTTGGCATAAAAGAAACCCAGGTACAGAAGACATCCTGTCCCCCAACTCCATTTCTCCTTTTTGAGCACAAAAGCAAACCCAGGAAGAAGATAAGCATGTGATAAAAATGAAAGCCATTATACATTGCTCTGCCAATCCTAAAAGTTAATTATTGATCCTTTAAGCAAAGAACCTTTACAAAAATGTTAAAACCCCAGTACTTTTAACCCTGAAAGTCTGCTATTCACCAACTACTGCACAAGCTTTTGAGGCTGAACCTTACTGTGCAGCCAACTTTAGTAATTGGAGATTATTATGCAGTGTTAGCACAAAGTAGGCACCTTGCTTGAAAACTCACAACTCTTCTCTTTCCTTGAAAGTCAGTTCTCTACAGTTTATGAACCTGTCTTCCCCTAATCTTTTCCTTCCTCCTCCTGTAGCTGAAGTAGTCTTGGAGATTTAAAGGTGGCTGTCTACAGCATAGTCCAATAAGAGGCTATTGTGTGCCAATACCTCAACATACTAATCCTGAGTTATCTGAGGTTTATCTTTTAAACGGTGAATTTATATAGAAACACAGAATGAGTTACTAGAGAATTGGAGCAGGAGTTTTTGATATTAAAGAGTAGCACATTTGTTCATTCCCATATACAACTACTTTTAATCATAACGTTGATGACCGAATGTAG
The DNA here is from genome assembly GCF_009764565.3 of Dermochelys coriacea. NCBI lineage: Eukaryota > Metazoa > Chordata > Testudines > Dermochelyidae > Dermochelys > Dermochelys coriacea. Next base: position 119,568,414 of record NC_050073.1, read on the forward strand.
AATTAACCCAACTGTGACACTGCCCATTTCAAATAGTTATGCCAATATAAATCCAGAGAAACTCAAGTAGTAGATTTGGCCTTAAATAACAACATTAGCAATGCCTAGAAAAAGACGCAGACTAGACTTACTTCTCCTTTTGAGCTCATTTCATCCTCTTCGGAGAGATCCAGAATTTGAGATCCGATATCTACAAGGCCTGGTCTACAATGGGGGGAGGGGCGGTGTCAATCTAAGTTACGCAACTTCAGCTACGTACTTAGATCTACTCACCGTGATGTCTTCATTGCGGCGAGTCAACAGCTGATGCTCCCCTGTCGACTCCGCTTGCTCCTCTCACTCCGGTGGAGTAATGGAGTTGACAGAATAGCGCTCAGCGGTCGATTTATCGCATCTAGACTAGACGCGATAAATCCACCCCCACTGGATCGATCACTGCCTGTCGATACTGCAGATAATGTAGACAAGCCCCAAGTGAGTCAGCAGAGGGGGAATAACACCCCAGCTTGCTCTTGAATTGTGGATGGGAAACACTCATGCTTTTCCTTAGACCTCTTCAGGTCTCTGAGATAATAGATAGAGGCGGACTGTGCCCCTCACCCCACTTCTTGAAATCAAGAGAGGAGAAGAGGAACTATTAGAGATCAAGAACCAAGGCTCATCAGCCTCTTCAGCAAAGGTGAACCCATCATGTTAGATGACTTATGCTGGCAAGAGAAGAGGACTAGGTGGATAAGACCCAAAAGAATATGCTGCAAGGGGAAGAACGCTCAGAGAAAAGGTTCACTCTAGCACATCTTTAGATCAGTTTCTTAAAGTATGTGTGTGTGGTTGTGGGATCCCCGTGTTCTCTAAAAAACTTGTAATAGCTAATCTTTGTTCCATTGCTGTTTCAGCAGATCCAAGGTCCTCACTTAAGAATCACATTTAACAATTTTGAGAGATTATGACAAAACGTTGATTACACTAAGCTAATTCTCAGTTTCTAGGCTACATTTATGAAAATACTGTTATGAGCACAGGCCAATAAAATCTGAATGGCCCCTTCAGTAGTATTCCCCCTCTCATAACAATGGAAGATCAGGTATGTAAATGCCTTACCATTTAGGGTTTCTGAGATACAGAACAAATATAGAGTTAGATAATTAAGGACTCTACTGCTTATCCAATAAATCCATATCCACCCAGCTGTCTCTGCAACCGTGCTTCTCTTACTCTGGAAATCTGAACAGCTCACTATATACCAGACCAGCTTGAACCGTATGTAATCCCCTTTCTTTCCCACTCCCTCTCCACATGATCAACTTTACTGTCAGCAGAATTGAGCTGAAAGACAGACTAGGAAAAAGACACCAGAGAAAACAAAAACCAGCAAGGGAAGAATGACCAAGTCAGTCCCCAAGTGTATTCTCCCAACTATATGCAGTTATTTATGCTGTTTATTGGACAAAACACTGAACCTATGTTTTCTGAACAGAGTTATGCCAAAAAAATTAGGGATAATACAGCTGACAATCCCTACTGCAAGACTACACACTGCCATTGGATAACACTGACTCAAGTCATTTATGAATTCTCTTAAATACACGTTTATGAAGACCAACTTTGAAAAGAATTAAAGGAGGCAGTCAACTTGTAATCTAAAAGATTGAAGAATCAGTTTTAAGTTTAAAAATATTTTCAGATCCTACACTGGCCCCACCGAGTCACCCTACCACTTTTTATTTTCCCTCCACCCCAATGTTAGTTTTGTGGGTGTTTTTTCTCCTTCATTGCTGGAAGTCTATATACGCAGGGAAACTGTTACCATTTCAGAGTAGCAGCCGTGTTAGTCTGTATTCGCAGAAAGAAAAGGAGTACTTGTGGCACCTTAGAGACTAACAAATTTATTTGAGCATAAGCTTTCGTGAGCTACATTGGAATGCATCCGATGAAGTGAACTGTTGCTCACGAAAGCTTATGCTCAAATAAATTTGTTAGTCTCTAAGGTGCCACAAGTACTCCTTTTCTTTTTATAGGAGAAAGGCTATTCATCTGAGAATTAGACACCAAGTACCTATTTAAATACAACTAAAATTGTTTGATCCAGCATTTGGACAACTAAGTACTGATATAGTTTAGGGGAAAAAAAATGAGGATATGTAACTTTTGCCATTACTGATCATAGCAGATAAACAAAATCCCTCTAAAAATGAAAGTACAATAAATACATGCATAGGGAGGACAAGAGAAGATTAGTTTGCTCAAGGCAATAGATTTTGAACCTGCATGCTTTTAATTAACGAGTGTATGCAGCGTAGTTGTAGCCCGGTTGGTCTCACGATATTAGAAAGACAAGGTGGGTGCAGTAGTTTTATTGAACCAACTTCTGTTGGTGAGAGAGACCAGCTTTTGAGTCACAGAGAGCCTTTTTGTGGCTCGAAAGCTGGACTCCCTCACCAACAGAAGTTGGTCCAATAAAAGATACTACCCCACCCACCTTGTCTCTTTAGTTAATGATTGACTTTCAAAACAAAAGAAATGTATGCAATACACTACCACACTAAAAAAGGGGGTTCCAAAATCTTGTAATATTTTAATTATGCTTCTAACTTAAAAAAAAAAAAAACTTAGATTAGAAGCATTAACATCTACTTATGTAAATCTGACTATATAGAGTACCCAACATAGCTATGATTCCACTTTGCCTAAATGGGAAATGGAAAAGCTGAGTGCTTTGGGACATAAGATTAAGCAACATCCGAGTCCTAGCCTGATGGGTAAAGGAGGAAGGACTACAGATGGAAAGTGTGGAGAAGGGCAAGAAGTGGATAGGACTGATATGTAGTTGTGTTATGACCTAACTTCACAATATATTTAACTCAAAGTTCAGTTCAGGTTACTGAATTTAAGTACTCGCCTATTCACCAGCAAACAAGATGCTTTCTCTGACAAACACTGTTTAAGCAGTCAACTTTGACCATTTAAAACTTTCAATGAAGAGTGTTATTTTTCTAGTCCTTATGGTTGCAGTTATCTTCTAAATGCAAAACAGCTATAATCCATCTTTGTGATTCTGCACACAAATAGCTCCAGCACTTCTACTCCTGGCTCACAGCTTTTCCAAGCAACAGACCAGCAAAGTCAGACTCTGGACACTTTCACTCTGATGTTATTTGGGAAAACAGAGCAGGAGAAGAGGCAGAGACCTGGAGCTACTTTGTGGAGGTAGCTGATATAGTGGCTACTAGGGCACTGGACAGTGAATCAGCAAAACTGAATTCTAATCCTGACTGGGCCACTGATCCACATAACCTTAGGCAACTCACTTCAATTCTCTGTATCTGGTTTCCCTTTCCACTCTTTGTAGTCTATGTAGACTGCAATCTCTTCAGAGCAGGGACAATCTCTTACTACCTGTGTTGGTATCTAGTACACGGTTCCAATCACAGTTTGGACTTGTGCTCTACTGAGATACAAAATTTACAAGGGAGGCAGAGTAGATGGATTTAAATAGAAGTTATTTATATAAGTTTTAAATCAGCAACCAGGAAACTTTGATTTAAATAAATTTTAATCTAATTTTGCTTTTGTTTTCATTTTCCTAAAGAGAAATTGACCCTCATTGGTTGGTAACCATTAAAACATGTGGATCTGTAACTAAGTATGGTCTTTACACTAATTTTGTTACTTTTTGCTAAATAGGAAGTACAGTCTATGCACAATTATTTAAGAAATTGTATAATTTTACATATCTTTATTCAGATTTTTAATTTTTTTACTTTAAAAAGTGGTGATTCATTTGTTTGAGGTTTTTTTTTAACTCATGATTGTATTAAGCTGCATTTGCATGGAAATTGGAATTCAACTAAAATGCTCAAAAAACGGCATTTTAAAATTGTTATTAGTTAAATAAATAGTTTAGTGTGTAGGATACAGGAGTATGAAAACAGGTTCTGCATTTAAAAACAACCAATATATTAATCAAGAAAGTAGCATCCCTAAGGAGATCCTGGCAGACCAAGGAACCCCCTTCATGTCAAAATTAATGAAAGACTTATGTACCCTACTCGGCATCCAGGCCATAGGGACCTCAGTCTACCATCCATAAACAGATGAACTGGTTGAGCGGTTTAACCGTACCCTTAAAAGTAAGATCCGGAAGGTGGTAGCTCAGGACGGAAGAGACTTGGATACCCTTCTACCATATCTAATGTTTGCTATACAGGAAGTCCCCCAGGCGTCCACTGGTTTCTCTCCCTTTGAGCTACTATACGGACACCACCCACACGGAATATTAGATATTGCCAAGGAAGATTGGGAAGAACAATCCAACCCAGGAAAGAGTGTCACTGAGCACGTGACACAGATGAGAGAGAACAAATAACTTGAAAAGAAAAGGAGTACTTGTGGCACCTTGTCTATAAGGTGCCACAAGTACTCCTTTTCTTTTTGCGAATACAGACTAACACGGCTGCTACTCTGAAACAAATAACTTGAGTAATCCCTATAGTATGAGAACATTTGGAAAAAGCACAAGAGGCCCAGCGGACATATTACAACCGTGAGGCAAAAGTACGGAGATTTCAGGCAGCGGGAAAACGGGTGATGGTGCTAGTGCTGACAGCAGAAAGCTGGCACGGACCATATGAGATAGTGGAAGCCATTGGGGAGGTGGATTATAAGGTCAGACAACCAGACTGCCGAAAGCCAGAGAAAATCTACCACATCAACTTACTGACGCTCTGGCGTGACCGACAGACGTGCCTGGTCATTCGGGGAGCTCCACTCCAGACAGACGACCCACAGGGGCAGGTGAAGATATCTCCTGAGTTAACTCCAGAACAGCAACAGAGGTCATTGATATGATCCAATGGAACCAAGACATGTTCAGTACTCAGCCGGGCCGTACAACACTGGTCCAACATCTTGTCACCAGGCCCAGAGTAAGGGTGACAATAAGACCATACCAGATACCAGAAGCTAAAAAGGGAAGAAATTAGGACAGAAGTGAAGAAGATGCTGGAACTCTAGGTTATTGAAGAAAGAATCCCAAAGCCAGTGGTCCAGCCCTATCGTCCTAGTTCCCAAGCCTGACGGTATCCTGAGGTTTTGCAATGACTTCCAGAAGTTGAATGAAGTATCCCATTCGATGCCTATCCGATAACACACATTGACGAGCTAGTTGATCATTAGGCAAGGCCTGATACCCAACCACCCTGGACCTGACCAAAGGATATTGGCAAATTCCCCTGGCCGAGAATGCCAAGGAAAACACTGCCTTCTCTACACCCAATGGCCTGTTCCAATACACTGTCCTCCCTTTTGGACTCCATCAGACCCCTGCAACATTCCAACGACTTATGGACAAATTGCTGTGACCCCATGCCAAGTATGCCACCCCCTATCTAGGCAACAGTCATCCATAGCCCTGATTGGGAAACGCACCTAGGAAAAATAGAAGCGGTGCTAGACTCCCTGTGGAAGCCGGCCTCACTGCCAACCCTCCCAAGTGCATGATAGGACTAGCTGAGGCCAGATACCTTGGGTATGTAGTTGGGAGAGGTTTGGTGAAACCCCAATGGAATAAAGCGGAGGCAATACAAGGTTGGCCTCAACCAGTCCGCAAAAAGCAGAGCATTTCTAGGGATAGTAGGATACTATCGGAGATTCTTCCCTCATTTCGCCACAAGAGCTGGGCCATTGACGGATTTGATAAAGGCTCGGGGCCCTGAGATAGTAAAGTGGACTGATGCGGCAGAAAGAGCATTTGCAGATTTAAGGACAGCCCTTTGCTGCCATCCAGTACTCATAGCCCCAGACTTCAAAAAGGAATTCATCCTACAAACAGATGTCTCGGAGGTAGGGCTAGGAGCCGTCCTTTCACAGATGGTAGGGGATGAGGAACACCCGATCTTGTACCTCAGCCGGAAACTCCTCCCCAGGGAACAAAAGTACACTGTCATTGAAAAGGAATGTCTGGCGGTAAAATGGGCTATGGAGACTCTCCGCTTCTACCTACTGGGGCAGCGGTTTACCCTTGTGACAGACCACACCCACTCCAGTAGATGCACAGATACAAGGAGAAGAACGCAAGAGGGACTAGGTGGTTCCTATCCCTGCAGCCCTTCCATTTCGGGGTATAGCATAGGGCTGGAAGCCAACACGGCAACGCTGATGGCCTATCACGACAGCACTGCCTCTCGTACCAAGTAGCCCAACCCTATGGCGTTGAGCAAGGGGGTGGAGGGAGGGGAAATATGTGATACAGAATGGCTAGAGGGCAGCAGGAGAGTGTTAGAAGGGAGCCTTATTTCTTGTAGAGGGAAGGAAGTTTTCTATAAATTTAATTAAAGCACCTGAAGCCCATTAAAGCACCTGAAGCCAGTCACATGATAAAAACCCCTTGCTTCAATCAGACAAGGGGAGGAGTTGAAGCAGAGTGGATTGGTGTTGGAGTAGAGAGCAGTTTAGAGGGAAGCAGAGGAGAGTTTGGAGAAGTGCTGCAGTGGGCTAAGAAGACCAAGACCCTAGGTAAAGGGACACCTGGTTTGTGCAGAGGGAGGGCAGGAAGCCCCACAAGCTGAAGAGCAGAAAAGGGAAGTAGCCCAGGGGAAGGAACCGCTAGTTCTAATGGTTTACCGCTATCCCTAGGGCCCCTGGGCTGGGACCCGGAGTAGAGGGTGGGCCCAGGTCCCTCCCTCTCCACTCCCCTCCTCTAGAACACTAGTGGGGCAGTTAATACCCCCGTTCAGGGGCAAAAAATGGTGCCCTGAACCCCCACCCAAGAAGAAAAAGCGCGAGACCCATCATAATAGTGCCGGCAATTTGCCACACCAGATGATGTCAAGAGGACCTTGAAGCATTAAGACCATACAGCCTAACTTCCCCAAGGAAACCGGAGGTGGAGAAGAGAGAAAAGGAGATTATATTGTTTTCTTTGGGTGGAAGTCTGACACCACTTTGATCAAGAACAAAATAGGAGACACAGCACAACCTTATCTTTACAAAGCAAAGCACAGAGGGGATTTGCCCCATGCTTGCCACTCTCTTGGCAAAGATTACTCAAAGCTAGTTTGAGAGAATGAAGAACAGTAGAAGTTCTCAATCTGAGAGGCTCAATAAGCCTAGTTAGATCATCACAGGGGAACAGACTGATTAAATATTCTGTGTAGGATACATAGCCCCTTCAAGTAGCAATTCATACCTGGGGGATAACGAAAGCAGAATCCACAGGAAGACAGTAGGTCCAAAATGGCAGCCAAATTTGAATAGGGACCAAATCTTTTTATTCTAAGAAATAGAAACATGACCTGTTTATGGATTTGATGCTACACCTCGATTTGTTCCTGAACCTCCATACTTTTAGAAGGATTAACAGAAGAGCCATATTCAAACGGCAGAACTGAAGTCTACCTGCATTGTTCACCCCCAACATCTGCTCTCTCATATAGCCAGAATAGAAAAGTCAAATTCTTAATCAACACACACTCCTCCCAATACATACTCTTCAAATGGTTCTACAACCCCCAAGCAGGTTATATGAATTTTAAAGTAGAGACCTCCAGAGGCAATTTCACTGAGACCTCCACAAGCCTTTTCCAGACCTAAAACATTATATTTCAAGAAAAATAAATCAGAAAGGCTATATAAATTTCTACAAAAGAGATGTGTTGGCTTAATAACAGCTTCGTCTTAAGTGCCCCACCACAAGAGATAGCAAAATGGTAGAATTTACTAATTGCCTCTTTTGTATTAATTGGCTAGGGTATGGAGAGGGGTCCAGGGTGGGGAAATAAGCTAGTCCTGCAGTTATACTGATTCAAACTGAACTTTTACCATACTTAGTATCTAGACAGATCTCTGGAACAAATTAAAGGAGGAAACCGAAGATAAAGGACAATTTCAGTTTTACACTATTCAAGCAAAGCATGTTCTGCCACGCAGTATACTTATGTCCAACAGCTGTGACCAGGGAGACAGTTGCTCCTTCCTTTATTTGCAGGCTCTACCACCATATTTTAGTAAGGTTCCATGAAAAAAGGGCTGCAAGAACAGAACACTGCATAAAAACTCATAGGCCAAGAGGGGAAATGATGAACAGAGAGGGCATTAAATCTAGTATGACACTGAAGTGGTGCAGCAACAAACATTTGGGGTGTGGGGGGGAGACTGCATTTAAAAAAAAATCTACATAAAACATGCTTATAATCATTTAGATGGGTTTTTGTTTAGCACAGTGTGTTAGGAGTTATGGCAGGCGTAGAGGGAAGCAGAAAGGGCTGTCAGACAGCTATCACTTCATTAATACATAGAACTGAAAATCGTATGGAAAGGAAGACATGAGAAAGGCAAAACAAGGACACTGGACTTCAGAAACTTGGATTTCAACAAACTCAGAAAAATAGTAGGCAAGGTCTCATGGAAAGACCAAGTAGGAAGAAAAGGAGTTGAAGGGGGCTGGTATTTCTTAAAAGATGTAATACTAGAGGCTCAACATCAAGTTATGCCGATGCAGAGGAAAGATAAGAGCCACAAGAGGCCAATGTAGGAGGGGCATGTCGCCAAGGAGTATACATGGGAATAGCACAAGTCTGTAGGGACAAAAATCACAAAATCCAAGGCAAAGAATGACTTAATATGTCAGACAAACAAAAAAGATCAAAGACAGTGTGGATCCACTGCTCAATGGAAAAGATGAGCTAATAATGGAAGATAATAGGAAGGGAGAGTTGTTCAATGCCTATTTTGCGTGTCTTCTCACAAAAAAAAAACATGTGACCTGACGACTAGCAAAGTTAGCATAGACAATAAAGGGGAGGGTGTACAAATCAGGATAAGTAAAGAACATGTTAGAGATCTTCTGACCGATTTGAATACATTCAAATCAGTGGGGCTGGATGCTATTCACCCGAGGGTACTGCAGGAATTACCTGAAAAAAATCTCGATGCCACTGGCAAGAATATTTACAAACTCATGAATCACAGAAGGGCTAATGTAGTGACATCTTTAAAAAGGGGGGAAAAGAGGGGCCATGAAATTATAGACCAGTCAGCCTAACTTCAATTCCTGGAAAGCTACTAGAGCAATGTATAAAACATTCAATTTGTGAATACCTGGAGGATTAGGGGTACTCACTAGCAGCCAGCATGGATTTACCATGAACAAATCATACCAAGCCAGCTTAATTTCCTTCTTGGACAGGATAACTGACTTGGTGGATGGGGGAATGCAGTGGACATAATATACCTGGACCTCAGCAAGGCTTTTGACACAATCCCACATGACATTCTGATAAGCCAGCTGTAGAAATGCAGGCTTGACAGAAGTACCATTAAGTGGATACATAATTGGTTAAACAATTGCAAACAAAGAATAACTATTAATGGAATGATGTCAGATTGGAGGGAGGACTCAAGTGGGGTTCCACAGGGATCTGTTCTGGGTCAGGTGTGGTTTAATATCTTTATTAGTAACCAAGATATAGGTATAGAGAGCATACTGATCAAGTATGCAGATGAGACAAAGCTGGGGGGGTTGCCAATACTTTTGAGGATAGAGCTAAAATTTGGAGGGATCTTGATACACTGGAGAACTAGGCTACAGACAACAAAATGAAATTCAACAAAGACAAATGAAAGGTGCTACACTTCAGGAAGAAAACCCAAATGCACAAATACAGAATGAGGGGGAAAACTGGATTGGCAGCAGCAATGCTGAAAAAGATCTGAGAGTTGTGGTGGATCACAACCTCAAGATGAGTCAGCAATGTGAGGCTGTTGCCAAAAAAAAAAAAGCAAATGTAATTTCAGGTTGCATTAACAAAGGCATAGCATGCAAGTCATGGAAGGTAAGAGTACTGCTCTACTCGGCACTGGTTAGCTGCAGCTGGAGTACTGTGTCCAATTTTGGTTACCAATGTATAAAAAGGATGTAGAGAAACTGGAAAAGATCCAGAGGGGAGCGTCAAGGATGATCAAAGGGATGGAATGCAAGACATGAGCAAAGGCTTAAGGGCCTGGGTATGTTTTATATGGAAAAGAGATTAAGGGGGAGGATATGATAGCGGTCTATGAAAGGCTGTCAAAAAAAAAAGATGGAAAAAAGTTGTTCTTTTTTGCCACAGAAGACAAGAGGCAATGGGTTCAAACTACACTACAGCATAGCAGATTTAAATTAAAAATCTCAAAAAACCTTCCTAATTGTAAGAACAGTAGGTCAATGTAACAGACTGCCTCAGGAGGTTTTGGAAGCTTCTTCACTGGAGATTTTCCAAAAGGAGGCTGAATAGCCATGTGTCTTGGATGGTTTAGACAACAAATCCAGAATGTTGGTGGGGGGTAGACTAAATGATCCTTGTGGTCCCTTCTAACCCTATGATTGAGCTCAGGCTTTCCAATGGATGAATGGCTATTACCATCAATACATTATATTTAATGTCTAAGAGTTAAACACAACACAGGATTATATGCAAGTATCCTCCAAATGATTATTAGTTAGTAACAACTACATTATTTTTTTTTTTACTACTAACTGAACCCAAATTGAGTTTCATAAAATACAGTTCTGCGCATGTATTATTCCATCACTGGGTGCCATGTTCACTGTCTCAGCTACTTTCATATCAGACATGCTCAGTTTACAAGTGCGCAAAAAAAAAAAAAGGCAAATCTCAGTTACAACTGCCAACCCTGAAAACTCTGCTTGAAACTTGGAAGCTGGACTATGTTCTTTCTGGCCTGGGGCTGAATAAAGATTCTGCAAATGGAATTTGGCTAACACTAGAATCCAGCTTCCTTCTCCCTGTCTGTGTTCACTCTGCAATGCCAACAGGAGTAGTGAAAGCTTATTTTTGCCAGGACTCCCTGAATACATACAGGGACCTCACTGTAAAAATAACACTCTGTTAAAGCAAACCAATCACTTCTGACCATGATAGCTTTAAATAATTTCTAGTACAGTAAGGCCATGAATAATTGTCCTCCTGCCCTAAAAGAAGTTTTATATTCTAAATAGCAATACACTGACGGAGACCCATTACACAATTTTAATTCTATGGAGGAGAGTTCTGATGCATATAAGTTACTCAAGCTTTGCCCTCCTACTTTATGGAGTCAGAAACCCGATTACGTTACACCCCTGAAATGGTTTTCAGGCTGTGTTTTCTTATGGAGGAGTGGTGCTTGACCTTTTGTGATTTTCCTGGTATGTGCCTTGAGATCCTTGCATGAAAAGGCATTTAAAACATTACACTGGGTCCTATGTGCAGCCAGTTCACAAAACTGGTAGGTGAGTAGATACATGCTTGAGTGCCTAAGCAGCTGGAGGTTTGATTATGCAACTGTAGAGGGAGATAAGGAAGGGCTGGGTCAGCAGTCTAATTGCAGAATTTTGTGCTAGCATATTAGAGGTGATGCCGGAAGCAGAATCAGAAGTCCCTTTTTCTCCCATAACCAATAAGAGATGAAAATGCTGCAAAGATAGCATATTCAGCCCCTGAGATTAAGGGAAAGAAGTACCACATCTTTCAAGTGCTTCTAAGAAAGGAGTGTTTAGTCCTCCTTAGATCATAGGAGCATTAACTACTATGTAGGCCAAGTGAGGAAGATTTCAGAATTTCAGTGGCAGTTAGTGCTGGCTGACATCAATGGGAGTTTTATGTCTTAGGTCCCCTAAAAAAGCAAATCAGGCCAAGGACATAGAACTTTTAAGTTATCCAATAAGACTGTGAAAACAGACTGTAGATTTGCCTGTGAGAAGAGGATATTGCATCCATAGCCAGTATCAGAGGACGCTGAAGATCAAAAACCTGTAATTTTTTTCCTTACATTTTAAGTATTCTCTAAATGCAAGGTCCCAGTTCCAAAATAACTGGCTTGTTAGTGATGGTTAAGAACCCCTTTCAAGATTTAGATCTACTGTTCTTATTAACCCAGACAGGATTAAGGATAAAATCTGTACATTCTTCTTAAAAGCAGCATGGAAAAAACAAAGCAAAGACTAACCTGGAATATTCCCATAAACTGAAAACCAACTGCCTTATACTACCCACACACACGTTAAGAGAAAGGAGGACAGAAGTTAGAGATATAGCTCTCACTGCATAGTGACCAGAGAAACCATTCTACCTTTCTATTCAGAACAGCAAATTTTAGATGTGAGAACTAGCAGGGGAATGAAGACTTAACTGCCACAAGGATTCCCAAATCCTGTCTGAAAGATTCCCTCACATTCAGTCTTCTCAAGAAGAGTAGGAGTGCACCTTTCTTATAGTATCCTGAAACACTGAACGTTGCAGCTACTTTCTGTTGGAGGTAGAACAAACTGGAAAGGAGGACAATGTGGTTTAAGGCACAACAGCACTTTATTGGCCAATCTGCCCATGAGGTTTAAACATAAAAATATCCATCTATTCCAAAGTGATGGATTCATGGTATAAGACATGCAAAGAGGAAAGAGTTTTTCAGTAGCTAACATCCTTTTCAATAATACAATCTCATCTATGAAAGGAGAATTCCCATTGAGACAGGAGATTAATTACTGTATATTTATGATTTCAATGAGTCAATGCTTAAGTTACTGAGTCAAAATAAAGTCAAGCTGCTCCATGTGAAAGAATGCAGCTGTGCTTAAATGAAAGTTTCAGCCCATTAACTTCTGTGCCCAAACTAAACAAAGCATATAGAAAAGAATCTGCATATTTGGTCTCTAGTTTATTTATAGGTTTCAGAGTAGCAGCCGTGTTAGTCTGTATTCGCAAAAAGAAAAGGAGTACTTGTGGCACCTTAGAGACTAACAAATTTATTAGAGCATAAGCTTTCGTGAAGTGAGCTGTAGCTCACGAAAGCTTATGCTCTAATAAATTTGTTAGTCTCTAAGGTGCCACAAGTACTCCTTTTCTTTTAGTTTATTTATAATATGCAACAAGAGATTTCAACCTTTATTAATGCACTTCAGTTTGTTTAGTTTCTTACAGTAACTAATGGTCTTCACAGTCAGTACCACTTTGTCATCTGTGGTGACATTTATATGCCCTAACGGGAAGCAATTCATCTGTTAAAAATCTACCTGCTCATTAGCCAGCACTGAAAGTATGCCCAGTTGAAAGAATAAGTTATTTCATGACAGAATGTACCAACTTACTAGATTTTTGAAATAAACTAGAGTATAAGCCTATCAGGCTGGAAGTTAAATTTCAAGCCTTCTAATCACACATCATTGCAATTTTAATATGAACAATCGTCTTGTGAAATTGTCATGAAGTTTATCAACTAAGGGACAGGGTTCTGCTTGATTCTTTGTTTCATTGGGGATTGGGGAAAGAGGATGTATACGATGGCAAAAAACTTCCTGCCTTTAGCAACTAGAATTTTGCAAGAGAGGTTTAAATACAACAGTGATTAAACAGTTGAAATCACAGCACCGAGGACCAGACCACACTATTTCTTGGCCTTTTTCCCTCTAACACATATTGTACATCAGTCACTACTTAACTTCTCACTTGCCTGTTCATTTGCCTCTCCCACATTATCTTTGAGGAGGCGGTGTACCATATTTGAGCTTCATACTTGTCTCATGGTAATAGGAGACACCAAAGCAGCCAGTTGTATAGATAGATGACTGCTACAGCTGAGGTATAGCTCTTGTATAGAATGCTGCACATAACAGAAGACCATTCCTACTGCAATGCCAAGTACTTATAGGAGCACATGTTGCCCTCAGGCCATGCATTAGCCATCACCAGTATAATGTATCAGAACCTTTCCCATGCCAAATGAATACATGTGACCAGTTCACCCTTCATAAAGCATATTAATCATTATCTAGAGTCAGTCAAGACATGTGATGTGCCCAAGTGCCACAAGTCAGGACTGACAACAGAAGTCAGCAATAAACCACTTCTATCAGTACAAATAAAAAGGAGGGATTTCCTCATTGCTTTCCCCCAGGAAAAAAAAAAAAAATGTAGCCATTGCTACCAAGAAACAGTCACATTTACAAAAGTTTCAGAGTAGCAGCCGTATTAGTGTGTATTTGCAAAAAGAAAAGGAGTACTTGTGGCACCTTAGAGGCTAACAAATTTGAGCATAAGCTTTCGTGAGCAGTTAGTCTCTAAGGTGCCACAAGTACACCTTTTCTATTTACAAAAAAGTGTGACATGATTAGCTCATGCCTAACAAGAGCCAACTTACCTCAAACAGCCATTTCATTAACATAAATCCCTCAGTGTGCTGAGGTACTTCAACATCCATTTTGACCGTGAAATGTATTTCAAAAAAGTTAATATTGAGTCTGCACTGGGCAATTTTTAAAAACTTCTTTTAGCTGAATGATGCACATCTCCCATCATAGTCTAACAATTATGGATCATTTAGTAAAAGTTGCAAGTGTGCCTCCATGACAGAAATAGCAGAGCCCCAGATTCCCCCACCCCATTCAGATTATCAAGAAACAACCTAAAAACATGGTCTGGGTCAACAGACTTAGGTTAGCTGGGCTCACACTAGTGACCTAATATAGCTGTGTAGCCAGTCCTTTGAAGTTACAGCTAAGGCTCAGGCTCGGGCTCTGAAGCCAGGAGGAGGGCTTCAGAGCCCAAGCCTTAACTTCAAAGTGCTGTCTACACAGTTTCGTATGCATTAGCTGATGTGTTAACTAACAAAGTGTTAAAACCCTAATGTAGACAAGGTAAACTATAGGTTTAACTCGTTAGCTGGTAAAGGTAAATCCTAAGGGTTGTTAGGTCTATCAGCTAATGTTTTAAACCTCCAACTTGCCTTGTCTACACCAGGAAAAAAAAATTAGTTTAAAACCTGTTAAAATCCTAGCGGAGATATAGCTAGAGAGAATGTGTCATTGTGTCAAGACATATTTAAATAAGTCTTTTTAGAATCTCAGACATCACAGCCAAAAACTGGTCCTCAACTGCCATTAAGGCTCCAGGGGAAGGGTATTTATTCTGAAGAGGTCAGCACAGATGAGAGATGGATATGCTTGCCTCTCACCCATCTGACAAATATCAGTCATTGTATACTAGTCTACTATTGGGGAGGTTTGCTACTAATTAAGGGCACAATGCTTTTGATCTAGTTTTGTTTGAGGGTTGAGAGAGGGAGCAAGTGTTTGACCACATGTACATATCGTAAGACCACTCTGATCCCCACATTAAGGCTTTCCGAATCCCTGCTGCAGCCTTCTTCTAACAGGCCACTGTAGGGATGACCAGGTCAACAAACTTGAGCTTTCTCTACAACACAAGAGACATTTGCCTCCCTTCTCCCAACCAATCAAGATTTTCTACAAGACAAGACCTCCAAGAGAAGCCTCTGCCTCTCTCCACTAGGCCTACCACATGGCAGTCTCCAGACAAGAAATGGGAAGCTGGGCCTTTCCAGAGTAATGAACTCTGCACAAGCCTGCTAGTAGGAAGATATCAAAATGCACCTTCCCCACCATCTTAGCTAAGTATCATTTCCATAACACTCCCTATGCTCATAGGAATTGGGAGCAAAGGATCACTGGGACGTGAAAAGTTTTGTGCTTTGTTTCAAGATTTAATGGACGCTAGGATTCTGACAGTATGCGTGTTGTCATCACTTTTCAGTGGAGCCCAGTGGATTCCTACAGTATCCATATATTTATGAAGTCCAGTTGAATGCAGAAGGCTGTGCACCACTGATCTTACTGACAAAAAGATAAGCACTTTGGCTCTTTACCTAGAGTGCAGTAAATAGGAAGGCAAGGAACCCAGAAAATAAGTTTGTCAGACTTGTTTTCTTCTGAGTGAATGCAGACTATGTCTTCCTTTTTCTTTCCAAATACGGAATTTATTCCGCTTCCCTATGTGTGATGGGCTTGCTGGCTGTACATTCCCCTGGAAAAGGGGGTGGGGGGGGGGGAAGAGCACAGAATTACAGTTTACTTTTGGACTGCATCCAACTTCATTTTGTAGCAAGTATTAAACATGCAAGGTGTTTGACATTTTGCTGGAAGTTAAAATCCACATATATTCTTGTAACAAGTAAATCAGTCTGAAGTGATTGATGTTATTTTATGTCACTAGCTGGGATTTAATACTGATGTGGCAATGCAATAAATAAGGTTAGCTGTTAGGCACAGACCAAGGTTCTAAGAGCCAAAAAACAAGGCATACAGCAAAATTCTGTCCTATTCCTATGATACCTACAAGAACCAAGTTAAAACTATATTTTGTTTATACTAAGTTTAAAAAAATAAACTTTTGCTCTATCATGCTACATGCTAGCTTTTGCTAAGTAACTATGTAGTCTTATTGCTGCAACTGTCATCCTTCCTTTAACCACTCCCTACTGTTTTACAACACACTTTGTTGCATCATGTCTAGAGTTCTATTTAGGTATCATGCCCACCACTATGGTATCTGAGTGTAATTCCACTGAAAGCTTTTGAGAGGACAAGGACCATGTCTTCTTAACCTGTATAGTTTATGGAACATGCCTCCACATAATAAACTATTTCCATGAAGTGCCCACCCACAAAGATCTCAATGACCCTACTGCTAGTAACAAATAAAAGAAAATCTGCAGAACTGAGTCCTTCCAGCTATGACTTTTGAACAAACCAACTATGTACGCTCTTCTCTTCACCAATACAGTAAGCAATAAGTAAAACACGTTGAAGCCATTGACCACCATGACATTTGCCAGAGAATGGTTATGTGAAACCTAGGGTGATCTATTAAATGAGACCTGATAGCAGAACCTGAGCTGCTCGAATACTAAGTTTCAGGAAAGGCATCTATGCCATATATTCTGTTCTACAGAGGTGAAAAGTGGATATAAAGAGTCAAGCGATGAAGCAAAAAAGCATCACACAACACCCGATGAGGCTGAAGTTTTAACTAATAACAAGGTCCCACGCAGCCCGTGGTCACAACATTTGCTGCAGAATCCACCACTTGCCAAACATTTATGCTCAAAACCATTTTTTATTAAGTACCCAGCCCTCCTGGTTGTAAAGAGGAGTTTGGAGGCTATGTAGTCTAGTGGATAGCATGTTGACTGGGACTCAGGAGACCTGGGTTCTATTCCTGAAAATGACACAAGAACATAAGGACAGCCATACTTGGTCAAACCAATGGTCCATCTAACCCAGTATCCTGTCTTCCGACAGTAGCCAATGCCAGGTGCTTTGGAGGGAATGAACAGAACAGGCAATCGAGTGATCCATACCTGGTCATCCATTCCTAGCTTCTGGCAATCAGAGATTAGGGACACCTAGAGCAGTGTTTCTCAATCTTTCCAAACTACGGTACCCCTTTCAGAAGTCGGATTTGTCTTGTATTCCCCAAGTTTCACCTTACTTAAATACTTGCTTACAAAATCAGACAAACACACAAAAGTGTCACAGCACACTATTACTGAAAAATTGCTTTCTTTCTCATTTTTGCCATATAATTATAAAATAAATCGATTGGAATATTGTACTTACGTTCCATTGTGATACTTGTCTGAAGCCCAAGCCCTGCCACCCAGGGCTGAAACATGTAACTTAGCTTCGCAAGGCCCTCTGTGGCATGGGGCCCTGGACAATTGCCCTGCTTCCTACTCCCTAGCACTGCCCTGCACTTGCGGCTCCTCTAAACCCATTCCACAATCCCCAGGTTGATAAACACTGATCTAAATGAGTTGAGTAGTCCCCAGAAGACCTGTGTAGCCTCACGTACATGGTTGAGAGCCACTGACCTAGAGATAGGTATGTAAAAGGTTAACCAGTAAGCATTAGGCTTACTGGTTAACCCTCCTTAACCACTAACCCCCATGCCACCCAGAATGGCCCCAGCCGGCCCCACACCACCCGGAGAGGCCACCGAAGCAGCACCACCCCAGCCACACCGCCGTGGGACCGGCCCTTTAATCGATTTACCATTTAAATGAAATATTTTTAATCATTTAAACAGTAAACTTTTTAAACAATCTTTACATGCCTACCAAGGACATGGGGCTGCAGACCTGACTATCCTGGCTAATAGCCATTCATGGACCTATTCTCCATGAACTTACCTAGCTCTTTTTTGAAACCTGCTATAGTTTTGGCCTTCACAAAAGCCCCTGGTAGCGAGTTCCACAGGCTGACTGTGCATTGTGTGAAGAAGTACTTCCTTTTGTTTGTTTTAAACCTGCTGCCTATTCCTGGTTTTACCAGTCACCTACGGGGTAACCTTGAACAAGTCACGTCTTCTCTCTGCCTCATTTTCCACAACTATAAAATGGGGATAATAATACTTAGCTTCTCTATAAAGTTCTTTGAGAACTACTGATGGAAAGCACTATTAAGACACGAAAGAAGTGTAGGCCAATGCCTGAAACAACAGCTGTAACAAGTTTTATATATAATCTGCAAAGAGTTAACTTAGGTCTATGAACAAAAAACACGGGCCTTACTTACAGGATGAGGGGCTCTGTCCTGAAAAACGTGATTGAAAAAAAGACATGGGGATCATGGTGAATAACCAGTTGAACATGAGCTCCCAGTGCAATGCTGTGGACAAAGGGGCTAATTTGACAGGTTTCAGAGTAGCAGCCGTGTTAGTCTGTATTCGCAAAAAGAAAAGGAGTACTTGTGGCACCTTAGAGACTAACAAATTTATTAGAGCATAAGCTTTCGTGAGCTACAGCTCACTGTAGCTCACGAAAGCTTATGCTCTAATAAATTTGTTAGTCTCTAAGGTGCCACAAGTACTCCTTTTCTTAAAGGGGCTAATGTGAACCTTGGATATATAAACAGGAGAATATCAAGTAGAAGTTAGGAGATTATATTACTTGTATCTGGCACTGGCTCTGGCATCCACAATTCAACAAGGATGTTAATAAATTGGAGAGGGTTCAGAGAAGAGCGATGAGAATGATTAAAGGATTACAATACATGCCTTATAGTGAGAGACTCTAGGAGCTCAATCTATTTAGTTTACCAAAGAGACGGTTAAGGGGTGACTTGATCCAAGTGACTTAGAATCATAGAATATCAGGGTTGGAAGGGACCTCAGGTGATCTAGTCCAACCCTCTGCTCAAAGCAGGACCAATCTGCAATTTTTGGCCCAGATCCCTAAATGGCCCCCTCAAGGATTGAACTCACAACCCTGAGTTTAGCATGCCAATGCTCAAACCACTCAGCTATCCCTCCCCCGCAAAGGCTTACCCCATGATCACATTAACATGCTGACAAGGAATCACAGATATCACTAGGTACAGTCTCTGATAACGTTCAACTTTTGGCATTACGTATAGTTTTCCCAGTGGAATATTTGTCTTTGATTGTTAGTTTTAATTCATATGTAGAACACTAGTTCATAACACTATTAAATGTAAGGTGAGCAGAGGTGGGGGTGGGGAAATTTATTTTCTTAATATAAGGATTATTTGCAATTGTTTGCAGAGCAAGTTAGCTTCACTACACAACATCAATTTATGGTCACCTAATTTAAACCAGTCTTAGAGCATTCATGAATGAAGAAAGTTAACCAGCCTGAGGAACTCATTGCCAGGTGATGCTGTGAAGGCCAAAAATATAACTGAGTTCAAAAAAGCATTAGATAAGTTAATGGAAGATAGGTCCATCAATGGCTACTAGCCAAGATGGTCAGGGACGTGCAACTCCATGTTCTGGATGTCCCTAAACCTCTGAAAACACAACTGGCTAACAACTGATGGATCACATGAAATTGCCCTGTTTTTTTTTTTATTCCCTCTGAAGCATCTGGCACCGACCACTGTCAGATACATGATACTGGACTAGATGGCCCATAGGTCTGACCCAATATTCATAACATCAATTTTTTCTATTTAAGCTATTTAAATAGCATTGTAACCATTAAAACCAAAAGAATATTTAAGATTCTACCTGTTAAACAGGTCATTTTATTACTCTTAATTAAGCAATTGCCACAAGGAGAGTTACACTTCTGATACTTGACTTTTGTCATTTGGAGGTGTTAATATAAATCTCATTTTTGGAGGATTAGGTTATCTCATTCAAAACCTTGTTACCAAGAATTCTTCCGTTTCATACAAAGGGAATAGGAAAATTCAAAGGTTATTCTGCCTACTTTTTCAGAATGCTGAACAGATGTTCAAACTGTTCTGAGAGTTCCCAGCAGTGATTCAGCACTGTGATGGGGAAAAAAAAGAAAATACAGCTTTATACTATTTATGGCACTACTTATAGCGAGCAAGTGTTCTCAATTTGAGGGGGGGTGAGATGGGTATGCAGCATATTATATATTCATAATTTAGTGCCTTAAACTCTAATTCTGACAAAATGGAAGATGTACACAATGGAGTAATTTTGTTTCCTAGCTTTGTCCCATCCCCACACCATTAGTCTACTAAATAACATTAATGTGTTTTAACATGGTTTGATGTAGTCAACAAAGGCAAATCTAAACATGCCAAGACACAACTGAGGCACTACCACATTAGAAGAGTTACCCACCTGAGTAAATTCTGTTGTGTGGACAGGCCCTTGTTACATTCGAATCAATGTATTGCACAGACATTAGAATCTTGTAAAAAGGGCATAAGAATGTTCAGTTTGTACAGAAACACCTCAGAACATTTGGAAAGCAGAAAACAGGATGTGTCCTAACCTATTCAACCCAATTTTATGTTTACTGAAAATCTCATTACTACAAGTTTCATATTAAATATAAATGCATGGCACTAAAGAAGGAGACATTTGCTTATATCAATCAATAAGATCATCCCATTCTATTATTTAAAAAGCAGAACAGAATCTACCGAATTAAGTTCAGAGCCAAATGTTTTACACTTATGCACTCCTCAAATACTGCTAAATATAGAAAAGCAGCAGAAAGGGGAATGTGTTTCCAGCTGAACACAAAAGCATCTGTAGCACATCATCAATTCATACAATATAATTAAATTAAAGATTTAACATTGCACTATGGTTCTACAGTGAGAGACACAAACTGTTTCACAGCTAAAGTTATCCTCCATTCTCACCACACCACCACTACCAGTATACCTTTTCCTGCTCTTAACAGCTAGACAAGAATTTTTCCAACTGAAGCTGCTGAAATAAACAGCTTTTCTACAATTTACACTTTTCAGAGATTAGTAATTGCATTTACAGCAGTAGTTGAACTCCACTCCATAGTAACTATGTCTTGCTATATTATTCTTGTTGCCATACACACATTTCGTGTCACTTTAAAAACCACCCCATAGGACATACAGACGCTTACAAGAGCGAGATTAAAAGGCTTTTCCTTTCTGTTGGATTTTAAAATCCAATTAATTGCTTTGCAAAACAGAACATCTTTTCATAAGCGATAGTTAGTGTAAAAATGATTAAGGCTTTCTACTTCATTCTAGTAAGCATTTAACATATTTGTAGTGGGGGAGGCAAGTTATTAATACAGTAATTCTTTAATTGTTCAGGAACTCTGCCTCATGGTCAGTTTTAAAGCTTTATGTATTTATTTGCTAAAAATGTTCCCCCTTTGCTGAACATGCATTTAATTTTGATAACTGTAAACTTATGCATCTTACAGGGTTCTCTGGGGCGCTCAGCGAGCAAGGCTTACATGCCTTATGTTCATCAGCAGCTTCTATGATGTTCAACAGAAAAGCTTCAAGCTCTAACAGCAGGGCAGGAACATTAATACCAAGCGGATTATTTAAGATCCATATCAAGCTGAAAAAATAAACATTTCCTCTATGAATCTGAATGTAAGTAAATGCCTCTTCCTCCTCCCCTAATTTCATCATCTCCCCTGCAATCTGGAAGGGAGGGACAATGTCTATCATATGAACAAAGATGCCACTAGAAAATCTAAGCAGATGAAGTGTTAATTGTTGAAATGTAATGATTACAGGCAATCTCCACTTACAAACTGCAGATTGCACAGAGAAAGGTAAACAGGATCTCTTCACACACTCCATAATCAATAAAAAGAAAAGGAGTACTTGTGGCACCTTAGAGACTAATAAATTTATTAGAGCATAAGCTTTCGTGAGCTACAGCTCACTTCATCACGGCTGCTACTCTGAAACCTGTCCACAATCAATGTTTAGGAACTTTGGTGTGGGAGTGTGTATCTTTGCACTCGTCATGCTGCATGCTTCAGAACTTTGCATGTTTGCTGAGGGAGATCTAGCTTTGCTCGGGTGCCATCTACAGCAGCTCCAGTACCATGGGGACACAAACATGCTGCTACCTGCCCAGCAGTGCAGGCCCCAAAGCTCAGCACAGCGCGGCCAGCTCCCCTGAGAAACAGGGTCCATGGAACCAGCTCAATCATGATCCCTAACCATCCATAGCAGGCCCTTGCCTGAGCCAAGCTGGAAGGGTAAATCCGTCCCACAAATCCGCATTAGGCTAATGGGAGACAGACCGACAGACTGAGAGGCTGCCAGCTCCTGGGGAACTGCATGCGCTTTAGTTACGCGGGGGCACGGATCACTTACTTACACACACACACACACACACCCCCAATGGCATGCGCTTTAGTTACGCGGGGGCACGGATCACTTACTTACACACACACACACACACACCCCCAATGGCATGCGCTTTAGTTACGCGGGGGCACGGATCTTTAGAATCATAGAATCATAGAATATCAGGGTTGGAAGGGACCTCAGGAGATCATCTAGGATCACTTACTTACACACACACACACACACACACACACGCAATGGCATGCGCTTTAGTTACACGGGGGCACGGATCACTTACTTACACACACACACACACACACACACACACCCAATGGCATGCGCTTTAGTTACGCGGGGGCACGGATCACTTACTTACACACACACACGCAATGGAAGTTTTCAGAGTAGCAGCCGTGTTAGCCTGTATTCGCAAAAAGAAAAGGAGTACTTGTGGCACCTTAGAGACTAACAAATTTATTGGAGATGAAGTGAGCTGTAGCTCACGAAAGCTTATGCTCTAATAAATTTGTTAGTCTCTAAGGTGCCACAAGTCCTCCTTTTCTTTTTGCAATGGAAGTTGTGCCTCAGATCCGCAGCAGGAAGAGGCAATGCACCAGCCCAGCAGCAACACCAGGGCAACACAAGAGCCAGCCCGGCCCGGCCCTGCCCGTAGAGATCATCCCCCGGCGAGCCGGGAAGCGTCCCCCTCACCCGCACATCCAACTCCCCCCACTGCCAGGGGACGCGGGATGCTCCCCCCGCCCCAGACCCTCCACGAGCAGCCCAGAGCTGGGGCACGGGGACGGGGGAAGCTTCCTGCCCCCTAGACTTTCACCTTCACAGCCCAACAGGAGACAAAGATCCCTGCGCCATCCCACGGAGGGCGGGGGTGGGGGGGGCGAAGGGGGAATTCCCCCCCCCCTCAGGATCGCGAGCCTCCTCAGCGTCCTCACAGGGACCTGACCCTCATTCCCCCCCCCCCACTCACAGATTCCCTCCCTGGGGAGTTTGACCCCCCCCCCACTGCACTAGATCACTCCCCCCCCAGCCCCGCGCGCGCGCCCGCTCCCCCACTCCGCGATTCCCCCCCCCCCTCAGCTCGCCCACCCAGCTGCCCCTCAGCATCCGACCCCCGCCTCAGCCACTTCCTCGCCTTTCTCCCCTCAGGATCCCTCCCCGCTCACTGCGCCGCCCCCCCTCGGGAGGCGACCCCCCCCCCACTCACTCACTCACTCACTCACCCCAGCACCACCAGCTCCCCGTACTTGACGGGCTCCTTGTTGGGGGCGCAGTGCTCCTCCTGGCTGGGGGAAAACATGGGGCCGCCGCTCGCCCTCCCGCCCGCCCGCTACAGTCCCATCGGCAGGGGATGAGGGGAGTCCGGAGCGGGCCCCGCACTGCGCCCGCGAGCGCCCGACAGCAGCCACTAAAGCCGAAGGGGAGCGGGAAGATACCAACTCGCATCAGGCGGCGGGGGGAGGTGCCGCTTTGTGGCCGGCCCAGCTCCCCGTCGCCTCCCCCCACCCATGCGCTGCCCGTGGGCGGGGGGATGCTTCCCCCCTCCCCTCCCGCCGGGGACCGCAGTGGTACAGCCCGCTCTGTTATGTAAACATAGAGTAAGGAGACGGGGCAGCTCTTAAAGGGGCCGCCGGCTTCAGCCGACCCTCCCCTGCCTGCCCGCCCGCCCGGTCCCACTGCCGCTCGCAGCGGGGACGAACGGGGCTCGAGCTCCGGCCTCCGGAGCGCGGGGTTCTAGATCGGCCGCGCGTACCGGCGAGGTTCTAGAGCCCCGCCAGCCAGGTTGGCGGGGCTCTAGCTCGGCGGCGCATAGGCGGCGGGTTCGCGGGCGGCAGTCGGGTCCGCCTGACGCTGGAGTTGAGTTCTAGATCAACCCCCGCCCCCCTCAGCACCCCACCTACCCGGGGCGTGGGTTTGAGACTGGCAGGCGCTGTGCTCCACGCCAGGGTGACCTGGATCGCTATGCCCTCCGCCCGTGCCAGAGCAAGGGCTCTAGACTGGCGCCTCTCCCAAGCCCCAACCCGTCAGAGCGGGGGCTCCAGCTCGGCATCCTAGGCACAACGCACCCCAGCCGGTGTTCTAGATCAGTGTCCTCTTCCCCCACACCAGAACGGGGGTCCCCGGTCCGCCTTCCCTTTCCACCGCACGCCACAGCAGCAGTTCGAGGTCAGTGTCCCCCCCAGCCCACGCCAGAGCTGAGGTTCTAGGCCCCCAGCAACTACATCACACCTAGCAATGGGCTATAGATCACTGACACCTGCCTGTCCAGTCAGAGTGGTGGCTTCTAGAGCAGCCAGAGCACGGCTCCCAGATCGCCAGCCCAACCAATCTGGGCAGGAGTCCATATGAGCAACAGCCCATCCATGTGACTTGTAGATTGATGGTGCAAATATCCGCAGTGGGGGGTCTATATTGCTAGGGCAACTACACAGAACAGGGAATGCTACATTTCAGGTGCAAAAGTGATCTGGAGCAGGAATTCTGATTGCTGGCATAGCTAACCAGAGCAAGAGGTTTTAGATTATTCTTTCAAAGCAGGGATTCCAGTTTACCATCATCACAACCCAGAGTGGGGAATTCAGGTGACCAGCACAGCCACCCAGCTAGATCACTAGCTGCATGCCTGTTTTTTGCAAGTGCTGGAGAACAGAAGAGCTCCCCTCTTCTGAAACTTAGACAGCCAGCATTAGCACTAGGGGGTATAACTAGTTCTGTCCATTTTTTATTTATTCCTGTTTTCTAACAGAGAGGGGTCTGAGCCACTACATTCAGATTCTGAATCTCAGTCCCTCGCACCCCTGCAAGCACGGCCTGGAGCTGTTTAAAGGTGGGAGCTCTCAGCTAGAAGCATTCAAGACCAACAACGGAATCCTCCAAAACTGTCAAGAACAAATCCATTACATTAGGGGGCCATCCATGAACAGAAGCACATTCAACATTTTCATTCTGTTTCATGAGTAGTAACAACTTTCTTTTAAAACTTCCCTCTTTACTACCCCCTCCCCCTGCTTCCCAAGAAGTGTGCACATTAAGGACAGCAGTAATGATGATATTACAGCAGGAAAACAGGTCACACTGACCATATTCACTGCACCATATTCACTGCACTGCACAGGACATTACTCAGTAGCATGCATTTGGCTGGACACTCACTGGGTGGATAAATTAATGAATAAGCCAATGTTCCTTGCCTTTAATTTTCTAAATGTTATCACTGGCACCTATGAGATTTTCCCCAAAGAGTCTTTTTATTGTTGTGTTTTGTGGTGGGATGAAGGAAACACTATTCAGGATTTTATTTATCAGCAACTTTAAAGTCCACATTTCTAGCCACTTATGCTTGGTTTCATCTTCTAAAAGCTTAAAAAGCATCCCATGCTTTTGTTCTTCAAGCAGCTCTTGTTTTATGCTTAAAAAAAATTAAAGGGCAGTTTAAAGAAAAACTGTTTAAAAGTCCATGTTTCCACTTTGCAGACATTTTGTGCGGACGTTACAATGATCCTGAGCTTCTGAGTTTTTTCTCTTTAGGGAGTTGGGTTTTGGGGTGTTTTTTTAATACCTTCAAACTTTCTTTTTTTTAAAAAATGTCTTGCATAAAAGCCAGTGATCAGATTACAAATGAGTCCCACTGCAGGCAATAGGAATGGATGCTGTCCATTTCTTCTGCCTTTCCGGGAAAGGAGCATTGCAACTATTCTGTAGTCTGCAGGAGGCCTCTCCAAAGACAATGGTGAAATCCTGGGGAGGGAATTTACGGTTGGATGGTGGGGAATTTTGAAAATCATGGTTAAAGAGGAGCCACATTACTAAAAGCTAGAGGGGTTATAGCACAGTAGGTCATTAGTATAAATAAGTGAACCTTACTACACCAGATCATGGCTCCTGCTATGACTCTTTTGCATATCTCCAGTGATGCAAAAGGAATGCCAAGCTGCCTTAAACAACCCACTGAGGTTCCCACCATGTAGAGAGTGCCAGGGCAGAAGAGGGCATAGCTAAAACACTGCAGCACTCCAGAAATCCCTGGCTGCTGTAATAAGCCCTTAAGGAGCCACCACCAGCCAGTGGACATTAGACCAACTCTGACGCTGCTCTGACAAGTGTTGGGTGGCCCAGTCAGCTGCAGGATCTGGGGAGCATAAAGGTGGTATAAGGTCATATTTGTCCCATCCCCACCTTGGGTCCTGCACCAATCAGAGCTTGGCCATACTTGAGAATTAAGCCCAGTGAGTCAGATTTTTCAGCCAGTCTCATGATGGCTTCCATTTTATTTTATTTTACTCACTCCTTTTTCAGCTACGAAGACCATACACCTATAGTTTTGGGTGAGCAGCTATATGATGTGCATGAACAAACACAGGTTGTTTGTGCGCAAAATGAGTTCAGAGCTAATATCATAGGCAATTAGCTGCACTCACACAAGAATGGAAACCGAAGAAGAAAAATAAGCCAATACTTTTTACAATTATTTCTAAAGACTTTTATTTCCTGCTGCATAAGTACATGGTACCTTAGTCTCAGAGTAGCAGCCGTGTTAGTCTGTATTCGCAAAAAGAAAAGGAGTATTTGTGGCACCCTAGAAACTAACAAATTTATTTGAGCATAAGCTTTCGTGAGCTACAGCTCACTTCATCGGATGTATTTGGTGGAAAATACAGAGGGGAGATTTATATACACACACAAAGAACATGAAACAATGGGTTTTATCATACACACTGTAAGGAGAGTGATCACTTAAGATGAGCCATCACCAGCAGTGGGGGGGGGGGAAGGAGGAAAACCTTTCATGGTGACAAGCAAGGTGAGCCATTTCCAGCAGTTAACAAGAACATCTGAGGAACAGTAGGGGGTGGGGTGGGGGGGAGAAATAACATGGGGAAATAGTTTTACTTTGTGTAATGACTCATCCATTCCCAGTCTCTATTCAAGCCTAAATTAATTGTATCCAGTTTGCAAATTAATTCCAATTCAGCAGTCTCTCGTTGGAGTCTGTTTTTGAAGTTTTTTTGTTGAAGGATAGCCACCCTCAGTTCTGTAATCGAGAGACCGGAGAGATTGAAGTGTTCTCCGACTGGTTTTTGAATGTTACAATTCTTGACATTTGATTTGTGTCCATTTATTCTTTTACGTAGAGACTGTCCAGTTTGACCAATGTACATGGCAGAGGGGGCATTGCTGGCACATGATGGCATATATGACATTGGTAGATATTCAGGTGAACGAGCCTCTGATAGTGTGGCTGATGTGATTAGGCCCTATGATGGTGTCCCCTGAATAGATATGTGGACAGAGTTGGCAACGGGCTTTGTTGCAAGGATAGGTTCCTGGGTTAGTGGTTCTGTTGTGTGGTGTGTGGTTGCTGGTGAGTATTTGCTTCAGGATGGGGGGCTGTCTGTAAGCAAGGACTGGCCTGTCTCCCAAGATCTGTGAGAGCGATGGGTCGTCTTTCAGGATGGGTTGTAGATCCTTGACGATGCATTGGAGAGGTTTTAGTTGGGGGCTGAAGGTGATGGCTAGTGGCGTTCTGTTATTTTCTTTGTTGGGCCTGTCCTGTAGTAGGTGACTTCTGGGTACTCTTCTGGCTCTGTCAATCTGTTTCTTCACTTCAGCAGGTGGGTATTGTAGTCCTTTTCTTTTTGCGAATACAGACTAACACAGCTGCTACTCTGAAACCTGTCATTATGCAAGGCACTGAATTTAGCCGTATAGAGTGGAAATCTGTCAACTTCATGAAAAAACTCGCACAGATTGGAATTAATTTGCGAATTGCGGAATTGGAATTAATTTGCAAACTGGATACAATTAATTTAGGCTTGAATAGAGACTGGGAATGATGAGTCATTACACAAAGTAAAACTATTTCCCCATGTTATTTCTCCCCCCCCCCACCCCACCCCACCCCGCACTGTTCCTCAGATTTTCTTGTTAACTGCTGGAAATAGCCTACCTTGCTTGTCACCATGAAAGGTTTTCCTCCCTCTTCCCCCCCCCCCCGTGCTGGTGATGGCTCATCTTAAGTGATCACTCTCCTTACAGCTTCAGAGTAGCAGCCGTGTTAGTCTGTATTCGCAAAAAGAAAAGGAGTACTTGTGGCACCTTAGAGACTAACAAATTTATTAGAGCATAAGCTTTCGTGAGCTACAGCTCACTTCATCGGATGCATTTGGTGGAAAATACAGAGGGGAGATTGATATACACACACAGAGAACATGAAACAATGGGTTTATCATCACTCTCCTTACAGTGTGTATGATAAACCCATTGTTTCATGTTCTCTGTGTGTGTATATCAATCTCCCCTCTGTATTTTCCACCAAATGCATCCTATGAAGTGAGCTGTAGCTCACGAAACGTTATGCTCAAATAAATTTGTTAGTCTCTAAGGTGCCACAAGTACTCCTTTTCTTTTTGCGAGTACCTTAGTCTGTTACAGTATAGTGTTTGCCTGACAAATCCAATTAGATTTCAGCTTAATTTTATTTTCTCTTTGTTTGATACCTAACAAAAGCACAAAATCAACCAAGGCTAGATTGAAATCAATGCAATGGAGTTGGAAAGTCTCATGTACACAATATTTGGTTCCTACACCACTGTGAACATACTAAGAATATGAAGAAAAGTCACCGTAACTGTTCACTGATTGTTATGGCCTTGATTCCACAACAAGCTTCACCTGGGCCTGCAAATAGCTCATTCCAGCATCAAGCCTCAGAATGGCTTAAACTCCATTGAAATAGTTGTTAATTAAATTCTGGTTCTCTTAGTGAAAGATCTGGTTTTCCTTCACTGAAATTGTACCTGGCTATTAATTTCCCTGGCAATGATATTCTTCTGTTGCTTCTAATGATAAGGTAAAATGGAAATTCAGCCAATTTTGAAATGCTACAGAATTTCTTATAGGCTTTGAGGAAACGCCAAGATTTTATTAAAGACAGAGAGCTGGATTATTACAGATATATTTATCTTCTTTATCGCTTGACACAAACAGCAAGGAAGGCTGGGCACTAAGTCACTGTCAGAGAAAACAAAATACAAATCAAAAACCAATGTGAAAAATTCCAACATACTAGCTGCATCCTCTTCAAGCCTTCCTACATTTCCCCTCTTTACCTCCAGTGTGAACAGGAGTTTGCATTAACTCTTCCTCTTTTATATAATCTAAATAAAATTAGCTTAACTCTCAAGAACTGCTCCAAAACAATTCAACCCAGTCCTACTCCCACTAAGACAATAACAAAATTCCCCTGCACTTCACTGGGAACAGGTCTGTCTTTCCAACTACGAAAAGGAGTACTTGTGGCACCTTAGAGACTAACAATTTTATTTGAGCATAAGCTTTCGTGAGCTACAGCTCACTTCGAAGTGAGCTGTAGCTCACAAAAGCTTATGCTCAAATAAATTTGTTAGTCTCAAGGTGCCACAAGTACTCCTTTTCTTTTTGCGGATACAGACTAACACGGCTGCTACTCTGAAACTTTCCAACTAAGAGTTCTTTTAGCACCCAAATGTGTACGAGCATTTTGCATTCTCCCCCTACAGCCCCTTTTAAAATATGTAATCATACAGGAGCACTGATCTAGGGATGAGAGGATGGATAGAAGAGCAAGCAGAAATACACTTCCCTTATGATATTTCTGATAAAAATTCAGAGAGTTTAGGTACCTGTGAGGTATCTACAGTTGTGGCCCCTAGAGAGCTGGTTAGTGGAAAGAAGGAAGCCTCTTGACATCTTGTATCTGCTGGGGTCAAATATGGGTGCTGTAAGTCAGGCAAGTGGCCCTCCTGCCTCTCACAGCTTCATCTTATGGGCTAGATGCCACCATGGGAAGAGTACTCAGGCACATTGGGAGTTAGGGGTGCAGGGAGCTGATCAGACAACAACAATTCCATTTCATGGCCACTTTCAAGGTGTTGCAATTTTGTTTTCGTTCTGCAGTGCAACAAATATTCAAATGTTTTTGCAAAACATAATTGTGTTGAAATGGCCGGTTTCACATAGAAAACCCAAAGCTTTCAATTCATGTTTCCAGCATCTCAGAAGTGACCAGAAAGCTTCGGGATCAAAAAATTCTTCCTGATGAAAACTTCGTGGCACCCTCTACATCTCCACAAAATGCTTTGGCTCCCACAAAACCGCAGATCTTGTCAAAATTGTTCCTAAGAGTGCAGAGGGGTTGTGGAGCAGCCAGAGATCCAAGGAGGAATTCTGGTGGATTTGAGCTAGAATCCCCCCATGCGCCCGCAGGCAGCACACACTGGTGTGCTCACTACATCATAGGTGCTGGAACTAGGGTGCTGGGAGTGCAGCAGCACCCCTTGGTTTGATATGGTTTCCATCATATACGCAGTTTACAGTTTGATTCAGTGGCACCTGCACTATGCAAATTGTTCCAGCACCCCTGCACTGCTTGGCTGTTGAAGAGAATACAGTATACTCTGTCCATGCCCTGCCAGATCTGCTGGCTGACAGAGAGCCCTGCCCCTTCCCACCCCATTTCAGGCACCTTCATCCCAGAACCTGTAGCTTTTCTTCCCCATGGTTTGGAAGCTTTGTTTGAGGATGCCAGTAAAACAGTTTGGAAAGACAGACTCTTCCAAGTGTACTGGAGCAGCATGCCTACCTGTGGGGGGCCTGTGGTGTAAGGGGATAGTACTGACAGACTTTTCAAGCATTCTCCAGCCAAGCACTCTTATCAACAGCCAAGACCACTGCTTTGTTGACTCTGATTGCATGTGTTTGCACGGGGTATTGGACTGAGAGTCAGGAGACCTGGCTTGGCTGATGAACTATTGTGTGACCTTGGAGAAATCACTCCATTACTTATGCCTCTGTTTACCCTCCCTCCCTTTGTCTGTCTTATCTGCTAGGATTGGAAACTGTTTGGGAAGGTCTCTGTGGGTTTGTATAGTGCCTAGCACCCAGAGATTTTGGTCGGGGCTTCTAGATGCTATTGTAATACAATTAATAAATAATATATAGCAGCCTACATAGCCGTGTTAAATTACAGCCCTGGAAAGAGTCCAAAGGGAAACATGGGGCTGTCTTTGGTTTGAAGCATTAGCAGCAGAAGAGGGACATATTGGCAGGGTTCTGAGCTAGATTAGCTGAGAAGAGAACATAAAGGCATCCACTTTCATACCTGTGGTAGAAGACTATGAGCTAACCTGAGGGGCATGTGTGCTCACAATTGGACTGATGCATTTTTTTTTCTTTTTAAATGCGTTTGTTGTTTTGACAATGACTTATGTGATGCTGTCTCTCCTGCTGAGCTGGAGCTGTGAAAAGGGTGAGCTGGAATAATAGTCTCTTAATCTTGAAATTCCATTTCCTCTCTCTCAGATTAGGAAGCAGAGAGAGAGGGAGAGGTGAGGTGTGTGTGAGAGCCACAAGTCGTTTCTGGGGCTGATGGGCCTTTTCTCTAAAAGTGCCGATTTCCCCATGGAAATTTCTAAGGAAATTCTGCTTCCGACATTTTTAATCTTCTTTTCTGTGGCGAAGCTGTGTTGTTATGTACTCCATGTCTAAATGGCCTACACGGTTTCCAGCATCAAATCACAGTACAATTATTTTCTACAGCTATAGAAATTCCTCCTTGTAACTGGAGCAAGCAACACGTCTCTGGTGTTTCTATACAACTCCCCCGTTGAAATAATGTAGTAATGGTCTCACAGCTGCATTCAATTATTGTTAAGAACTTTAAATATCTCGTGGTCTCAACTTCAGGATTGTGAGTGACTTTTCAAAGTAGGGAAAGGAATCTGTTGAAGAGTGTTCCTTGTTACTGAAAATTACATATCATCTTGGCAGTGGTCCTTTGCTGTCGGTATTGCTGGGACGATGGAGAGTTTGCTTCTAGGTTTATAACAAGCAGCTGTTTATGCCAACATTGCAGATTGGAAGGAAGGGATGGAGATACCAGACATATTCAGAAAAGTGTTAAAAATCAATGTTCCCAAATAAAAACTCCCACACCCTAAGATGAAGTGCATTTAATTTTAAATCGCGATAAGAAGTTATTTTAAATTGAGGAAGATCAACAGGGCTATGTTTCAGGAAAGGACTTAAGCATGTGCTTATCTTTAATCACATACTTAGGTGGTTGCATGAATCGGGCCCTCAAACTGATTTAAAATGGAAAGACTATTGAGTAATTCAAATGCCATCCATGGTCTAACACCCTAAGAAGAAAGAGAAATGGTCAATTGATTCATTATATATCTTTATGTGTGTATATATATTGTGCAGTATAATATAAAAGAGCTGCCACCATTTTATTTGCTTCAACCAGTAACTTCCTTGAAGGATGAATAGAAATAACTTAGGAGTTTGCATTCATCAGCTATAAAAGCTAGCAGTTGATCACTTTGTCCTCACCTACTCATTAGGGAAGAGAGGACAAAGCAGCACTGGGTCTTATTTGATACTTTGCAATCTGCATTCGGCCTTCAAAAGACACTTTTAACAGTCAGGTTTTGTGTCAGTTTGTGTCAAGTTACATTCGTATTAGTTATTTGTATTACCATAGTACCTAGGAGCCCCGATCAGGGACCAGAACCCCTTGTGCTATGCACTGCACAAACACAGAATAAAAAAGACTGTCAGCTCTTTGGGACAGTGACTTTGTATATGACAAGAGATGTCAGATGGGTACAGACAAATGGGCAGGGAAGTACCAGAAACAAAACATTTACTCCACTGGGTGAATGGATGCCTGCAATTCCCATAACAGTGACCCCGTTGTCTTGTCACTACTTATCTTAGTTTCCTTCAGGGCTGGGAGCTTTTGGAATTATTTATGGTCAATTTCCCTATACATAGTCTGTTTGGTCAATTATTAAATCATTAGTCTGATAAACAGAAAGGAACACTCATATAAAATCTTGACTGCTGCTGAGTTTTCATTATTTCACTGTCTAGCAGATATATGGCCAAAACTGTATTTCATAGCAATAAGATAATGATTTAAGGCCCCAATTCTGGTTGACTCTATGACATGCAGCATGCTCTCAACTTCCACTGAAATAATTAGGAGGTGCAGGTGCTCAGTATCTTATTGGATCACACCCCTAATTAGCAAAACAATGGAGTTCTATTGCAAGAATAAGGGAAACCCTTATCTTTCGGATAGAAAAAAAAGTTGCATAAAATTCATTTTTGAGAATTACTAGTTACATTAACTTAATGAGGGTTCTATATGAAAATAGTAGAAGCTGTGAAAAGATTATGAGGCAAACTTTTATATAGGAGAATGTGCACATCTCTGTTACTACCATGAGGAGAGATGAGATGGATGAAAAGCCTTCCATACTTAAAGGAAATCATGGGTTCATTGCAAAGGGAAGGTTTAATGACCACATATAGCATACATCTAACTGAAAAATAGAAAGCCCGTTTCTCGGGTTATGGAAAGGAAGGAAAATCATTTGTTAATGAAAATAGCCAGCTGCTTTTTAGCATTAAGAACAACCCCAGCTCAGATCCTGATGTCAAACCAGAGCTTCTGGTAATTTTCCATGAAAGCTAAACAATCTTATAAATCCACATTTGGACCATAAGGAACTGAGTCTGTGCCAATTAAAGTCAGAGACAAAACTCCCATAGACTTCCATGGTGCAGGCTAGGGTCCTAAGTAATGATTAATAGTGAAGACTCCTCAAAAGCAGAACAGATGAGAGAAAGCCCATGCATCTAGCTGAAGTTACATTCACCTGCAAATTTTATTATAGGCTAAAATTATTTTCAGTTAATTGTGTGTTACGTCCTACGTACAAAAAATGTTCAGAGTCAGAATGACACGCAATAGTTAGCCTTAGTCTCTAATATTCCCTGCTTACAATTGTTACCAAGAGAAAAATAGAGAAGGACCACTGGTTTTTCATGTATGCTTTTAAACACTTATTCCGAGGCACACAATATAGGTAGTGATAAGGATGTGCTGAAACCTTTACTAGGAAGTACAGGATGTGATGGTCCTGTGTAAGAAATGAGTTATTTTATATCTGGTTAGCATTATTTTTGAAACGGATGGGGACAAAGCCTCTGCAAGCTTCCTCATTCAAACCGACCAAACTTGCTACTAATTAGCAATGCACTGCAGTTCAACTGCTTTCTTATTTCATCTGCAGCCAGCCAAAACCTTGATGACCTGCTCCACCACCACCACCTGGGACCTCCGCCAAGCAATTGCTGCTTATAAATCTTCAAATTTGAAATATGCATCCAATCAGTAATTGGCGGGGGGGAAGGGGGAGTAAGCATATGGAGACTATAACAAACAAAATCAAGACATCAGCCAGGGGTAATTTTCACCATACAGAAACAGTCTCCAATTATGCAAAAGGCATTGACTAAAAATGGAGCTGTATTTAAATATTTGTGTGTGTTTTTGTCTTGCTCCTCCCCACCAGAAATATATCTGTATAACATTCTTTCCTGAGTATCTGCAGTGCTTCTGGTAAGATAAGGAAACTGGGAACAGGTTCTTATATCTTTGTTTCACACTGCATAAAAACTTTAAAGCAGATTCAAGTGTTGTTGTTGTTTTTTTGGTTATTTATTCATATTTTAACTCCAGATTTCTCTGCACAGTTTGCAGCAGAGGACTTCAGATAAATCCTTCCCCCCGGCAAAATTCAAGTCCACTCTTTGCAGCAGCTGTCAGTGCATTCCCCCTGTGTCTCCTGCTGATGAATGGATCAATAGGAACGTGGTGCTTAAAGGTTTCATCTCAGCCACAGTTTCCCCCCCCCCTTTTTTGCCCACAGGACATGACTGGCACTGTCAAGGCCACTCAGACAAAGCTTTTTCTTTTCCCCTCCTGTTTTCAAATGCTCTACTGTTCGAAGGAACATTGTCAGCAAGTGGGTGGGAAGTACAATGCGACAGCTGTACTGGACTCCAAATGACAAGTCCACTCCATTCACATTTTTTCAGATGATTTTGGTGTTTGCACACTTTTCTCTTTGTTACCCCCAAAACACTGGCTGCTGTGAATTTAACCAATCAGATAATAGTCTATCCTGAGAGAATTGTGAAGTGAGCACAGCAAGCCACACACAAGCCATATTCAAGATAGGCCTGGGGTATGTGTCCATCCAGCCTTTCACATAGTGTCCCCCTTTTCCTTCCCACTTCTGATTTTTTTCCTTCTATTCTTTTACTTTAAAAATCAAGGGTGGGATTTTCAAAATCATTCAGTGTTGGCCTCTCTACTCCCATTGAAATCAGTGGGGGGTTTTGACTTAACAAGAACAGAATTAGACCATCACTGAGAGTTTAGGAAAATTCCACTCCAAATTTTCAGAAATGGTGAATGTCCAGAACTTCCATGGAACTCAGTTTGAGCTGCATAGCTGAAAATCAAGCCCTTTCAGACTTTAAACTGTTTTTTTCATTTATATGAAGATGGTAAATGGTGGAATTCTGGCTATTCAAGAATCTTATTGTAGCTTTGTAATTTGGGGACTGTCATTAGATCAATTCCACCCAACCACTGAGATCCTTGGTTGGAATCTGCTATGTATTGTTAGAATTGGCCAAGAGTTTCAAAAGTGTTTAATGATTTTGGTTGCCTGACTGCAGAGGCCTTTAAAAGGGCCTGATTTTCAGAGGCTGGGTGCTCAGCACTTTGTGAAAACTAGGCCCCTTAGAGTAACTCAAGCAGGGCACAAAAATAAGGTATGTAAAACTCACTAGTCACTTCTGAAAATCTTGGGCTTTATGCTAATTTAGGCATTTCGTATAACTGATGTAGATAAAAAGAGTTTCTAAAAGTGAGGGAATTACATATTAGATTCACTGTGAATGGCCTATTTTGGCATAGGAATGGAAATAAAATGGACAGTTAAAAAACAGACAAATTAACCTTCAGGCACAAGTGTGTTTGGGACTAGGGTAGTGAAGTGAGAACGTATTTTCTATCTCAACTCTCTCCTTTGTCAAGACACTTTTGGGCTAGTCAGTCATCTTTAGCATCAGTTGCAGTCAACTATGAGAGCAGTAAAGAGGAAGATGACTAGATGCAACCTTTCCCTGCAGTCAGAACCCTCCCTGACCTATTCCCCAGTGCTATTAGCAGTGGGGAAACCCATAACTTGACTAAGGCTAGCTGAGTTGTTTAAACAGATGTGATTTTTCTACAAGAAACATGAGGGTGAAATTTTCCTATTGCATCTCTTCTACAAATTCTCTTTGATTATTTTTCTGACCCACAATCCCTGCCTGCTACCCAGTGTGGGGGAAATCTTTCCTAACTTTAGCACTTCAAATCCCTTCTCTTTTGCTTTGCTATTTTCAGCCTTTTCACTCAGGCATTTAAATGCCAGGCTCAGTACAGGTATAAACAAATTTTAAGGAACCATCCATTTAAAAACCTGACAGCTTAAACAAATCTCCTCAAAGCAAAGCTTCCATTATGAGAATCAGTGCCCATCAGTCTCACAAGGGAATTCATATTCATGGGAGAGCATAATCTCATGTGAAAAACCTGTCAGGTTGGCTGTTCATCCTCCACAGTTAAACTGTTTAAAGGGAAAGGAGTGGGTCCCCGCCCAAATGAGTAGTTCTAAATTACCATATTTATGCAACATCAACCCAGCCTATTCATCTCAGAAAATCTAGGGTTTTAACGATATGCAGGAGCAATCGCTTATGCAAATTCTACTAGTAAATATGGACCATTCAGTGGCTATGTTTTTAATTTGACACAAGCAGAATTAAGGCCAGAGAACTCCTGCCTGCCAAAAAACTGGAGAGTAATCCTGTCATGAACTATGAATACAGAGCGCAGTCTTGGCACTTGGCAGCAAACCACCAAATCCACAAAGTTGTGTTTAATTTGCTATTAGAGGATAGACTGAGTCTTCTTCCCTCAATTGTTCTGAGGTGATATTTCAGCACTGAGCCCTGGAGAACAGCCACTGCTAAGATTGCAACAAGTATCGAGTTTTCCCACAGAGTTCACCAGCTTTCCTAATCCTCTGGAGATGGGGGAGCGCCAGCCAGAGCAATATGAATCTTCCTTTTGGACGGACTGCAAGTTGTCCTGCAGATTTCATTCTATTCTGTGGAATTTAAGTTGTTGTTCCAAAGGAAGTTTCAAGAGATTCTCTTTGCAGAGTCAGCCCCTGTGCTGTAAATCAGTGCATTTCTGCCTTGTTTGCTATGCAATCAGACACATGCACTAGGGCCAAATCCGGCTCCAATTGAAACCAGTAGGCATTTCACCGGTGACTTCGGCAGGCTTTGGATCAGTACCGCACACAGCAGTGGCAAAAGGGCCAGTGGATCCTGGCCTTTTTTAATCGTGTATTAACTTTGAATCTTTATAGCTTTTTAAGCATCCTGTAAAAGAATCCCCATCAGTTTTCTCCCAGTGGTGGGAGTCCCTGGCCACACCCAGTTATTTCCACTGGGTGGCATATACACACACCTAAATTTCTTATTTCTTTCAAGGGGGACTCTGCCTTTTCCAGGCTTTCTTAAGTCTCTTCTGACAGAGGATCAAAAGGAAAGTTAAATGTCCCAATGCACCCAAGAATAACTTCTTCCTGGAGTCAGCTCAGAGGGAAAATGGCCAACAGGAACTTCTTACTTAAGGGCCATCTGTATAGCAGTTTTCAAGGAAACCTGGCTGAGCTGCTGAATTGGGCTCACTCTGTCTGTATTACCCTGAGGGTTCCCGGCACTCCCCGTAGGGTGTGGGTCGAGATCTCCTGGATGGGAGTTCCCCGTGTGGCTTCAGGAGTCACTCCAGCAGTTCCCTGCTCAGGGGGATCCTCTCTACCATACATGATTGAAAGGGCTGGAGGAGCAGAGCCGAGCTCGCCTTGCACACAGGATATCTCTGGCACCTTCCTCATCAGTGCGGGGTGTATACACCCTGTCCTACACCCTATTGGCATACTCTCTAGAGCAGCGTTTGAAAACTGTTTCCAAAAGCTGTTCTAGCACAGTTTGACCCATGGCCAGTCAAATCATGTTAGAAAATGGTTGAGGACTAGCCAGCCCTCCCCCAAGCAGTAACCACCAGCACGTACTGTGAGAGCGAAAGGAAAAGAACTGCAGAGAAGTCACTGTATGGGCAAAGGGAAGTTTTCACAATACTGCCTCTTGTCCCTCTCTCCCCAAACAGAGGCAGACCTGAGCATTCTCTCATCTCTTTGTGCTTGCCACCATGCTCATTGAGTCCAGGTTTCCTCTACCCCTTCGTGTTTGTGCCAAGCCCTGTCTTCTGCAGCACCTGCTGCTACCAGAGCCTTCCTTTGTCTCTCTGCCTCATTGACTTCCCATCTTTCCCCAGATTTCAGCGGACAGCAAATCCTTCCTCCTGTCCCTGGACACAAGTCCGCTCTCTGCCACTGTTACTTAACTCTCTTTAACTCCTTTAAGTTTTCAGGGCTGCAGCTTGTATGAAATATATTGTACTAAAGATTGTTTCATGCTGCATTATTCTATAGAAGAAAAATTCCAGTTAGGGCTGTCGATTAATCGCAGTTAATTCATGCAATTAGCTCAAACAAATTAATCACGATTAATCGCAGTTTTAATCACACTGTTAAACAATAGAATACCAATTGAAATGTATTAAATATTTTGGATGTTTTTCTACATTTTCATATATATTGTATTCTGTGAGGTAAATTAAATCAAAGTGCATATTATTTTTAATTACAAATATTTGCACTGTAAAAATGTTAAACAAAAAATAGTATTTTTCAATTCACCTCATACAAATACTGTAGTGCAATCTCTTTATTGTGAAACTGCAACTTATAAATGTAGATTTTTTTTGTTACATAACTTAATTCAAAAACTAAACAATGTAAAACTTCAGAGCCTACAAGTCCACTCAGTCCTACTTCTTGGTCAGCCAATTGCTCAAACAAGTTTGTTTACATTTACAAGAGATAATGCTGCCTTCATCTTATTTACAATGTCATCAGAAAGTGGAAACAGGCATTTGCATGGCACTTTTGTAGCTGGCACTTCAAGGTATTTCCATGCCAGATGTGCTAAACATTCATATGCCCCTTCATGATTCAGCCACCATTCCAGAGGACATGCTTCAATACTGATGACGCTTGTTAAAAAAATAATGCATTAATTAAATTTGTGACTGAAGTCCTTGGGGGAGAATTGTATGTCCCCTGCTCTGTTTTACCTGCATTCTGCCATATATTTCATGTTATAGCAGTCTCGGATGATGACCCAGCACATGTTGTTCATTTTAAGAAAACTTTCACTGCAGATTTGACAAAACGCAACGAAGGTACCAATTTGAGATTTCTAAAGATAGCTACAGCACCTGACCCAAGGTTTAAGAATCTGAAGTGCCTTCCAAGGTACAGGGTGTGGAGCATGCTTTCAGAAGTCTTAAAAGAGCAACACTCAGATGCAGAAACTACAGAACCCAAACCACCAAAAAAAAAAATCAACCTTCTGCTGGTGGCATCTGACTCGGATGTTGAAAATGAACATGCATCGGTCTGCACTGCTTTGGACCGTTATTCAGCAGAACCAGTTATCAGCATGGATGCATGTCCTCTGGAATGGTGGTTGAAGCATGAAGGGACATATGAATCTTTAGTGTATCTGGCACATAAATATCTTGCAATGCCAGCTAAAACAGTGCCATGAGAACACCTGTTCTCACTTTCAGGTGGCACTGTAAACAAGAAGAGGGCAGCATTATCTCCTGCAAATGTAAACAAACTTGTTTGTCTGAGTGATTGGCTGACCAAGAAATAGGACTGAGTGGATTTGCAGGCTCTAAAATTTTACATTGTTTTATTTTTGAATGCAGTTATTTATTTATTTTTTACACAATTCTACATTTTTAAGTTCAACTTTCATGATAAAGAGATTGCACTGCAGTACTTTTATTAGGTGAATTGAAAAAAATTATTTCTTTTGTTTTTTTACAGTGCAAATACTTGTAAACAAAAATAAATATAGAGTGAACACCATAGACTTTGTATTCTGTGTTGTAATTGAAATCAATATATTTGAAAATGTAGAAAAACATCCAAAAATATTTAAATAAATTGTATTCTATTATTGTTTTAAC
This sequence comes from Dermochelys coriacea, assembly GCF_009764565.3. Taxonomy (NCBI): domain Eukaryota; kingdom Metazoa; phylum Chordata; order Testudines; family Dermochelyidae; genus Dermochelys; species Dermochelys coriacea. The sequence goes on from NC_050073.1 coordinate 119,608,919, forward strand.
AGTGCGATTAATCACGATTAATTTTTTTAATCGTGAGATGAATCACAATTAATTTTGACAGCCCTAATTAAAATACAATATACTTTTTCAGGTCTCAGAAAACCCCAGCCATTCTATTGGATTTTATGAAATTAATGGAGAAAGGAGAAAATATTTTCCACAGCCTTCCGTTAAGTAAAACTTCGCTTAATCATCTCCCTGAGGGATTAAGGAGTAAAGTAGATAACATGACCCCTCGTGGGCTAACATATTGCATAAGGTTTAATATAGAGGAGCTTGGCCAGACGTGTCCTTTTCTCTGATTTTATTGGAAACACCTTTGCTTGCTTCAATCACATTAGAGCTAGGAAACAGGTTACATATTCCAACAAATGGGCTGCACTACAAAGCAGCTATAAAAGCGAGACATGTGAATGCACAGACTTGTGTACAAACTGCGGTGCATGGAATAGGCTATGCTGCTGGCATTAATTTTGTGCTCCGCCAGCTATGAAGACTATAGGTTTGATATTTCCTGCTATTTGTTCTTCCACTTACAGGGCCAAATCCTGAGTTCCATGTTCCACCAAAAAAAAAGTCTCCTATTGATTTCAGGATCAGGCTTTCCCTTTGTTTCAAACACACGGGTAGGCACAGAACTATCATCATTTGGGGAGTTTTTTAAATGCAGCATTAAGAAAGACTCCAAAACTAACTCATGGGAGAATGCTTCCACGTTCTTGAGATTCCTCTGGGAATGCTCCATGGACAGATTTAGAATTTTTATTTCCCCCAAACTGGGAAAGCTTCCAAATTCAAGCTTGTAAAAACTTTCCGTGTAAAAAAAATGTTTTTTTTTTTCACAAGAGAGCCTCCTAATAAACAGAACCTCTGCAGACACATTCCTGTATAACACAACACAATGCTAGTGTTCCCTGCTAAAACACCACTTCCCACTAAGAGTAAGAGTTCAGTTTATAATCATGGGTATGGCCTGTCTCTCTAATGGAAATGTGCTCTTCCTATGCAGGGGGATTGAAGAGGGTCACAAATTGCAGGTGGCTCTAAAGAAGCAGAGATCCTAGGCCAGGGGTGGCCAACTTGTGGCTCTGGAGCCACATGTGATTCTTCAGAAGTTAATATGCGGCTCCTTGTATAGGCACTGACTCTGGGGCTGGAGCTACAGGTGCCAACTTTCCAATGTGCCAGGGGGTGCTCACAGCTCAACCCCTGGCTCTGCCACAGGCCCTGCCCCCACTCCACCCCTTCCTGCCTCTTCCTTCAACCTGCTGTGTCCTCATTCCTCCCCCCCCCCCGCCCCTCGAGTCTCCTGCATGCCACGAAACAGCTGATCGGGAGGTGCGGGAAGGGAGGGGGAGGTGCTGATCGGTGGGGCTGCTGGTGGGTGTGAGGCATTGGGAGCGGGGTCAGGGAGCTGATGGGGGGGCTGCTGACGTATTACTGTGGGTCTTTGGCAATGTACATTGGTAAATTCTGGCTCCTTCTCAGGCTCAGGTTGGCCACCCCTGTCCTAGGCCATAAATTGGCACCCCTTCCGCCTGCTCCATGCTGTTCCTGCCCTCTGGAATGGGTGAATACCCAGGTGGGAGTGGCTCCTAGTATGGCAGAATGTCTGGAGCCCCACTGCAGCCACTGGCATGCACCTTGAGACTGCTCTAAATTGTGCTGGAGGAGGGAAGCCGCCCCTGGCTTTTCCCCATGTTGCAGGATGTCCTACAGCCCCCTTTGATTCTCTTCCCTCAGGTCCTGTGCTGGGTCAGGCCCAGAGCCAAGGATAGATTCACCCAGGTCTCCCACATTCCAACCCAGTGGCCTATCTGCTGGACCGTGCTGCTTCCCTGTATTAGTGCAGAGAGGTCTAGACGAGCATGTTTTGCTGGTGCTGCATAACTGATGCACCAGCCCATTTTGTGGCAGAGGTGTGGCTTCCACTACTGAAAGAAGAAAAACTATCCCACTCAATTTGCTGGTGCCGTGGAAGGGGCAGAGATGACCTATTGCTATGCTTGTAAAAGGTTTCAAACAGCCGCTCTGTGCAGGGCACCAAAGCCCATGCTGTTAGCTAGAGTGACACCAAACATTTCAATCCATTTATCAATGTGCCTCTGGTCCTGTTTTGAAGCAAATGAGAAAACAGTGAATGTCAGCAGTGGACTGCGGAGGCAGGGGTCAGCCCTGGTTTAGGATGATGGTTAGCCTTGATTTTAGCGTCAAATTCGCAACCGCACCAGACTCTTAAGAGGTGTTTCTGAGACATTCCAGCCCCAGATGGTGAAAACTTGAGAAGATCACTTGATTAATGATTTTCTGCTAACTCACATACTGGAGACGAATTAAGTGCAAATTTTGCAACGGGCTAAGTCAATTTCTAGGATCCAAATAACCTCTCCCCGCTCTGCAGACCCCAAACTCTTGCATCTAAGGCTCTTCTCTACTAAGAACTGAAATGCTACACTCGCCTGTTGGCTGTAACCATTGTTTGTTCTAAGTGTATAGTATGGAGAAGATCTTTAAAGACCCTGGGCAGATGGGTACCCAAATCCCACCAAAAGTTCTTTGTGCCTTTGAAAATCTGTTCCTATACGTGCATCTTACATTTCATTTGACTTGGGCTGGATGAAGAATAACTCACTGTGCTTCCTCCCATACCTGCAGTGTGAAATCTTTGCTGGTTTGCTTGCACGTTGCATTGAAATCCGACTGTCGACGTTACCAGGGAAAGAGAATTACCTGTTACTGGAGAATGTATTCCTGCCTTGTAGCTACTGTATTGCACAAATATGTAAAAAGTTGTTGATAACTCACCAGGGGAAGTTTAGTAAAAAAGATTCTGCAGAGAGATATTTTTGCATATAGAGCATGTGTTTTTATGTATTTCTGCTCCCTTCTTTACCCCCTGCTCATTCCATTTGCAAAAAACTGAAACTTTGTTTTTCTGCAGTCAACATTTGTTATGACGTGTTCCTCAATTCAAGCTTCCCACCCTGTTTGTGACAACAGAACAATTTCTAAAGCTATTAGATACAGGCCTGAGCAAAACTCCAGACCTAGGTGTGCACTGGGGCTTAATCCCCATCAGTGGAGCAAGAGAGGAAACCTAAATAGGGATGCTCTGCACCTGGGAGTTGATTAACTGATTGCCTCCTGGCCAGGGGAGGCAGGGCTAGGTGGTATATGGTTCTGAGAGAGAGTGAGAGTACGAGCTCAGTTGAGGAGGAAACAGGAGCTAGGGAGAGTTCACCCCTCCTGGGAAAGAGCCTGGTGGAAGGTTTGACAGTTTGGGACTGGCTGGGGCTAGGGTAGAGTGATCCTAGAGTGGGGTAGAGCCTTGAGCTAGGGGTTGTGAAACCCAGGGAATGAGGTAGGAGTCTATAGTGGGGGGATGCGGTGGAAAGTTGGGGTAGAGAGTTCTTAGACTCCCTGCAGGGAAAAGCCTGACTGGCCAGCACCCTGATAAAGGGGGAAGAATTGGAGTCAAGCTGAAGAGGGGTAAAGGACTTATTGTTTGGAGGTGAGCCCAGGAGGGAAAAAGGACTTTGTTCATGTGAAGCTGAGCCCAGGAGGGGCAAAGGACTTTTGGGTTTAAGTCTCAATCCCAGAAGGGGACTGAATTGTGTGTGACTTGGCCAGAGGGCTGAGCCACAGACAGTCTAGAGAAAGCCCAGAGAACGGATCAGCTGAGGTGTATCTTCGAGGCCAAGGAAGCAGCTGCCAGAGGGAGTGTGAAAGGCAAAGTCCTCTGCAATGCTGTGTCCGGGAACGAGAGGTGCCCCAAAGGTAAGGGTGAGCATTTGCAAGGTGCATTTGGCCTTTGCAGCTATTTAAATTCCAAAGCGGGAGCTGAATTTTGCAGGCTCCTATCTTTATAAGGAGTGAAGCCAAAATGCCATATCTAAAGCATCCAGCACTAGCACTCTACGTTTAAACGTGCAGGATAATTAGGGGTGTGGACTGAATTTTGAAAACTTAGCCCATGTCTAATAGTAACCTGTGAGGAAAAAACTGAACTCTCAGGGCTTGTCTACACTTACAGCACTGTAGCACTTAGTGAAGATGTTACCTACATTGACAGGAGCACTTCTTCTATCAGCGTAGGTACTCCACCTCCCCAAGAAATGGTAGCTATGTTGATGGGAGAAGCCCTCCCATTGACAGAACTGGAGAGTAGGTTGGTATTACCACGTCGTTTGGGGTGCAGATTTTTCACATCCCGGAGCGATGTAGTTATCCCAACATGAGTGTAGTGTCGACCAAGCCTCAGGAAGAAAGACATACAAATAAGAGTTCTTATGAACTAGAGATCCTGTTTTCAATTAATGTTTTCACAGAGTGTGTTATCCTGTACAGAACAGGAAGAGATGTTAATTAACAGACTGATTTCCACTGAGGTATCAGCAACTCTTTAGCCAACTGCTGGATGTGGAGGAGGCTTAGTTTCTGCAACTTTGCTTTACAGTAATTCTATCTAAGGTCTATATCCCAAGCAAGGGGAAAAGGAATGGTTGCAGACCAAGCTCAATGAGCAAGCATCTCAAACAGGTGATTAAGAGAAAGAAGAGAGCCTACAAGGAATGGAAGATGGGATGGATCAGTGAGGAAAGCTACTTCTTGGAGGTCAAAAAGTGAAGGGATAAAGTGAGAACTGACAAAAACCAAGCAGAGTTGGACCTTGCAAAAGGAATTAAAACCAATACTAAAAGTTTCTATAACCACATAAATAAAAAGAAGTGGGACAGCTAGCCACTGAGGATGGGATGGAGATTAAAGATAATCTGGGCATGGCCCAACACCTAAACAAATACTTTGCCTACATTTTTAATAAGGTTAATGAAGAGCTTAGAGGTAGTGGCAGAATGGCTAATGGGAATGAGGATATGGAGGTAGAATTTACCACATTTGAAGTGGAAGTCAAACTAAAACAGTTTAATGGGACTAAATCAGGGGGCCTGGAAAAATCTCTATTCAAGAATAATAAAGGAACTGGCACATGGAATTGCAAACCCAATAGCAAGGATTTTTAATGAATCTGTAAACTCAGGCGGTTGTACCCTATGACTGGAGAATTGTTAATATAGTTCCTATTTTTAAGAAAGGGAAAAGGTGATCCAAGAAACTACAGACCTATTAGTTTGTCCTCAATTGTATAAAGTCTTGGAATAATTTTCAAAAGAGAAAATATTTAAGGACATAGAGGTGAACGGTAATTGGGACAAAATACAACATGGTTTTACAAAAGTCAGATTATGCTAGACCAACCTGATCTCCTTCTTTGAGATAACTGACTTTTTTTAGACAAAGGAAATGCAGTAGATCTAATCTATCTGGTTTTTAGTAAGACATTTGATATAGTTCCACATGGCAAAGTATTAGTTAAATTGGAGAGGATAGGGCTTAATATGAGAATTGAAAGGTGGATAAGGAATTGGTTAAAGGGGAGACTACAGTGGATCATAGTGAAATGTGAACTGCAGGCCGGTAGGTTACTAATGGAGTTACTCAGGGATCAGTTTTGGGACCAATCTTCTTTAACATTTTTATTACTGACCTTGGCACAAAAAGTGGGAGTGTGCTAATAAAATTTGAGGATGACACAAAGTTGGGAGGTGTGGAGGAGGAGTACCAGAATATGGAGGAGGACCGGAATATCATACAAGAAGATCTGGACAACCTCGTAAACTGAAGAAATAGAAATGCAATAAAATTTAACAGTGCAAGGTCATGCATTTAGGGACTAAGAACAAGAATTTCTGCTATAAGCTGGGGACATATCATTTGAAGTGACAGAGGAGGAGAAACACCTGGGTGTATTGGTTGATCACAGGATGACTGAGTCGCCATTGTGATGTGGTTGTGAAAAAGGCTAATACAGTCTTAGGATACATCAAGCAAGGTATTTCCAGTAGAGATAAGGAGGTGTTAGTGCCGTTATACAAGGCACTGATGAGACCTCATCTGGAATCCTGTGTGAAATGCTGGTCTCCCATGTTTAAAAAAGATGAATTCAAACTGGAACATGTGCAGAGAAGGGCTACTAGGATGATCCAAGGAATGGAAAACCTACCTTATAAGAGAAGACTCAAAGAGCTTGGCTTGTTTAGCCTAACCAAAAGAAGGCTGAGGGGAAACATGATTGCTCTCTATAAATACATCAGAGGGATCAATACCATGGAGGGAGAGGAGTTATTTAAGTTAAGCAGAGACAATATGAACATAAGAACAAATGGACATAAACTAGCCATCAACAAATTTAGTCTTGAAATTAGGTGAAGGTTTCTAACCATCAGCGGAGTGAAGTTCTGGAACAGCCTCCCAAGGAGAGCAGGGGGGACAAAAAACCTACCTGGCTTCAGGACTGAGCTTGATAAGTTTATGAAGGGGGTGGTATGATGAGACTGCCTACAATGGCATGTAGCTGATCTGTGACTGCTAGCAGCAAATATCTCCAATGGCTGGTAATGGGACACTAGATGAGGAGGGCTCTGACCTACTTTAGATGAGGAGGGCTCTGACCTACTTCAGAGAATTCTTTCCCAGGTGTCTGGCTGGTGGGTCTTGCCCGCACGCTCTGGGTCTAACTGATCACCATATTTGGGGTTGAGAAGGAATTTTCCCTGCATCAGATTGGCAGAGACCCTGGGGTTTTTTGTCTTTTGCAGCATGGGGCATGGGTCACTTGCAGGTTTAAACTGTTGTAAAGGGTGGGTTCTCTGTAACTTGAAGTCTTTAGATCATGATTTGAGGATTTCAGTAACTCAGCCAGAGGTTATGGACCTATGACAGGAGTGGGTGGGTGAGGTTCTGTGGCCTGCAATGTGCAGCTCAGACTAGATGATCGTGGTAGTCCCTTTTGACCTTAAAGTCTAGGTGTTGACGTTGACGTTAGACCAACAAAAGACACTTATTTGCAAGACTGCCACTCTAAAGATCATTACTTTTCTGTGGCTCTGCAGTAAAGCTGTAGTTACAGATGTGTGCTGCAGGGCTAGTCTACCTGATAAAGTTGCGCTGGTTTACATTAGGGCTGGCCTGCATACTGAAGTTGATATAACTATATATTGGTTGCAAGTATCAGAGGAGTAACCATGTTATTCTGGATCTGTAAAAGCGCAAAGAGTCCTGTGGCACCAATGCTTCACCAAGCATCCTCAAAACTACGATACCCACACAAGGAAATAAGGAAACAGTTCAACAGAGCCAGACGTGTACCCAGAAGCCTCCTGTTGCAAGACAAGCCCAAGAAAGAAACCAACAGAACTCCACTGGCCATCACACACAGTCCTCAGCTAAAACCTCTCCAATGCATCATCAGTGATCTACAACCTATCCTGGACAATGATCCCTCACTTTCACAGGTCTTGGGATGCAGGCCAGTCCTCACCCACAGACAACCCACCAGTCTGATGCATATTCTCACCAGCAACTACACACTGCACCATAGTAACTTTAACTCAGGAACCAATCCATGCAACAAACCTCAATGCCAACTCTGTCCACCCCAACGACACCATCACAGGACCTAACCAGATTAGCCACACCATCCACCAGTTCATTCACCTGCACGTCCACCAATGTAATCTACGCCATTATGTGCCAGCAATGTCTCTCTGCTATGTACATTGGCCAAACTGGACAGTCCCTAAGTAAAAGGATAAATGGACACAGATCAGATATTAGGAACGGCAATATACAAAAACCTGTAGGAGAACACTTCAACCTCCCTGGACACACAATAGCAGATTTTAAAGGTAGCCATCCTGCAGCAAAAAAACATCAGGACCAGACTTCAAAGAGAAACTTCAGTTCATTTGCAAATTTGACACCATCAGCTCAAGATTAAACAAAGACTGTGAGGGGCTCGCCAACTCCAAAAGCAGTTTCTCCTCCCTTGGTGTTCACACTTCAACTGCTAGAAGAGGGCCTCATTCTCCCTGATTGAACTAACCTTGTTATCCCTAGCCTGATTCTTGCTTGCATATTTATACCTGCCTCTGGAAATTTCCACTACATTTATCCGACGAAGTGGGTATTCACCCACGAAATCTCATGCTCCAATACGTCTGTTAGTCTATAAGGTGCCACAGGACTCTTTGCCGCTTTATATTGGTTGTAATTAACAGAGTGCAGATCTATGAATGGACACTCTTATTGCAGATTAAGAGTGTCTGATTTGGATTTAATTTGAGTATTTACCCCTTTAAATTAAATCCAAATTAGACACTCTTAATCTGCCATAAGAGGGTCCACACACAGACTTGCACTGAAATAATCACAAGTGTGAATTACATCTGATATATAGTTAGTTCAGTTTCAGTTTGTGTGAGGACAAGCCCTTTGTGTGACTTTTTTAAAAAACAGTTTAATTAAACTGGTGCTCAAGACTGTGAGATTCTTATTTCTGTTTAA